>NW_020174278.1:517942-560250 GCF_003031525.2 Neophocaena asiaeorientalis asiaeorientalis
TTGTATTTCTGCAGTGTCAGTTGTTACTTCTCCTTTTTCATTTCTAATTCTATTGATTTGAGTCTTCTCCCTTTTTTTCTTGATGAGTCCAGCTAATGCTTTATCAATTTTGTTTATCTTCTCAAAGAACCAGCTTTTAGTTTTATTGATCTTTGCTGTCGTTTCCTTCATTCCTTTTTCATTTATTTCTGATCTGATTTTTATGATTTCTTTCCTTCTTCTAACTTTGGGGATTTTTGTTCTTCTTTCTCTAATTGCTTAAGGTGCAAAGTTTGGTAGTTTATTCGAGATGTTTCCTGTTTCTTAAGGTAGGATTGTATTCTATAAACTTCCTTCTTAGAGCTGCTTTTGCTGCATCCCATAGGTTTTGGGTCAATGTGTCTCCATTGTCACTTGTTTCTAGGTATTTTTTGATTTCCTCTTTGATTTCTTCTGTGATCACTCCATTATTAAGTAGTGCATTGTTTAGCCTCCATGCGTTTGTATTTTTTACAGATCTTTCCTGTAATTGATATCTAGTCTCATAGCATTGTGGTCAGAAAAGATACTTGATACAATTTCAATTTTCTTAAATTTATCAAGGCTTGATTTGTGACCAAAGATATGATCTATCCTGGAGAATGTTCCATGAGCACTTGAGAGAAATGTGTATTCTGTTGTTTTTGGATAGAATGACCTATAAATATCAAGTAAGACCATCTTGTTTAATGTATCATTTAAAGCTTGTGTTTCCTTATCTGTTTTCATTTTGGATGATCTGTCCATTGGTGAAAGTGGGGTTTTAAAGTCCCCTATTATGAATGTGTTACTGTCAATTTCCCCATTTATGGCTGTTACTATGTGCCTTATGTACTGAGGTGCTCCTATGTTGGGTGAACAAATATTTACAATTTTTATATCTTCTTCTTGGATAGTCCCTTGATCATTATGTAGTGTCTTTCTTTGTCTCTTCTAATATTCTTTATTTTAAAGTCTATTTTGTATGATATGAGAATTGCTACTCCAGCTTTCTTTTGGTTTCCATTTTTATGAAATATCTTTTTCCATCCCCTTACTTTCAGTCTGTATGTGTCTTTAGGTCTGAAGTGGGTCTCTTGAAGACAGCATATATATGGGTTGTGTTTTTGTATCCATTCAACCAATCTGTGTCTTTTGGAGGGAACATTTAGTCCATTTACATTTAAGGTAATTATCGATATGTATGTTCCTATTCCCATTTTCTTAATTGTTTTGGGTTCATTATTGTAGGTCTTTTCCTTCTCTTGTGTTTCTTGCCTAGAGAAGTTCCTTTAGCATTTGTTGTAAAGCTGGTTTGGTGGTGCTGAACTCTCTCAGCTTTTGCTTGTCCTAAAGGTTTTAATTTCTCCATGAAAACTGAATGAGATCCTTGTTGGGTAGAGTAATCTTGGTTGCAGGTTTTTCTCCTTCATCACTTTAAATATGTTCTTCCAGTCCCTTCTGGCTTGCAGAGTTTCTGCTGAAAGTTCTTCTGTTAACCTTATGGGGATTTCCTTGTGTGTTATTTGTTGTTTTTCCCTTGCTGCTTTTAATATGTTTTCTTTGTTTTTAATTTTTGAAAGTTTGATTACTATGTGTCTTGGCATATTTCTCCTCAGTCTTATCCTGTATAGGACTCTCTGTGCTTCCTGGACTTGATTAACTATTTCTTTTCCCATATTAGGGAAGTTTTCAACTATAATGTCTTCAAATATTTTCTCAGTCCCTTTCTTTTTCTTTCTTCTTCTGGAACCCCTATAATTCGAATATTGGTGCATTTAATATTGTCCCAGTGGTCTCTAAGACTGCCCTCAGTTCCTTTCAATCTTTTTTCTTTATTCTGCTCTGCAGTAGTTATTTCCATTATTTTATCTTCTAGGTCACTTACCCGTTCTTCTGCCTCCGTTACTCTGCTATTGATCCCATCTAGAGTGTTTTTAATTTCATTTTTTGTGCTGTTCATCATTGTTTGTTTCATCTTTAGTTCTTCTCGGTCCTTGTTAAATGTTTCTTGCATTTCATCTGTTCTATTTGCAAGATTTTGTATCATCTTTACTATCATTATTTTGAATTCTTTTTCAGGTAGACTGCCTATTTCTTCTTCATTTGTTAGATCTGGTGGGTTTTTATTTTGCTCCTTCATCAGCTGTTTGTTTTTCTGTATTCTCATTTTGCTTATCTTACTGTGTTTGGGATCTCCTTTTTGCAGGCTGCAGGTTCATAGTTCCCATTGTTTTTGGTGTCTGTCCCCAGTGGCTAAGGTTGGTTCAGTGGGTTGTGTAGGCTTCCTGGTGGAGGGGACTAGTGCCTGTGTTGTGGTGGATGAGGCTGGATCTTGTCGTTCTGTGGGCAGGTCCATGTCTGGTGGTGTGTTTTGGGGGTGTCTGTGGACTTATTATGATTTTAGGCAGCCTTTCTGCTAATGGGTGGGGTTGTGTTCCTGTTTCTCTAGTTGTTTGGCATAGGATGTCCAGCACTGTAGATTGCTGTTCGTTGAGTGAAGCTGGATGCTGGTGTTGAGATGGAGATCTCTGGGAGATTTTTGCCATTTGATATTATGTGGAGCTGGGAGCTCTCTTGTGGACCACTGTCCTGAAGTTGGCTCTCCCACTTCATAGGCACAGCACTGACTCCTGGCTGCAGCACCAAGAGCCTTTCATCCACACGGCTCAGAATAAAAGGGAAAAATAGTGGAAAGAAAGAATTAGTAGAAGTAGAAAGGAAGAAAGAAAGGAGGGAGGGAGGGAGCAAGGGAGGAAGGAAGGAAGGAGGGAAGGAAGGAAGAAAAGAGAGAAGATAGAGTAAAACAAAATAAAGTAAGATAAAATATAGTAAAGTTATTAAAATAAAAAAATTATTAAGAAAAAACAAACAAACAAACAAAAATGGATGGATAGAACCCTAGGACAAATGGTGGAAGCAAAGCTATACAGACAAAATCTCACACAGAAACATACACATAAACATTCACAAAAAGTGGAAAAGGGGAAAAAATCATAAATGTTGCTGTCAAAGTCCACCTCCTCAATTTGGGATGATTCATTGTCTAAAGGAGGGAATTAAGGAAAGAAAGAAGATAAAGTAAAATAAATTTAAGTTATTAAAATAAAAAATAATTATTAAGAAAAAAATTTAAAAAAATAAAACAGACAGATAGAACCCTTGGACAAATGGTGGAAGCAAAGCTATACAGACAAAATCTCACACAGAAGCATACACATACACACTCACAAAAAGAGGAAAAGGGGAAAAGATCATAAATCTTGCTCTCAAAGTCCACCTCCTCAATTTGGGATGATTCGTTGTCTATTCATGTATTCCACAGATGCAGGGTACATCAAGTTGATTGTGGAGCTTTAATCCACTGCTTCTGAGGCTGCTGGGAGAGAATTCCCTTTCTTTTCTTTGTTCTTACAGCTCCCAGGGGCTCAGCTTTGGATTTGGCCTTGCTTCTGAATGTACGTCTTTGGAGGGTGTCTCTTCTTCGCTCAGACAGGACGGGGTTAAAGAAGCCACTGATTCGGGGGCTCTGGCTCACTCAGGCCTGGGGGAGGGAGGGGCACGGAGTGTGGGGCGAGCCTGCGGTGGCAGAGGCCGGCATGACTTTGCACCAGCCTGAGGCGCACCATGCATTTTCCTGGGGGAGTTATCCCAGGACCCTGGCAGTGGTGGGTGGCACAGACTCCCCAGAATGGGGTGTGGATAGTGACCTGTTCTCACACAGAGGCTTCTTGGTGGCAGCAACAGCAGACTTAGCATCTCCTGCCCATCTCTGGGGTCCCCGCTTTTAGCCGCGGCTCATGCCCGTCTTTGGAGCTCCTTGAAGCAGCGCTCTTAATCCCCTCTCCTCGCTCAGCAGGAAACAAAGAGGGAAGAAAAAGTCTCTTGCCCCTTCGGCAGGTCCAGACTTTTCCCCAGACTCCCTCCTGGCTAGCCGTGGTGCACTAACCCCATGCAGGCTGTGTTCACGCCGCCAACCCCAGTCCTCTCCCGGCACTCCGACTGAAGCCGGAGCCTCAACTGCCAGCCCCGCGCTCCCCGGCGGATGAGCAGACAAGCCTCTCGGGCTGGTGAGTGCTGGTAGGCACCAATGCTCTGTGCGGGAATCTCTCCCCGCTTTTTGCCCTCCCTGTTGCTGTGCTCTCCTCCATGGCTCCGAAGCTTTCCCCCTCTGCCACCCACTGTCTCCACCCGCGAAGGGGCTTCCTAGTGTGTGGAAACCTTTCCTCCTTCACAGATCCCTCCCACTGGTGCAGGTCCCGTCCATATCCTTTTGTCTCTGTTTATTCTTTTTTCTTTTGCCCTACCCAGGTACGTGGGGGTTTCTTGCCTTTGGGGAGGTCTGAGATCTTCTGCCAGTGTTCAGTAGGTGTTCTGTGTAGGAGTTGTTCCATGTGTAGATGTATTTCTGGTGTATCTGTTGAGAAGAAGGTGATCTCCATGTCTTACTCTTCCACCTCCAGCATGTATTGTTTGTGAATTTTTTTCACGATGACCATTCTGACTGGTGTGAAGTGATATTTCATTATAGTTTTGATTTGCCTTTCTCAAATAATTAGTAATGTTGAACATTTTTTCATGTGCTTTTTAGCCAGCTATATGTCTTCTAAATGTCTATTTAGATCTTCTGTCCATTTTTTGATTGTGTTGTTCATTTTTTTAGATATTCAGCTGCATGAGCTCTTTGTATATTTTGGAAATTAATCCCTTGCCTATTGCTTCATTTGCAAATATTTTCTTCCATTCTGTAGGTTGTCTTTTCAGTTTTTTTATGGTTTCCTTTGCAGTGCAAAAGCTTTTAAATTTAATTAGGTCCCATTTTTTTATGTTTGTTTTTATTTTCATTACTCTAGGGGTGGATTGACTATGTTCTTGCTGTGATTTATATCAAAGATTGTTCTGCCTATGTTTTCCTATTAGAGTTTTATAATATTTCGCCTTACATTTAGGTCTTTAATCCATTTTGAGTTTATTTTCATGTATGGTGTCAGGGAGTGTTCTAATTTCAATCTTTTACATGTAGCTGTCCTGTTTTCTCAGCAAAATTTATTGAAGAGATTGTCTTTTCTCCATTGTATATTCTTGCCTTCTTTATCATAGATTAAGTGACTGTGGGTGTGTGGGTTTATCTCTGGACTTTCTATCCTTTTCCCTTGATCTACATTTCTGTTTATTGTGCCAGTACCATACTGTTTTGATTACTGTAGCTTTGTAGTATAGTCTGAAGTCTGGGAGCCTGATTCCTCCAGCTCCGTTTTTCTTTCTCAGTATTGCTTTGGTCATTTGTGTTTCCATACAAATTGTAAAATTTTTGGTTCTAATATGTAAAGCAATTATACCCCAATAAAGATGTTTAAAAATAAATAAATAAATAAAATAAAATAAAATAAAAATGTCTTTGGGAATTTGCTAGCGATTGCATTGAGTCTGTAGATTACTTTGGGTAACATAGTCATTTTGACAATATTCGTTCTTCTAAACTGAGAACATGGTATATCTCTCCATCTGTTTGTGTCATCTTTGATTTCTTTCATCAGTATTTTATAGTTTTCTGCCTACAGGTCTTTTGCCTCCTTAGGTAGGTTTATTCCTAGGTATTTTATTCTTTCTGATGAAATGGTAAATGAGAGTGTTTCCTTAATTTCTCTTTCTCATCTTTCATTGTTAGTGTACAAGAATGCAAGAGATTTCTGTGTATTAATTTTGTATCCTGCAGCTTTACCAAATTCACTGATGAGCTCTTGTTTTCTGGTAACATCTTTAGGATTTTCTATGTTCAGTAGTATGTCATCTGCAAACAGTGACAGTTTTACTTCTTTTCCAATTGGAGTTCTTTTATTTCTTTTTCTTCTCTGATTATTGTGACTAGGACTTCCAAAACTATGTTGAATAACAGTGGCAAGAGTGGACATCTTTCTCTTGTTCCTGATCTTAGAGGAAATGCTTTCAGTTTTTTACCATTAAGAATATGTTTGCTGGGCTTCCCTGGTGGTGCAGTGGTTGAGAATCTGCCTGCCAATGCAGGGGACACGGGTTCGAGCCCTGGTCTGGGAAGATCCCACATGCCGCGGAGCAACTAGGCCCGTGAGCCACAACTACTGAGCCTGCGCATCTGGAGCCTGTGCTCCGCAACAAGAGAGGCCACGATAGTGAGAGGCCCGCGTACTGCGATGAAGAGTGGCCCCTGCTTGCCGCAACTAGAGAAAGCCCTCACACAGAAATGAAGACCCAACACAGCCAAAAGTAAATAAATAAATATTAAAAAAAAAAAAAAAGAATATGTTTGCTGTGGTTTTGTCATATATGGCCTTTATTACATTGATGTGTGTTCCCTCTATGCCCAATTTCTGGAGAGTTTTATCATAAATGGGTGTTGAATTTTGTCAAAAGGTTTTTCTGCATCTACTGAGATGATCATACGGTTTTTATTCTTCATTTTATTAATGGGGGTAACCAATGGATCACTGAAGAAATCAAAGAGGAAATAAAAAAATACCTACAGGCAAATGACAATGAAAACACAATGATCCAAAACCTATGGGATGCAGCAAAAGCAGTTCTAAGAGGGAAGTTTATAGCAATACAGTCTTACCTCAAGAAACAAGAGAAATCTCAAATAAACAACCTAACCTTATACCTAAAGCAACTAGAGAAAGAAGAAAAAACAAAACCCAGTTAGTAAAGGGAAAGAAATAATAAAGATCAAAGCAAAAATAAATAGAGATGAAGAAAACAATTAAATGAAGATCAATGAAACTAAAAGCTGGTTCTTTGAGAAGATAAACAAAATTGATAAAACTTTAGACAAACTCATCAAGAAAACAAGGGAGAGGTCTGAAATCAATAAAATTAGAAATAAAAAAGGAGAAGTAACAACTGACACTGAAGAAATACAAAGGATCATGAGAGACTACTATAAGAAACTATGCACCAATAAAATGGGCAACCTAGAAGAAATGGACACATTCTTAGAAAGGTACAACCTTCCAAGTTTGAACCAGGAAGACATAGAAAATATGAACAGACAAATCATAAGTACTGAAATTGAAACTGTGTTTTAAAAGCTTCCAACAAACAAAAGTCCAGGACCAGATGGCTTCACAGGGGAATTCTATCAAACATTTAGAGAAGAGTTTACACCTACTCTTCTGAAACTCTTCCAAAAACTTGCAGAGGAAAGAAAACTCCCAAGCTCATTCTATGAGGGTACCATCACCCTGATACCAAAGCCAGACAAAGATATCATAAAAAAAGAAAATTACAGGCCAATATCACTGATGAATATAAGCAATGTTTTTTTAAAGATAAAGTTAATTAAAATTTGTTAGTGGAAATTTTTTTTAATTAAGAAATTTCAATATACCATAGCATCAATAAGAACAAAATCCTTAGAAACATATTGAACAAAAGAAATACAAAACTTTAATACTGAAAACAATGAACTGTTATTGAAATAAATGAAAAAGACTTAAAAATTGGGACGATATTCTGTATTAATGGATTGGAAAACTTAATATGATTAAAGTGGCAATGTTTCACAAATTGTTCTACGGATGCAATGCAATCTCTATCAAAATGCCAACTGGCTTTTTGAAGAAATGGACAAGCTGATCCTAAAATTCATATGGAAATGAAGGGATATAATAGGGAGCATTATTCAAGGAACCACACCCAGCAATTCTACTCTTAGGTATAAATCCAAAAGAAATGAAAGCATATGTCCACACTAAAATTTGAACACAAATGTTGATAGCCATGTTATTCATGATAGCTCAAAAGTGGAAACAATCAAAGTGCCCATTACTGAAGAATGTATAAACAAATTGTGGTATAACCATATAATGAAATATTTTTGTCCACAGAATGTAATGACATACTGAAACATGTTACCACATGGATGAACCTTGAAAACATTATGCTAAGTGAAAAAAGTCATATAAAAAAGGCCATATACTTTTTATATGACTTGTACAAATTGTCCATAATAGGCAAATCTATAGCGACAGGAAATGGATTAGTAGTTTCCAGGAGCTGTGAGGAGAAGTGAATAGGGAATGTCTGCTAATGGATATGGAGTTTCTTTTTGGGTGATGAAAGTACTCAAATTAGATAATTGATTATACAACTTTGTAAATATTGAAAAACACCTGAATTGTATACTTTAAAGGGGTGAATATTATGGTAGTATGTGAATTATTTTTCAATAAAGATGTATTAAAAATAGGATCATAATTTTACATACAAGTTAACTATTTTTGTGCCTAAAGTTCAACCTGGGCCATGGAAACTTGTTTGGCCTTCAGTCAGAGCAGATCATGGCAGTCAACTCTACTAACCTGAAGATCTTGATCATACATAGACCAGTCCACTTTAATTTAATGAGTTTTTCAGTTATAGTCCTCAATAAATTTAGGTGTTATTATTTTAATTTGTTAATTATAAAATAAGCTATAAAGCTGGGTTTCACCAAAAAGCCTCACAAACCAGCCTCAGTGACAAATCACCCTAGTTCTCCAACATTCTCATGTCACACAGTAAGTGATAACTATTCTTTTCTTTTTCCTTTCTTTGAGGTATTAAATATAACTCTGGGCTGAATGTTTGTGTCTCCCCAACACTCATATCTTAAAGCCAAAATCCCCAATATAATGGCATTCGGTTGTGGGGACTTTGGGAGCCTTCATGAATGTGATTAGTGCCCTTATAAGAAGAGACGGGAGAGAGCTGATCTCTCTCTTCACCATATGAGGATGGTGGCTTCCATCTGCAACCAGGAAGAGAGTTCTCACCAGGAACCCAATCAGCTGGCACCTTGATCATGGACTTTGCAGCCTCCAGAACAGTGAGTAATAAATGTTTGTTGTTTAAGCCATTCAGACTATGGTAATTTGTTATAGCAGTCTGAGCTGATTAACATAATGCCTTATCCATAAATGAAGAGGGATGACGGCTAAACTTAAAAGTCCTTTCCATCTCTTGGATTGTCTAAACCATAATTTTAAATTCAATATTTCAATATTGAAAAAGGTCTTGGTTGAAAAGTTTAGACAATTATTGTTTGACAGTGTTACCAAAGGAAAAACTAAGCCATGTCATATTTACTATACAAAGGAAATTAGGATATTTCTGAACATGTAAGATTTCTTGGGAGGATTTATTTCAATAAATCTTACTTTTGTTAGAGAGCACTAAACAAGAGAGGAGGATACACAGCCTGGAAAAGATTGGCATGTGGCAATTAAGCAGAGTCTCAAGGTCTTCTAGCAGTTTATTCTTTCTTTCACTTGTCTAATTTTAATAGATATTGTTTGAGTACTTACTATGAGCCAGCCACTGTGCTAAGTGTTGAACAATAAATATGAACAAATCAGACAACTTACCTCATGGAGCTGCCACCTGTCACCATTATATTGGACCAGTCTTGTATATAACACAATCAGAGCAAAACCTCTATTTTTTCTAACATTTATTTATTTTTCTACTTGTTTAAGAATAAATTAGTCTTATCATTTTTCTGCCTACATTTAGGTAGCAGACAGTCCTGTCACTTTACATTGCCAGCATTTTCAATTCAGGAATTAGGCTAATCAACAGAAAATAGTAATCAAATTTTCAAATGTTATTGAATGACAAAACTCTCATCTCTCAGTTGGGCTTTCATTCACCTGGAATATTCCAATGGGAATGATTTGAGTGAAAGAAATCATGGTCTAGAATATTATCAAAGGCAGCTTCAGTCAGAGGCATGTGTTCTAATTGGTAGGGTCCCAGAGACACTGTAGATTTAGAAAAGGGTCCCCCAGCATAATGACCAGCTTTTTTCTCATTCAATTTAAAACTGCATGTCTACAAACAGAAGGAGAGATATACCATGTTCTTGGATTGGAAGAATCAACATTGTGAAAATGACTATACTCCTCAAAGCAATCTACAGATTCAATGCAATCTCTATCAAACTATCAAGGGCATTTTTCACAGAACTAGAACAAAACATTTCACAATTTGAATGGAAACACAAAATACCCCAAATAGCTAAAGCAATCTTGAAAAAGAAAACTGGAGCTGGAGGAATCAGGCTCCCAGACTTCAGATTATACTACAAAGCTATTGTAATCAAGACAGTATGGTACTGGCACAAAGACAGAAATATAGATCAATGGAGCAGAATAGAAAGCTCAGAGATAAACCCACATGCATATGGTCACCTTATCTTTGATAAAGGAGGCAAGAATATACAATGGAGAAAAGACAGACTCTTCAATAAGTGGTGCTGGGAAAACTGGACAGCTACATGTAAAAGAATCACATTAGAACACTCCCTAACACCACACACAAAAATAAACTCAAAATGGATTAAAGACCTATATGTAAGGCCAGACACTATAAAATGCTTAGAGGAAAACATAGGAAGAACACTCTATGACATAAATCACAGCAAGATCCTTTTTGACCCACATCCTAGAGAAATGGAAATAAAAACAAAAATAAACAATTGGGATCTAATGAAACTTCAAAGCTTTTGCAGAGCAAAGAAAACCATAAACAAAATGAAAGATAACCCTCAGAATGGGAGAAAATATTTGCAAATGAAGCAACTGACAAAGGATTAATCTCCAAAATTTACAGGCAGCCCATGCAGCTCAATATCAAAAAAACAAACAACCCAATCCAAAAATGGTCAGAAGACCTAAATAGACATATCTCCAAAGAAGTTACACAGATTGCCAACAAACACATGAAAAGATGCTCAACATCACTAATCATTAGAGAAATGCAAATCAAAACTACAATGAGGTATCACCACACTGGTCAGAATGGCCATCATCAAAAAATCTGCAAACAATAAATGCTGGAGAGGGTGTGGAGAAAAGGGAACCCTCTTGCACTGTTGGTGGGAATGTAAATTGATACAGCCACAATGGAGAACAGTATGGAGGTTCCTTAAAAAACTAAAAATAGAACTACTATCTAACCCAGCAATCCCACAACTGGGCATATACCCTGAGAAAACCAAAATTCAAAAATAGATATATACCTCAATATTCATTGCAGCACTATTTGCAATAACCAGGACATGGAAGCAACCTAAGTGTCCATCGACAGACGAATGGATAAAGAAGACGTGGCACATATATACAATGGAATATTATTCCATAAAAAGAAACAAAATTGAGTTATTTGTAGTGAGGTGGATGGACCTAGAGTGTGTCATACAGAATGAAGTAAGTCAGAAGGAGAAAAATAAATACCGTATGCTATCACATATATATGGACTCTTAAAAAAAATGGTTCTGAAGAACCTATTGGCAGGACAGAAATAAAGACGCAGATGTAGAGAATGGACTTGAGGACACGGGGAGTGGGAAGGGTAAGCTGGGACGAAGTGAGAATGGCATGGACATATATACACTACCAAATGTAAAATAGATAGTTAGTGAGAATCAGTTGCATAGCACAGGGAGATCAGCTCGGTGGTTTGTGACCACCTAGAAGGATGGGATAGGGACCGTGACAGGGAGATGCAAGAGGGAGGAGATATGGCGATATATGTATAAGTATAGTTGATTCACTTTGTTATATAGCAGAAACTAACACACCATTGTAAAGCAATTATATTCCAATAAAGATGTTTTTAAAAAAAGCGTATGTCTATCAACCAGCTCAGCAATTCACATAGAGCAACAATTAAGCCTTTCTTTGTCTATATTCTCGTATATGAACAAGCAACAAAGAATCACAGAAATTAGAGGAAAACAAAACAAGAAATATAGATGAAAATAAATTTCATCTGTGGAAACAGGGAAATTTCCAGGAATTAAAAAAGAATTAAAACTAAATTAGTAGCCTCAGAGATATCTGTGAAGATATTGCATGTGTAAAATAAGTTCAGCGTATTGTGAAGAATGAACAATAAATTCCAATTCAAGATGGCAGTCTTATCACATGCATTTATCTCTCCTTCCTTCTGACTCCATCAAAACAATAGCAAAATAATAGAAAAAAAAAGCATAAACCTACATAAAGAAAGTGAGAGATGTCCACTAGAAAATATGAGATTAACATAGGTTTCTGGACTCTAGGTAGAAACACAAAGATCACTGGTGAGTAATGAAACAGAGTTGTGGGATTACAAGCTGAAGAAATGGGTCCTTATTATTAATACACACCTGGTGAGGCCTAGGGCACGTGAGTTTTAATAGATTATTGCAAGAGTGTAGGAGGAAGGTCATGAGAGCCATGGCAAAATGAGTTTATGAAAAGCCAGTTAATTTGTTGGTAAACATATTAGGACTTAATGGAGAAGTTCTTACAAAAGAGTTAATAAATAGGTATTAAACTTTGAGAATTTATCCTTTGGAAGGAGAGGAGACACTTCTTCCAAATGTTAGTGAAAGAAATGTATAGAGGATGGGTAACATGAGATGAGAACATGTGCTGAGAATCAGGTGGGCTACAGATAATCTAGGGACTTTACAGGAGTGGTAAATGCTTAAAACAGCTATTGAGGAGTATATATATATAAATGAACTGAAACAAGATGAGAAATTGTTCCTCGATCACAGTGCTATCTCAGCTAAGGCAAGAATGGATCATAATGCAATTGATTACACAGTGATTTCCCTCAATCATGCTTAGATGCCATGGGTTTTAACAGAGTGCAGGGCCAAAAGGCCTAAAGGGCTAGAAGACCCAGAATGCTTGTGTAGATCCACTGAAATGTTTGATCATGGAAGATAGGCAGAGTCAAAGTAATGTAAATGAAATCAGAAGTGGTTCATGGACTGGGAGAACATGGAGAGAAATGAGGCTGCAAAAACAATGAGGGTAAAGAGCAGGCTTAGTGGAAGTAAGGCTATTCAGAGGTGAAAGACTTGGAACAATGATTTCAAAGAAAGAACAAGGTCTTAGCTTACAAAGTTAGTGTATTTCCTATGAATGAGAAGATCCAAAGTATAACTTTAAAGATCACTGACATACATGTAGTATATCAGAAATCATCTTAAGCATTTGTTGTATAACTAAATACATAG
Organism: Neophocaena asiaeorientalis asiaeorientalis; assembly: GCF_003031525.2. Classification (NCBI taxonomy): domain Eukaryota; kingdom Metazoa; phylum Chordata; class Mammalia; order Artiodactyla; family Phocoenidae; genus Neophocaena; species Neophocaena asiaeorientalis. The sequence continues at coordinate 530,971 of NW_020174278.1, forward strand.
TCTTTGAAAAGAAGCTTAAAAAATTTGTGTGTATTTGTTTATGTGTATGTTTCCAAAAATGAATCAATATAATTAGGATGAAATAGATTTTGTGAAGGTTCTCCACAAGATGATAGTGAAAAAAAATTTCTAATAAGGCATATCAAAATAAACTGTAAGTAGTTATTTTTATCTCTCAAAAGCAAATTTTCCAATAGTGTTACACATGTGGTAGATCTATTTCCAGAGCAGAAATAAATTATTTTAAAAAGAGACAAAACATATGCCTGGCTAATGATTACTAGTAAGGGAAAATCATTTCTGCATGACCAATAAATAGTCAAAAGATACAAAAGATTTTTGACCAATAAATAGTCAACAGATAAGATATTTGAATAAATGGACAATCCAAGGGCTAACATATTAATCCAGCTACCTATAATCCATTAAATGGATTAAGTATATTAAATAAATATTGTTTTGGTTATCTCATTGCATAATAAATCACTCCAAAACATAATAGCTTACAACTACAACAATTATTTATTATCTCTCATGATTCTGTGGATTGACAGGGCTCCACTGTGCAGTTCTTTCGCTACATGAATAGTTGGTAAGGGCTGAAGTCAACTGAACTCTCAACTGGGCTGGAATGTCTAGATCAACTCACTTACTTGGCTGGCAATTGGAGATGTGTGTTGGCTGGGAGTTGGTTGGGGCTGTTGACCAAGATGTCTCTCTTTTCCTCCATGTAGATTTTCCATATATTTTGACCTTCTCAAAATACTGTGGCTGGGCTTGAATATTTAAAGTTCTAAGTAGAAGCTGAAGATTTCTCAAAGCCCTGCTTTGAAAGTTATGTAATGTCTCTTCTGCTGCATTTTGTTTGTCAAAACCATCTTGAATATGGCCACGTTCAATTTAGAGTCGAGATATGTGGAAGTGTCTTTTTGTTAAGTTAAAGTAATATATACATACAATTTTTAAAAAATCAAATACTGAGAAGATCTTGTATGAAAAGTAATGATTCTCTATGTGCCCTCAACTCCCTGCTCTCTAGGGATTTTGCACAGCCAATTTTCTGGAATTCTTTTTATTAATATACGGCATTGATTGAACTGTGTCCTGAACTCATATTATTCTTTTTTCATTTATTTGTTTATTTTTCTGGGGCACATTTTCAAGTATTATCTAAAAAGAGGGTACATGAAACATAGTTTTTCACTCCTTGATTATTTAAAAATATTTTATTCTGTAACCACACTTGGTTGTTTGTGTGTGTGTGTGTGTGTGATATAGAATTCTAGACTGAAAAAAAACTTTCCTCCAGAATTCCAAATGCATTTTTTCTATAATTTTTAGCACCAAGTATTACTGATAAGTAGCCTAATCCCAGTATTATTCCTGTTATTTTGTAACTATTACCTAGAATATATATGGAGTGGGTTGAACTTGAGGCCAGCTGATTTGCCTTGCAAAATCCTATAGATGTTTAGGACTATCACATTTTTATTATAATAGAATGTGGGAACAAGGGATGGAGCTACAAAGAAGGTATGCTAAGAAGAATGGCTCCTGTAAAAATGCCCGTACTGGAATCCCAGGGACCTGTGAATATGTTACATTATGTGACAAAAGGAAGTTTACAGATGTAATTAAATTTGTAGACCTTAAAGTAGGAAAATTATCATAGATTATCTGGACCCAATATAATCACAGGAGTCCTTTATAAGCAAAGAACTTTCTCTTACGAAAGTTAGATGCAGTACAAGGAAAAGACAGAGAGATGCAAAACAGGGATGAGAATCTGTTGAGGCTGGAGGGGTCAACATGGAAAGAATGAAAAGGAATGTGGGTAGCTTCCAGGACTGATAGACAGCAAGGAAAAGGAACCTTCATTCCTATAATCACATGGAACTGAATTTAGATGACAAACTCAAATAGGCTGAAAGCATATTTCCCCCAAAGCGTCCAGTAAAGAATGCAGCACTCAAGGCTGATTTCAACCTTGTGAGTTCCTAAGCAGAGGACCCAGCTGAGCCCACCTGGACTTCTGATCTACAGAAACTGTGAGATCATAAATTTGTGTTATTTTAGGTCACACGTTTTTGGTGATTTTTTACAGCAGCAATAGGTAGCTAATATGGAAAGTCATTAATTGAAATCAGTATATATATTAAAAACATGGTTCTATCCTTTTTTCCAACTCTCTACATGTAGAATATCTGTCAGCAGGATTACTCGTCAGCTAAAGACACACACAAAAAGAAATACACAAGAATTTCTCTGAAAAAATATAACCATCTACACTGCTAAGAGGTAGGGCAGTTACCCACACTTATGTATGACTTGGTTACAAAATTGAGGGGCCCCCACCAACCTCCCCTTAATGTTTGATAATTTGCTAGGACAGCTCATAAACTCCAGAAAACACTTTATTATTACTGGATTATTATAAAGAATACAAATGAGGAGCCAGTTGGAAATGTACATAGGGCAAGGTCTGGAAAGGTACTTAGTGCAGGAGCTTCTGTCCCTGTGGAGTTAGGATATGCCACTCTCTTGACACATGGATGTATTGGCCAACTTGAAAGCTCTCTGAATCCTGTTGTTTAGATGTTTTTATAAAGGTTCCATTACATAGACATAATAATTGATTACATTGTTGGTCATTGATGACTGAACTCAATCTCCAGCTCCTCTCTCCTCTCCATCAGTTGGCTGAAAGTTCCATGTGAGTAGTCACATGGTTGGTTTCTCTGGCAACCAGTCCCATCTTGAAGCTAACTAGCATAAATTCAAGTATGGTTGAAAGGGGCTAACTATGGATAAAAGATGCTCCTATTACCCCTATCATTTAGGAAATTCCAAGAATTTTAGCATCTCTGTGTCAGGACCAGGGACAAAGACCAAATATTATATAGACTTCTTATTATGTCACATAAGCAAACACAAATGAACACAGGTGAAACAGAAAATGCAGTAAGCAGAAAAGAACTTTCAAAAAATTGAAAGAAAATAACCAGTAATAGAATACTAATTTGTATTCTAGAATTATTTTAGAAGATTGCACTGATGATGTAAGAATAGGATACTAAACACAATGAATACAAAACAAAGAAATTAGAAAATATTAAAAATCATTATGAAAGCAAAATATGATAGTTGAAAGAAAAAAATCAATGGACTGTTGGGGAGAAAATTAACAAAATCTCCCTTGAAAGTTAAAAAAATGTATATCAATGGAAAAATTTTGAGAAAATATGACATATATAGAAGACCAAGATGAGAAGCTCAAAATCCAGTTAAAAAGAATTTAAGAAAGTGAGAACAGAGGATAGAAGGGAGGAAATTTTGAAAGAAACAACACAGTGTTTTCCAAAGTTTCATGAAGGATACATGTTTCTAGATTGAAAGGATAAATACAGGCATATAATTTACCCTTTTTTTCCAGCCAAATGGGTAGAAAGAGGGAATTTCTCTTAGAGATTATATGCCTATGTTGCCATATAGTTCTGCAGGACTAGGACTGCTTTTGGGGTAAAGTAGTAAGAAAACACAAAGAAGAAAATAATGGGGATTGCCTCACACTCATGGGACCACAGGTCCCACCCCTCCGAGTTCATTTGGCCAGAAAGCTAGTTTTAGGTATCTGCACAATTGCTCCCACTGCTGCAGTGATGCTCTGTGACAGAGGTTCCCCTTAGAGGCAGGGCTTAGAGAGAAAAAAAAAGGAAAAAAGCAAACATACATATTCTCCAGAACACAGGTGTCACTTTTCCAAGTTGAGAAAGACAAGATTTCTCTCTGCATTTTTGCTTCCCACACCTGCTGCATAGTTCCGCATTTGAAACACCCTTGGGCTAAAGCCAGGAGGTAAAAAAGAGGAAAAATAAAAGCAGAAAAATGCTTGCTTACTGTTTTTTCCAGTTTGGGTATCCCTCCCCAATTCATCTTTTTAGAGTTCTCAGATTTTGTTATTTGTATTTTAACCAGAAGTTATAGGTATAATCAGTGGGATAAACAGTATCAGGCTGACTATGAACGTCTAAATCAGGTTTTGATGTTTAACTTAAGTGTAAGAAGTAAAGTCCAGCAGAATATAAGAAATACGTGACTAGAAAAAAAGCTATACGATTATATGTGGAATGTTAATTGAGTAATTAAATCAACAACGATTTAGGTTCCATCTAGTATATAGGTATGATGCTTTACTTTGGGGAGTAACAAATGCATATAAAGGCATACCTCAGAGATATTTTTGGATTGGCTCCAGGCAAAGTGAATATTGCAGTAAAGTGAGTCACACGGAGTTTTTGGTTTCCCAGTATATATATATGTTATGTTTATACTATACTGTAGTCTATGAAGTGTTCAATAACATTATGTCTAAAAAAAATGTTTTTGCTGTTAGAGGGTCTTGCCTAGTTGTTTATGGCTGGTGACTGATCAGGATGATGGTTGCTGATGTGTGGGGTGGCTGTAGCAATTTCTTAAAATAAAACAACAAAGAAGGTTGCTGCATTGATTGACTCTTTCTTTCATGAATGATTTCTCTGTAACATGTAATATTTTGGGAACTGTTTCCAAGAGTAAACATACTGATTGAACAGAGAAGATACCCATGCCATTTTAGTGACCTGCTGACATAGTGGTATTTTACTATATTTCAATAGTCAAGGCAATTACAGAAGTCAATCCTTATCCAAGAGGAGGGGCATAGGCACCTTTGCTCAATGGGAGGAATGTAAATGTCACTTGTAAGAAGAACATGTGAGACAAAATATATTATTCTGGCTCTCTTTGGAAAGTACAATTTGCAGCAGTGTGCCACGGTTTTTAAAAGCATCATAATACAAACATGGGGGGTTTAAAAATATATAAAATAGCAACCTCTGGTGGTTATTTTTAAGTACAGAGAGTCCATATGATAAGCAACACATCAAAGGTAAAATGTAATAATCTGGAGCTATCAACTCCCACAAATTAACACATTTATTTATTTGTTAATAACTGATTAAGCATTCAATGTTTTCTGAGTCCTGGGGGTTATACAAATGAGTAAGACAAGGTCCTGTCTCTAATAAGACAAATAAGTTCACCATAATTTTAATGCTGTTGCCTAATTTTGGGACACTCAGGGTGCTGACACAGTAAACTCTTAGAAGAGTTGGTCTCTGCTTCAAGGCACCTTATGATATTTTCTATCTCATTGTTTCCCAGTGGGTGTTGCCTACTTTTAGTGTGACCTATATAGTCAATGTGTATTCATTGTCCCTTTGAATCTGATGTGTGAATCTGCCAATCACTTGCTTCTGGTAAGCCCCAGTATTGCTATTCACATTATCATTGATTTAAATAACCATGGTGCTTGGCTTCTCAAGGATACCCCTCTGGAGGGTATACAGATTTATCTAGAATTAAGGTAAATTGGAGCAGTGTATTTAGTTACAGAATATAGCAATGTGCCCTACTAAGGACAGATTCTTCATCAGGGGAAAGCTATATTTAACTAACTCTTTTTTAATTGCTTTGATGTAGTTTTAAGAGCATTGAAATTTAATCTCATAGGAACATTCCCCTTTTTATAGATCCCTGGCCTTTCTCAGGTTTAAAAAATGCATTTACCTCATTTTAGCAAAGAACAAATACTCCATCATGCAAAAGAATATTAAAATAAAGTATATTTCCTATCTGAAATGATACATGTTTCAACAACATCTAAGATGTGAAACAAATGAGTGAATAAACCTTAATAAGGTTAGTGTTTTTTGCACACTCACTTTCTCCTTTATAAACTCATATGAAGATGGGGCACAAAGCAAATTTGTATAAACTTGGAGTGATAACTACTATGGTACCACAAATAAAGTGGGTCATGAAGACTTTCAGAATATATTTGTATTTCTGTATTTATATTCATGACATAGACAATATAAATATGATGACCATCTCAAAGAAATCTATTTGCACAGTGTAGGAGCATATTCAGTTGAAGATCTGGTGTGGCAATTTCTCTGGCATATTTGAGAATCTTTAGAAACCATGGAGAATAATCTGCCAGATGGAATAGTCTTACAGAGTGAGATATTGGAGCTTACCTGGGAAGGTATAAGGTGGTTTCTGCCACTAAAGTAAAACTGTTTTCTAATCTGCTTGGAAAATTGCAATGAGAGGCATTTCACATTTCACTGCATCACAAAGCAGTCTTCCCACTTCCCCAGTTCTTTCCATTGCTGAAACATTCCTCTCTGGGCTGAATCCAAATCTTCCTTATAAATTATTTCTTTTTAGATCTAAAAGTAAAAAAACTTTTGAAGATGGATTAAGGAATTTTCTTTTCAAATATTTGAAGGTAATTCAAACATGTCTACTTATCCAGAGGAAAACATTTCTATATTTTTTAGCCACTCTCCATATAATGTTTTTTTAGACCTATCTACTGCTTTTTCATAGTAGATTCATCATTAGTAGATAGAGTCATTAATCTGTGGTAAAACAAAGTGCCTACTCTAGATACTGTGTTAGGTACTTACACATACATATTTTCACTTCATTTCAGAGTAATCTCCTGAGGTAGATATTGTGAACCAGGAATCTGAATGACAATGTTAAGAAATTTGCCAAAAATCACAGAGTTGTGAGTGGTGAAGCTGGTTTTCCCAAGCAGATCCTTTGACTTCATCTTCAGGTATCTCTGCTTCTCCATAAATACCATAGGAGTGAACTGTCAGAGGCAGAGACAAGTTGATGGAGTAGAAAAATGTGAGCTCACCCTCTCTCACAAAAACACCAAACGACTATCGATCAAGAAACTCTGGAACCTACTAAAAAAGATATCCTACATCCAAAGTCAAAGAAGAAGTCACAACGAGATAGTAGGCAGGACACAATCATGGTAAAACCAAATCCCATACCCACTGGGTGGGTGATCACAAACTGGAAAATAATTATATTGTAGGTTCCCACAGGAGTGAAAGTTCTGAGCCCAACGTTAGCCTCCCAAACTGTGGTCTGGCATCAGGAGGAGGAGCCCCAGAGCACCTGGCTTTGAAGGCCAGCCTGGTTTGATCACAGGAATTGCACAGGACTGGGAGAAACAGAAACTCCACTCTTAGAGGGTGCACACAAGGTCTTGTGCACACCAGGACCCAGGTGACTGCATAAGAGGCCTGGGCCAGACCTACCAGTTGGTATTTGAGGGTCTCCTGCAGTGGTGGGGGGAAGCTATGGCTCACTGCAATGACCAAGATACTGGTGATGGTAGTTCTGGGGAATACTCACTGGCGTAAGCCCTCCTGGAGGCTGCCATTTTCTCACCAAGAACTGACCCCACTCAACAGTCTCTGGGCTCCAGTGCTGGGATGCCTCAGACCAACAGGGTGGGAACACAGCACTACCCATCAGCAGACAGGCTGCCTAAAGTCTTCCTGAGCCCACAGCTGCCCACTAAACACACTACTTGACATGGCCTTGCACACCAGAGGGACAAGACCCAGCTCCACCCACCAGTGGGCAGGTACCAGTCCCTCCCACCAGGAAGCCTGCATAAGCCTCTTAGTCCAACCTCATCCACCAGGGGGCAGACAACATAAGCAAGAAGAACTACAACCCTGCAACCTGCAGAACCAAAATTGCAATCACAGAAAGTTAGACAAAATGAGACAGCAGAGGAATATGTCCCAGATGAAGGAACAAGATAAAACCCCAGAAAAACAACTAAGTGAAGTGGAGATAGGTAATCTTCCTAAAAAAGAATTCAGAGTAATGATAGTAAAGATGATTCAAGATCTCGGAAAAAGAATGAAAGCATAGATCAAGAAGATAAAAGAAATGTTTAATGAACACCTAGAGGATCTAAAGAACAACAAACAGAGATGAACAATACAATAACTGAAATGAAAAATACACTAGAAGAAAAAAGTAACAGAATAAATGAGGCAGAAGAACAGATAAGTGAGCTGGAAGACAGAATGGTGGAAATCACTGCCATGGAACAGAATAAAGGAAAAAGAATGAAAAGAAAAGAGGACCATCTAAGAGTCCTCTGGGACAGCATTAAGCCCACCAACATTCACAGTATAGGGGTCCCAGAAGGAGAAGAGAGAGAAAGGACCTGAGAAAATATTTGAAGAGATTATAGCCAAATACTTCCCTAACATGGAAAGGAAACACTCAAGTCCAGGAAGCACAGAGAGTCCCATATATCATAAACCCAAGGAGGAATAGGCCAAGACACATATTAATCAAACTCACAAAAATTAAAGACAAAGAAAATATTAAAAGCAACAAATAAAATACAAGGGAATGCCCATAAGGTTATCAGCTGATTTCTCAGCAGAAAATCTACAGGCCAGAAGGAAGTGGCATGATATATTTAAAGTGATGAAAGGGAAGAACCTACAAGCAAGAATACTCTACGCAGCAAGGCTATCATTCAGATTTGACAGAGAAATCAAAAGCTCTACAGACAAGCAAATGCTAAGAGAATTCAGCACCACCAGACCAGCTTTGCAACAAATGCTAGAGGAACTTCTAGGCAGAAGAGAAAAGGCCACAACTATAGAAACAAGAAAACATACATAAAATTTTTTTAAAGTTTTGAAAGATGTGAGCTTAAATGAAGAAGATAAAGCATCATAAAGAAAATGCAAAATTTCAAATTCATATTCAAAAGGAATTTTTTTTTTTGCGCTACTCAGGCCTCTCACTGTTGTGGCCTCTCCCGTTGCGGAGCACAGGCTCCGGACGCGCAGGCTCAGTGGCCATGGCTCACGGGCCCAGCAGCTCTGCGGCATGTGGGATCTTCCCACAGTAAAATTAGGAAATCATCCACACACAAATATGATATCAAAACCACCAATTGTGAGAATAGGAGAGTACAAGGAAAGTTAGTGAAAATGCATTTGAAATTAAAAGACTGGCAACTTAAAATGATCTAGCTTATATACAGACTGCTATATCAAAACCTCATGGTAACCACAAACTGGAGTGAGCTATCATTCATGAAATACTGATTAAATATCTGGTATTATTGAGACCAGCAGTGCTTAAATATTAGTGGGCACCAGAATCACCTGGAGGGCTTTTAAAAACATGTATTTATTAATCTTACCTTAGAGTTTCAGATACAGTATGTTTGGGGTGAGGCCTAAGAATTTTTATTTCTATCAAGTCCCCAGGTGTTGCTGATGCTGCTGGTCTGAGGACCACACTTCAAGAACTACTGATTTAGAGGATTCTGTGGTGCTTGTCTGGAGGACTCTTGTAGTCAGAGCTGTACTCTGGTGATTAACAGGAAAATAACAGAAAACATTGCCTTCTCCAAGAAGCCTATATAGATGTAGTAATGGCCTCTACCCTGTACACCACACTCTAATTTCCCCTCTTCTCCACCCCCACAAGGCACCACTCTCCTAATCCCATAATCCACTGTGCATATCTCTGTTACTACATTTATCACAATGTATATGAAATATTTTTTTCTCTGTTTCCTCCTATTAGACTGGGGAGCTACTGAGGGCAGAAGCTACTTTATTTCTCTCTGTACCCCTGACATCTTGTGAAGTGTCTGACATTCAGCAGAAACTCAATAATTTTAGAATGAATGGTGGAATAAATATGACATGGTAATTACATTTGTAAATAGCAGAAAAATATGAAAATAGGTCGTGTGTCTACAACAACATAAAATTTTTTTAAAGTTTTGAAAGATGTGAGCTTAAATGAAGAAGATAAAGCATCATAAAGAAAATGCAAAATTTCAAATTCATATTCAAAAGGAATTTTTTTTTTGCGCTACTCAGGCCTCTCACTGTTGTGGCCTCTCCCGTTGCGGAGCACAGGCTCCGGACGCGCAGGCTCAGTGGCCATGGCTCACGGGCCCAGCAGCTCTGCGGCATGTGGGATCTTCCCGGACCGGGGCACGAACCCGTGTCTCCTGCATCGGCAGGCGGACTCTCAACCACTGCACCACCAGGGAAGCCCTAAAAAGGGATTTTGAATAATCTCTGTTGAAGTTGATGTGAAAAAGTCTTAGGGGTTTTAGTTAAATATCAGTTCAGTATAAATCAATAGTATGAAGTAGCTGCTAGGACAATTAATAATTATGAGGCTTATGTAGAGAGTGTATGTATTTAATACGGTCAGACTATTTGTTAATTTTTAGTTTAAAGGCAATAGTAGTGTTTGAAAGAAAAGAGCCTGGTAGGAGGATGGGTTCATATGGCCAGTGCTTCCTTATTATACCAAAAGCCAGATTATGTGTAAAGTATGTTGTCTTTCATCTGGTCCTATTTAAATTTTACTTCAGGGAGACTTCATTGGTTTTTTAAAATGTAAAGATGCAAACTTTTTGTCTTTTTTTTTTTTTTTTTTTTTGCGGTATGTGGACTTCTCACTGTTGTGGCCTCTTTCATTGCGGAGCACAGGCTCCGGACGCGCAGGCTCAACAGCCATGGCTCACGGGCCCAGCCGCTCTGCGGCATGTGGGATCTTCCCGGACCAGGGCACGAACCCTCGTCCCCTGCATCGGCAGGCGGACTCTCAACCACTGCGTCACTAGGGAAGCCCAAGATGCAAACTTTTAACTGTAGGTTTCCTTTTCTTTTTCTAGCTGGGAGGAAGCTGTAGCCAATAACTTATTATAGCCTTCACTATTGAAAGTAGTCTTTAATTGTTTATGCCTCTTTTTACCAATGCCTAATATTTTGAAACAGATCTCTTTTGAGCTTAAAGTTCATGCATCTAGTCTTAGTTCAGGCAAGAGAATAATTGAAGGAAAGAATAATTTAAAATAAGGCCATTTATTTTTTCCAGCTATCTATATAGAGCTAATTTCCTATTAGAAAAAAACCTGATTAATGTTTTAGAAAATATTATATTTATAATAATTGACATCTAAAATTGAAAAAAATTAGTTTTAGAAAAAAAATTTTTAAATGGAAAAATTTTAGCTGATCAAATGCTCTGTCTCTGAATATGGATTGGAATGATTAAAACAAATAAGAAGTTGATGCTTTTTTCTCTTTTATGATCTAATTCTATTCTTATTTTTCTCATATTTATCTGTACATTCATTCTCTATTTTCTTTGCTGGACATTTCCCTATGGGCCACAAATCTTCCCTCCTTGTACTTATTCTCAAAGTCTCAATTCTTGATTCTCGTTTCTTCCCTTTTTATAGTCTCCTTCAGAAATAATTCCTTTTCCATTTGTACCTTTTAATAACTTTAACTCTCACCAATACATAGTTAATTCTAATGCATAATATCCAGTTCTATTTATGGTTTCAGGTTGAATCCCAGTTGTTTTAAGCTATCTATTTAATTCCACATAAATATCCTGTCATTACCTCAAATGTATTATTTTTTCAAATGGGATATACTGCCTTTCGGTTCCAATCAGACCTCGCTCCTAAATTCAATGACCATATCGAAGCACTACCATTTTCTCAAACACTGAAGTTTAAAATTTTACATCAACTTTAAAATATTTTTTCTCTTTTATATAAATCCTATCAGTGTTTCTTGCAAAGACTCTGTCTCCTCTTTCAATTCCAATGGCCATTGCCCAAGTCCATGCTCTCCTTCTTGGATATCTCAATCTTTGCCTCACTGTTCCCTTTCAGTGCAACCACTTCATCCCCTAAATTTATAGCAACACATAACAGCATCCTGTGTACAATTAACTGGCTCATGGCAACTTAAATTCAGGAATTTGGAGTTGGCTCTTTAAGTAATAGATAAACAAAAGGTCATGTTGGAGTAGGATAGCCGAGTTTTGTCCATATGTATACAGGTGACAGGCAGGGCTAAAGTGAACCAAGAGAAGCAAGAATATTAAACCATCTAGCAGAGAGATCTGATGAGCCAAGTTAGCATGCCTTCCTGAGAGAAGATCCTCACTTGTTGACCTTTTATTTCAGCATCCAAGTGACTTGGCCTACTTTATTTACTGCGCTGAGATTTTTGTAAACTTGCAGCTTGTTTTCTCACAATGTCTCCTTTTACTTAAATTAACTGGATTGAGATTTTCTTTCCTGGAAACAAACATGTCCTTACCCAGATGTCACCTTCCAATCACATGTGGACATTAGCCATAGCTCCTTAATTCACCTCATTAATGTTAAGATTTAGGGATTTAAATCATTCTTGCATATACCTGCTACATTAATATTTCTAATCAAATATATCATACTTCTGTTAAAAAATATAACCTTCTGGAAGTACCCCTCTAAAATTTATAAAAATGAAAGCTCCTTTTCCTGGCTTTCATTAAATTTTGATTTACTTGTTGAATCTAACTTTTCCCTTTTACCAATATAAATCCACCACTGAGTCAAGCTGGTGTGTTTCAGAATTGCCGTGTTTATTTGTCATTCCATGCCTTAACTAATAGTGTTGGCTTCATTTGTAATGCTGTCCCATTATCTCCTCTATTTTTTCTACACCTTTGGCTTAATAAAGCTACACACTCCAACAAACATACATCTGGCAAATGACCACTAATTCTTTAGCTCATGCATTATCAGATTTAGAGAGCCTTTCCTGACTCTTGTATTTCAGTGACTCTTTCTTTTTATATTATTACCTTAATATTGTATTAATACCATATGTTCAAGTATTTATCTTTCCCGAATAACTGTTCATGCTGTGAAATCTAGGCAGAGATCAACTTTGTATCTGTATAACATAACAAAGTGCTTAGAGTCAGTTCTTAGTAAATGAATGTTGAATGAGTAAATGAACCAATGAATGAATGCTTACCTCTTAAGACTCAGGTTAAGTCCAACCACCCTAATGAAGCCTTTATAGATTATTCTCAACATTTATTGATGTCTTTTTCATCAACAATTATAGATCTTGCTACACAATTTAGTATTCAACTATTTATACATTTACTTTTTACAATTTTGTTTTATATTTTGATCTTCTCTGTCTCATTCAGGTCAGAAGTTCTTGAATGTCAAGGAACATACCATTGTCTTATTCTGTGTTTTCTACACTGCTTAGTAGGAAAAGCATGTTGTAGTTTATATCTGTTGTTTATAATTTTCCAAGGACTACACCTCTGAAAGAATTAGAAGTGGTGTCATATGTAGATTGCCTAGACATTTTTTATATAATGACAAAAGCAACATCATTATCTGAAGAAAATACCTGATTTGTAATATTATTAAGAAATTTAAATATAAACTTCATAGATTACTAAAACCTATCTTTATAAAGAATTCTATGTTTCAAGAAAGCTAACTGTTTTCCCAGAGGAGGAGCATTTAGAGGATATTTCTCGTTGGACACCTTTTGGTTCCTTGAAAGGAGGTCTGTTCATGTGTAGATGGTGGTAATGGGTGAGATATTTTGGTATTTATTCTAGTTGGTCTCTGTCTGAATTCACTGCCTATGTGGAGAGGGTGAATGATGGCTTAAAGTTATCTTTTTAGCTTTATAGTTATTGGAATCTTGGAGGGCATTCTGTCATATTGCATTTATGAACTTTCATCCTCTCCTATAAATAACTATTTCTAAGATCACATGGTTTATTTGCTTCCTTCAGGCTTCAGAACCTGGAGGCTGAGCTTCCTTCTTCCTTCCAAGGAGGTCTGAATAGAAAAACTTCAAGGTTGGAAACCACATGATGGCAAGATTGAATCTAAGTTCTTCTGTTTAGCAGGTAAGCGGGGGAATGTTCTTACATTACAGAATTAAGTTCATTATCTAAAAGTTTAGTTAATATTACCATCCTCATAGGATGTTGTAAAAATTAAAGAAATAAAATACATGAAATGATTGGCACATCATCAATACTCAATGCCTGTTGGTCTCTCCTAGAAAGTACAACTCTGTTACTATGTATAGAAAACCCTAAGGACCCCACACAAAAACTACTAGGTCTAATAAATGAATTCAGTGAAGTAACAGGATACAAGATTAACATTCAGAGATCAGTTGCATTCCTTTACACTAACAATGAAATATCAGAAAAAGAATGTAAAAAAAAAAAAAAAAACAACTTTTAAAACCACACCAAAGAGCAGAAGCAAGAAGAACTACAATCCTGCAGCCTGTGGAACAGAAACCACATTCAGAGAAATATAGACAAGATGAAAAGGCAGAGGGCTATATACCAGATGAAGGAACAAGATAAAACCCCAGGAAAACAACTTATTGAAGTGGAGATAGGCAAACTTCCAGAAAATAATTCAGAATAATGATAGTGAAGATAATCCAGGACCTTGGAAAAGAATGGAGTCAAAGATGGAGAAGATGCAAGAAATGTTTAACAAAGACCTAGAAAAATTAAAGAACAAAAAAACAGAGATGAACAATACAATAACTGAAATGAAAACTACACTAGAAGGAATCAAAAGCAGAGTAACTGAGGCAGAAGAATGGATAAGTGAACTGGAAGACAGAATGGTGGAATTTACTGCTGTGGACAGACTAAAGAAAAAAAGAATGCAAAGAAATGAAGACAGCCTAAGAAACCTCTGGGAGAACATTAAACACAACAACATTCGCATTATAGGGGTCCCAGAAGGAGAAGAGGAAGAGAAAGGACCAGAGAAAATATCTGAAGTGATTATAGTCAAAAACTTCCCTAACATGGGAAAGGAAATAGCCACCCAAGTCCAGGAAATTCAGCGAGTCCCATACAGGATAAAACCAAAGAGAAACATGCCAGGACACATAGTAATCACATTGGTAAAAATTAAAGACGAAGAAAAATTATTGAAAGCAGCAAGGGAAAAACAACAAATAATGTACAAGGGAACTCTCATAAGGTTAACAGCTGATTTCTCAGCAGAAACTCTACAAGCCAGAAGGGAGTGGCATGATATACTTAAAGTGAGAAAGGGAAAAACCTGCAACCAAGATTACTCTACCCAGCAAGGATCTCATTCAGATGCGATGGAGAAGTCAAAAGCTTTACAGACAAGCAAAAGCTAAGAGAATTCTACATCACAAAATCAGTACTACAACAAATGTGAAAGGAAGTTCTCTAAGTGGGAAACACAAAAGAAGAAAAGGACCTACAAAAACAAACCTAAAACAATTAACAAAATGGTCATAGGAACATACATATCATAATTACCTTAAATGTGAATGGATTAAATGCTCCAACCAAAAGACACAGGCTTGCTGAATGGATACAAAAACAAGACCCATATATATGCAGTCTACAAGAGACCCACTTCAGACCTAGGGACACATAGAGACTGAAAGTGAGGGGATGGAAAAAGATATTCCATGCAAATGGAAATCAAAAGAAAACTGGAGTAACTATACTCATATCAGATAAAATAGACTTAAAAATAAAGAATATTACAAGAGACAAGGAAGGACACTACATAATGATCAAGGGATCAATCCAAGAAGAAGATATAAGAATTATAAGTATAAATGCACCCACCATAGGAGCACCTCAATACATAAGGCAACCGCTAACAGCTATAAAAGAGAAAATCAACACTAACACAGTAATAGTGGGGGATTTTCACACCTCAATTACACCAATTGACAGATCATCCAAAATGACAATAAATAAGGAAACACAAGCTTTAAATGACAAAATAGACCACATAGATTTAATTGATATTTACAGGACATTCCAACCAAAAACAGCAGATTACACTTTCTTTTCAAGTGTGCACAGAACATTCTCCAGGATAGATAACATCTTGGGCCACAAATCAAACTTCAGTAAATTTAAGAAAATTGAAATCATATCAAGCATCTTTTCTGACCACAATGTTATGAGATTAGAAATGAATTACAGGGAAAAAATCATAAAAAACAAACACATGGAGGCTAAACAATACGTTACTAAATAACCAAGAGATCACTGAAGAAATCAAAGAGGAAATCAAAAAATACCTAGAGACAAATGCCAATGAAAACAAAATGATCCAAAACCTATGAGATGCAGCAAAAGCAGTTCTAAGAGGGAAGTTTATAGCTATACGAGCCTACCTCAAGAAACAAGAAAAATCTCAAATAAACAATCTAAACTCACACCTAAAGGAACTAGAGAAAGAAGAACAAACAAAACCCAATGTTAGCAGAAGGAAAGAAATCATAAGGATCAGATCAGATATAAATGAAATAGAAAGAAAGAAAGCAATAGCAAACATCAATAAAACTAAAAGCTGGTTCTTTGAGAAGATAAACAAAATTGATAAACCATTAGCCAGACTCATCAAGAAAAAGATGGAGAGGATTCAAATCAGTAAAATTAGAAATGAAAAAGGAGAAGTTACAACAGACACTGCAGAAATACAAAACATCCTCAGAGACTACTAAAAGCAACTCTATGCCAATAAAATGGACAACCTGGAAGAAATGGAAAAATTCTTAGAAAGGTATAACCTTCCAAGACTGAACCAGGAAGAAACAGAAAATATGAAGAGACCTATCACAATTAATGAAATTGAAACTGTGATTAAAAATCTTCCAACAAGCAAAAGTCCAGGATAAGATGGCTTCATATGTGAATTCTGTCAAACACTTAGAGAAGAGCTAACACCCATCCTTCTCAACCTCTTCCAAAAAATTGCAGAGGAAGGAACACTCCCAAACTCATTCTATGAGGTCACCATCACCCTGATATCAAAACCAGACAAAGATTCTACAAAAAAAGAAAATTACAGACCAATAACCCTGATGAATATAGATGCAAAAATACTTAACAAATTACTAGCAAACAGAATCCATCAACACATTGAAAGTATCATACACCTCAATCAAGTGTGATTTATCCCATAGATGCAAGGATTCTTCAATATACACAAATCAATCAATGTGATACACCATATTAACAAATTGAAGAATAAAGACCATATGATCATCTCAATAGATGCAGAAAAAGCTTTTGACAAAATTCAACGCCCATTTATGATAAAAAAAAAACTCTCCAGCAAGTGAGCATAGAGGGAACCTACCTCAACATAATAAGGACCATACATGAGAAACCCACAGCAGACATCATACTCAATGGTGACAAACTGAAAGCATCTCTTCTAAGATCAGGAACAAGACAAGGATGTTCACTCTCACCACTATTATTCAACATAGTTTTGGAAGTCCTAGTAATGGCAATCAGAGAAGAAAAAGAAATAAAGGAATACAGATAGGGAAAGAAGAAGTAAAACGGTCACTGTTTGCAGATGAGATGATATTGTACATACAGAATCCTATAAATGCCACCAGAAAACTACTAGAGCCAATCAATGAATTTGGTAAATTTGCAGGATACATAATTAATGCACAGAAATCTCTTGCATTCCTATACACTAATGATGAAAAATCTGAAAGAGAAATTATGGAAACATTCCTATTTACCATTGCAACAAAAAGAATAAAATATCTAGGAATAACCCTACCTAGGGAGAGAAAGGACCTGTATGCAGAAAACTATAAGACACTGATGAAAGAAATTAAAGATGATACCAACAGATGGAGAGATATACCATGTTCTTGGATTGGAAGAATCAATATTGTGAAAATGACTATACTACCCAAAGCAATCTACAGATTCAATGCAATCTCTATCAAATTACCAATTGCATTTTTTATGGAACTAGACAAATCATCTTAAAATTTGTTGGAGACACAAAAGACCCCGAACAGCCAAAATAGTCTTGAGGGAAAAAGACGCAGCTGGAGGAATCAGACTTCCTGACTTTCAGACTATACTACAAAGTGACAGTAATCGAGACCATATGGTACTGGCACAAAACCAGAAACATAGATCAATGGAACAAGATAGAAAGCCCAGAGATAAACCCATGCACCTACGATCAACTAATTTATGACAAAGTAGGCAAAGATATATAATGGAGAAAAGACAGTCTCTTCAATAAATGGTGCTGGGAAAACTGGACAGCTACATGTAAAAGAATGAAATTAGAACACTCCCTAACACCATACACAAAAATAAACACAAAATGGATTTGAGACCTAAATGTAAGACAGGACACAATAAAACTCTTAGAGGAAAATATAGGAAGAACACTCTTTGACATAAATCACAGCAAGATCTTTTTTGATCCACCTCCTAGAGTAATGGAAATAAAAACAAAAATTAACAAATGGGACCTAATGAAACTTCAAAGCTTTTGCACAGCAAAGGAAACCATAAGCAAGACGAAAAGACAACCCTCAGAATGGAAGAATATATTTGTAAATGAATCCACGAACAAAGGATTAATCTCCAAAATATATAAACAACTCATGCAGCTCAATATTAAAGAAACTGGGGTTCCCTGGTGGCACAGTTGTTGAGAGTCAACCTGCGAATGCAGGGGACACGGGTTCGTGACCCGGTCCAGGAAGATCCCACGTGCCGTGGAGCGGCTGGGCCCGTGAGCCATGGCCGCTGAGCCTGCGCATCTGGAGCCTGTGCTCCACAGTTGGACAGGCCACAACAGTGAGAGGCCCACGTACGGCAAAAAAAAAAAAAAATTAAAGAAACAGATAACCCAATCCAAAAATGGGCAGAAGACCTAAATAGACATTTCTCCAAAGAAGACATACAAATGGCCAAGAAGCACAAGAAAAGTTGCTCAACATCACTAATTATTAGAGAAAGGCAAATCAAAACTACAGTGAGGTATCATCTCATGCCAGTTAGAATGGACATCATCTGAAAATCTACAAACAACAAATGCTGGAGAGTGTGTGGAGAAAAGGGACACTCTTGCACTGTTCGTGGTAATGTAAATTTATACAGCCACTATGGAGAACAGTATGGAGGTTCCTTAAAAAACTAAAAATAGAATTACCATATGATCCAGCAATCCCACTGCTGGGCATATACCCAGAGAAAACCATAATTCAAAAAGACACATGCACCCCAATGTTCATTGCAGCACTATTTACAATAGTCAGGTCATGGAAGCAACCTAAATGCCCATCGACAGATGAATGGATAAAGAAGTTGTGGTACATATATACAATGGAATATTACTCAGCCATAAAAAGGAACGATGTTGAGTCATTTGTTGAGATGTGGATGGATCTAGAGACTGTCACAGAGTGAAGTAAGTCAGAAGAGAAAAACAAATATCACATATTAATGCATATATGTGGAACCTAGAAAAATTTTACAGATGAACCGGTTTTCAGGGCAGAAATGAGAGACACAGATGTAGAGAATAAACATATGGACACCAAGGGGGGAAAACCGCGGTGGGGTGGGGTTGGTAGTGTGCTGAATTGATCGATTGGGATTGACATGTATACACTGATATGTATAAAATTGATGACTAATAAGACCCTGCAGTATAAAAAGCAAAGAAACAAAACAACTAATACTAAATTTTCTTTGGGTTAATTTGTATGGAAATATGTTAATATAAAATGTTTCAGACATTACATGAAATTTCTAAAAATCTTAAATATTCTGATATAATGTTATAAGTCATAGTTCTAGGAAAAAATATTAGAATTAATAAATGAATGCAGCAAGTTTGCAGGACATAAGATTAATATACAGAAATTTGTTACATTTCTATACAAAATAATGAAATATCAGAAAGAGAATGTTAAAATTAAAATCCCACTTAAAATATCATGAAAAAAAAATTACCTAGGAATAAAGTTAATCAACAGGGGGAGTGACCTGTGCTCTGAAAACTATGAAACATTAATGAAGGAGATGGAATATGATTCAAAGAAATGGAAAGATATCCTGTGTTCTTTGATTGGAAAAGTCAATATTATTTCAATGGCCATACTACATAAAGCAATCCACAGATTTAATGAAATCCCCATCAAAATACCCAGTATATTTTTCATAGAACAAGAACAAATAATGCTAGAATTTGTGTGGAATTACAAAACACTCTGAATTGCCAAAGCAATCCTGAGAAAAAGAACAAAGCTGGAGGTATAACCCTAGCAGACTTTAGACTCTACTACAAAACTACAGTAATCAAAACAGCATGCTATTATCACAAAAACAGATACATAGATCAACAGAAGAGAATAGAGAACCCAGAAATAAACCCATGCACCTACAGTCAATTCATGTAAGACAAAGAAGGCAAGAATATACAATGGACAAAGACAATCTCTTCAACAAGTGGTGCTGGGAAAACTGGAAAGCCACACATAAAACAATGAACTTAGAACATTTCCTCACACCATATACAGAAATAAATTTAGGTTTAAAGACATAAATGTAGAACATGAAACCATAAAACTCCTAGAAGAGAAATGGAAGGAACACTCTTTAACAAAAATTGTAGCAATATTTTCTAAAATCAGTCTCCTAAGGCAAAATAAATAAAAGTAGAAACAGGGATTCCCTGGTGGTGCAGTGGTTGAGAGTCTACCTGCTGATGCAGGGGACACGGATTTGTGCCCCATTCCAGGAAGATCCCACATGTCGCAGAGTGGCTGGACCCATGAGCCATGGTCGCTGAGCCTGCGCGTCCGAAGCCTGTACTCTGCAATGGGAGAGGCCACAACAGTAAGAGGCCCACTTACCACAAAAAAAAAAAAAAAAAAAAAAAAAAGCAGAAACAAACAAATGGAACCTAATGAAACAAAACTTTTTGCACAGCAAAGGAAACCATAAACAAAACAAAAAGAAAATCTACAGGATGGTAAAAAAAATTTGCAAATGATGCAACTGACAAGGAGTTAATATCCAAAATATACAAACTGCTCATACAACACAATCTAAAAAAAAACACCCAAAAAACAAGTTCAATCAAAAAATAGACTGAAGACTTGAATAGACATATTTTTCCAAAGAAGACATACACATAGGTAACATGAAAAGATGCTCATCATTCCCTAGTTACTAGAAATATACAAATCAAAACCCAAATAAGGTATCACCTCACACCTGTTAGAATGGCTATCCTCAAAAAGTCTACAAATAACAAATGTTGGAAAGGTGGTGGAGAAAAGAGAACCCTCATACACTGTTAGTGGTAATGCAAATTGGTGCAGCCATATGGAAAACAGTAAGGAGAGTCCTCAGAAAACTAATAATAGAAGTACCATAAGATCCAGCATTCCACTTCTGAATATACATACAGAAAAATATGAAAACCCTATTTTGAAAAGGCACATGCATAATAATGTTCATATCAGCACTATTTACAATAGCCAAGAGATGGAAGCAACCCAAGTGCCCATCAACAAACAATTGGATTAAGAAGTGTTTGTATATATATAAACACACACAACATTCACACAGCACAACACTCGCACCACACAACATTAAACACACCAGCATTCACATTATGGGGTCCCAGGAGGAGAAGAGAGAGAAAGGGGCTGAGAATATATTTGAAGAGATAATAGCTGAAAATCTTCCTAACATGGGAAAGGATTTTCCTAACATGGGAAAGGAAAAACTCACCAAAGTCCAGGAAGCACAGAGAGTCACATACAGAATAAACACAAGGAGGAACAGGCCAAGACACATATTAATCAGCAAATAACATACAAGGGAATTCCTATAAGGTTATAGACTGATTTTTCAGCAGAAAATCTGTAGACCAGAAGGGAGTGTGATGATCTATTTAAAGTGAAGAAAGGGAAAAACCTACAAACAAAAATTCTCTACCCAGCAAGGCTCTTGTTCAGATTTGAAGGAGAAAGCAAAAGCATTACAGAGAAGCAAAAGATAATAGAATTCAGCACCACCATCCAGCTTTACAAAAAATTCTAAAGGAAATTCCACAGGCAGAAAAGAAGAGGCCACAACTAGAAACAAGAAAATTATGAATGGGAAAGCTCACTCGTAAAGGCAAAAGTACAGTAAAAGTAGGAAATCATTCAAAAACAAATATGATATCAAAACCTGCAATTGTGAGGAGAGTACAAATGCATTATATTGAAATGTATTTGAAATTAAAAGAACAGCAACTTAAAACAGTTATATATATATATATATATATACTGTTATATCAAACTTCATGGGAGAGATTTCTTTGGTGGCACAGTGGTTAAGAATCTGACTGCCAATGCAGGGGTCACAGGTTCAATCCCTGGTCTGGGAAGATCCCACATGCCGTGGAGAAATTAAGTCTATGTGCCACAATTACTGAGCCTGTGCTCTAGAACCTGCAAGCCACAACTACTGAGCCCACATGCCGCAACTACTGAAGATCATGCACCTAGAGCCCATGCTCTGCAACAAGAGAAGCCACCACAATAAGAAGCCCCTGCACCACAACGAAAAGTAGTCCGTGCTTGCCACAACTAGAGAAAGCATGAGCAGAGCCAAAAATTAATAAATAAATAAATTTATTTAAAAAAATAAATAAAAACTGCATGGGAACAGCAAGCTGAAAATCTACAATTGATGCATAAACACACACATAAAAGGAATCCAAACAAACAATATTTTAGCCATCAAATCACAAGAGAAGAAAATAAAAGAGGAAAGGAAACAAAAAAATACGAAAACAAATCTAAAACAATTAATGAAATGGCAAAAAAATACATATTTATGATTACCTTAAATGCAAATGGATTAAATGCTCTAACCAAAAGACGTAGACTGGCTGAATGGATACAAAAACAAGAACCATATATATGCTGTCTACAAGAGACCCACTTCAGATCTAGGGACACATACAGAATAAAAGTGAGGGAATGGAGAAAGATACTCCATGAAAATGGAAACCAAAAGAAAGCTGGAATAGCAATACTTATATCAGACATCTAATATAGGAGTACCTCAATATATAAGGCAAACATTAACAGACTGGACCAGGAAGAAATAGAAAATATGAACAGACCAATAGCAAGCACTGAAATTGAAACTGTGATTAAAATACTGATTAAAATACAAAAGTCCAGGACCAGATGGCTTCACAGGGAAATTCTATCAAACATTTAGAGAAGAGCTAACATCTATGCTTCTCAAACTCTTCCACAAAATTGCAAAGGGAAGAGCATTTCCAAACTCATTCTATGATTCCACCATCACACCGGTACCAAAACCAGACAAAGATATAACAAAAAAAGAAAATTACAGGTCAATATCACTGATGAACATAGATGCAAAAATCCTCAACAAAATACTAGCAAACCAAATCCAACAACACATTAAAAAATCATACACCATGGTCAAGTGAGATTTATCTCAGGGATGCAAGGATTCTTCAATATATGTAAACCAATAACTATGATACATCATATTAAAAAATTGAAGAATTAAAATCCATGCAATCATCTCAATAGATGCTGAAAAAACTTGTGACAAAATTCAACACTGATTTATGATTAAAAAAACTCTCCAGAAAGTGAGCATAGAGGGAACCAACCTCCACATAATAAAGGACATATATGATGAACCCACAGCAAGCATTATTCTCAATGGTGAAAAACTGAAAGTATTTCCTCTAAAATCGGGAACAAGAAAAGTGTGCCCACTCTCACCACTATTGTTCAACATAATTTTGGAAGTCTTAGCCATTGCAATCAGAGAAGAAAAAGAAATAAAAGGAATCCAAATTGGAAAAGAAGAAGCAAAACTGACACTGTTTGCAGAAGACATGATACTACATACAGAAAATCCTAAAGATGTCACCAGAAAACTACTAGAGGTAATCAATGAATTTAGTAAAGTCACAGGATACAAAATTAATGCAAAGAAATCTCTTGCATTCCTATACACTAACAACAAAATATCAGAAAGTGTAATTAAGGAAAAAAATCCCATTTACCATTGCAATAAAAAGAGTAAAATAATTAGGAATAAACCTACTGAAGGAGGTAAAAGACCTGTACTCAGAAAACTATAAAGTGATGATGAAAAAATCAAAGATGAAACAAACAGATAGAGAAATACATCACATTCTTGGATTGGAAGAATCAATATTTTCAAAATGACTGTACTACCCAAAATAATCTGCAGATTCAATGCAATCCCTATCAAATTACCAATGACATTTTTCACAGAATTAGAACAAAAAAATCTTACAATTTGTATGGAAACACAAAAGACCCCAAATAGAGAAAGCAATCATGAGAAACAAAAACACAGAGCTGGAGGAATCAGGCTCCCTGACTTCAGACTATAGTACAAAGTTACAGTAACTAAGACAGTATGATACTGGCACAAAAACAGAAATATAGATAAATGTAACAGGATAGAAAGCCCAGAGATAAACCCATGCACCTATGATCACCTAACCCATGACAAAGAAGGTGAGAATATACAGTGGATCAGACAATTTCTTCAATAAGTGGTGCTGGGGAAACTGGACAGCTACGTGTAAAAAAAAATGAAATTAGAACACTCTCTAAAACCATACACAAAAGTATACTCAAAATGGATTAAAGACCTAAATATAAGGGAAGACACTATAAAACTTAGAGGAAAACATAAGCAGAACACTCTGACATAAATCACAGCAAGATCTTTCTTGAACTATCTCCTAGAGTAATGAGAATAAAAACAAAAATAAACAAATGGGACCTAATGAAACTTCAAAGCTTTTGACAGCAAAGGAAACCATAAACAAGATGAAAAGACAACCCTCAGAATGGGAAAAAAAATATTTGCAAATGAAGCAAGTGACAAAGGAATAATCTCCAAAATATACAAACAACGCATGAAGCTCAATATCAAAAAAAACAACAACCCAATCAAAAAATGGGCAGAAGACCTAAATAGACATTTCTCCAAAGAAGACTTGCAAATGGCCAAGAGGAACAAGAAGAGATGCTCAACGTCACTAATTATTAGAGAAATGCAAATCAAAACTACAATGAGGTGTCACCTCACGCTGGTCAGAATGGCCATCATTAAAAAATATACAAACAATAAATACTGGAGAGGGTGTGGAGAAAAAGGAACCCTCTTGCACTGTTGGTGGGAACGTATGTTGATATAACCACTATGGAGAACAGTATGGAGATTCCTTAAAAATCTAAAAATAGAACTACCATATAACCCAACAATCCAACTTCTGGGCATATACTCAAAGAAAACCATTATTCAAAAAGACACATGCACTCCAATGTTCATTGGAGCACTATTTACAATAGCTAGGACATGGAATCAACATAAATGTCCATCAACAGAGGAATGGATAAATAAGATATAGTACATATATACAATGGAATATTACTCAGCCATAAAAAAGAAAAACATTGGGTCATGTAGACACATAGATGGACCTTGAGACTGTCAAACAGAGTGAAGTAAGCCAGAAAGAGAAAAACAAATTTCATATATTAACAAATATATATGGAATCTGAAAAAATTGATATAGACTATCTCATTTGCAAAGCAGAAATAGAGACAGAGATGTAGAGAACAAAAGTATGGATATAAAGGGGGAAAGTAGGGTGGGATGAATTGGGAGATTGGGATTGACATATATACACTACTATGTATAAAATAGATAACTAATGAGAATCTGCTGTATAGCACAGGGAACTCTACTCAGTGCTTGTTGGTGAACTAAATGGGAAGGATATCCAAAACAGTGGGGATATATGTATAGGTGTTGCAGATTCACTTTTTTTGTACAGTAGAAACTATCACAATATTGTAAAACAAGCATACTCCAATAAAAATTTTTTAAAAAGGTATTCTAGACAAAAGGAAATCAAAACAAAGTCTGAATAGTAATACATATATCACAAAAAACAGTCTTTAAAATAAATGATGTTACATAGACAAAGAAGTACATTACATAATGATTAAGGGAGCCGTCCAAGAAGATATCAAAATTGTAAATATATGTGCATCAAACATAGGAGCACCTCAATATATAAGGCAAATACTAACAGCCATAAAGGGAGAAATTGACAATAACACAATAATAGTGGGGGAGTTTAACACTCCACTTTCATCAACAGATCATCCAGACAGAAAATCAATAAGGAAATACAGGCCTTAAATGAACATTACATCAGGGGACCTTGAAGATGGCGGAAGAGTAAGACGCGGAGATCGCCTTCCTCCCCACGGATACACCAGAAATACATCCACACGTGGAACAACTCCTACAGAACTCCTACTGAAGGCTGGCAGAAGACCTCAGGCCTCCCAAAAGGCAAGAAACTCCCCATGTACCTGGGTAGGGCAAAAGAAAAAACGAAAAAACAGAGACAAAAGAATAAGGACGGCACCTGCACCAGTGGGAGGGAGCTGTGAAGGAGGAAAAGTTTCCACACACTAGGAAGCCCCTCCACGGGCGGAGACTGCGGGAGGCGGAGGGGGGAGATTCGGGACCGCGGAGTAGTGCACAGCGACGGGTGCGGAGGGCAAAGCGGGGAGATTCCTGCACAGCCGATCGGTGCCGACCAGCACTCACCAACCCGAGAGGCTGGTCTGCTCACCCGCCGAGGCCGGCGGGGCTGCGAGCTGAGGCTCGGGTTTTGGTTTTGGATGGAGCTCAGGGAGAGGACTGGGGTTGGCCGCTTGAACATAGCCTGAAGGGGTTAGTGCACCACGACTAGCCGGGAGGGAGTTCGGGGAAAAGCCTGCACCGGCCGAAGAGGCAAGAGACTTTTTCTTCCCTCTTTGTCTCCTGGTGCGCGAGGAGAGGGGTTTAAGAGCGCTGCTTAAAGGAACTCCAGAGACGGGCGCGAGCCGCGGCTAAAAGCGCGAAACATTACATCAGATGGATTTAATTGACATTTATAGAACATTCCATTCAAAAACAGCAGAATACACATTCTTCTCAAGTGCATATGAAACATCCTCCAGGATAGATCAATTGCTGGGCAGAAAGCAAACCTTGGTAAATTTAAGAAAACAAATCATATCAACCATCTTTTTTTCCCACAGTTAGAAATCAAATACAAAAAAAAAATCACAAAAAACCCCTGCAGAACACAGAAACACATGGAGGCTAAGCAATAAGCTACTAACCAACCAACAGATCACTGAAGCAATCAAAGAGTAAATCAAAAAATACCTAGAGACAAATGAAAATGAAAACACGATGATTCAAAACCTATGGGACACAGCAAAAGTAGTTCTAAAAGGGAAGTTTACAACAATACAATTGTACCTTAGGAAATAAGAAAAATCTCAAATTAACAACCTAACCTTACACCTAAAGGAACTAGAGAAAGAAGAACAAACAAAACCTAAAGATAGTGGAATGAAAGAAATCATAAATATCAGAGCAGAAATAAATGTAATAGAGACAAAGAAAACATAGACAAGATCAGTGAAACTAAATTCTAGTTCTTCTAAAAGTCATATAAAATTGATAAAACTTTAGTCAGAGTCATCAGGAAAAAAGGGAAAATGCTCAAATCAATGAAATTAGAAATGAAAAAGAAGTTACAATGGACACTACAGAAATACAAAAGACCATAAGAGACTATTACAAGCAACTATATGCCAATAAAATGGACAACCTAGAAGAAAAGGAAAAATTCATAAAAGGTACTATCTCTGAAAACTGAAGAAAGAAATAGAAAATATGAACAGACAAATCACATGGAATGAAGTTGAATCTGTCATCTAAAAAATTCCAAGAAACAAAAGTCCAGGACCAGATGGCTTCAAAAGCACATTCTATCAAACATTTAGGGAAGAGGTAACACTTATCCTTCTGAAATTATGCCAAAAAATTGCAGAGGAAGAAACAACCCCACACTCATTCTATGAGGCCAGTATCTCCCTGATACCAAAACCAGACAAAGATATCACAAAAAAAGAAAATTACAGGTCAATATCACTGATGAATATAGACGTAAAAATCCTCAACAAAATACTAGGAAACTGACTCCAACAATACATAAAAAGGATCATACACCATGATCAAATGGAATTTATTCCATGGATGCAAGGATTTTTCAATATGTGCAAGTCAAACATTGTGAAACACCACATTAACAAATTGAAGAATAAAAACTCTATGATCATATTAATAGAGGCAGCAAAAGCTTTTGACAAAATTCAACACATATATATCGTTAAAACTCTCCAGAAAGTGGGCATGGAGGGAACCTATCACAATCTTAAAAAGGCCATATTTGACAAGCCCACAGGTAACATCATACTCAATGGTGAAAAGCTGAAAACATTTCCTCTAAGATCAGGAATAAGACAAGGACGTCCACTTCCACCATTCTTATTCAACATAGTTTTGGAAGTCCTAGCCTTGGCAATCAGAGAAGAAAAAGAAAAAAGACATCCAAGTTGGAAAAGAAGTAAAACTGTCACTGTTGCAGATGATATGACACTATACATAGAAAATCCTAAAGATGCTACCAGAAAACTACTAGAGCACATCAGTGGATTTGGTAAAGTTGCAGGATACAAAATTAATATACAGAAATCTGTTGCATTTCTATACCTTACCAAGGAAAGATCAGAGAGGGAAATTAAGGAAACAATCCCATTATGATTGCAACAAAAAGAATAAAATACATAGGAATAAACCTACCTAATGAGGCAAAAGCCTATACTCAGAGAACTAGAAGATACTGATGAAAGAAATCAAAGATGGCACAAACAGATGGAGAGATATACCATATTCTTGGATTGGAAGAATCAATATTGTCAAAATGACTATACTACCCAAAGTAATCTACAAATTCAATGCAATCCCTGTCATATTACCAAAGGCATTTTTCACAGAATTAGAACCAAAAATTTTACAATTTGTATGGAAACACAGAAGACCCTGAATAGCCAAAGCAATATTGAGAAAGAAAGACAGAGCTGGAGGAATCAGGCTCCCTGACTTCAGACTCTACTACAAAGCTACAGTAATCAAAACTGTATGGTGCTGGCACACAAAAAAAAGGTAGATCAATGGAACAGGATGGAAAGTCTAGAGATAAACCCACACGCCCATGGTCACTTAATCCATGACAAAGGAAGTAAGACTATACAATGGAGAAAAGACAGTCTCCTCAATAAGTGGTGCTGGGAAAACTGGACAGCTACATATAAAAGAATGCAATTAGAACATTCACTAACACCACATAAAAAATAAACTCAAAATGGATTAAAGACCTAAATGTAAGGTCAGACACTATAAAACTCTGAGAGGAAAACATAGGCTGAACACCCCTTGACATAAATAGCAGCAATATCTTTTTGGATCTGTCTCCTAGAGTAATGGAAATTAAACCAGAAATAAACAAATGCAACCTAATTGAACATCAGCGCTCTCGCACTGCAAAGGAAACCATAAACAAAATGGAAACACTACACACAGAATAGGAAAACCTATTTGCAAATGATGCAACTGACAAGGGATTAATCTCCAAAATATATAAACATCTCATGTAGCTCAACACCAAATAGGAAACAACCCAATTAAAAAATGGGTGGAAGATCTAAATAGAC
>NW_020174279.1:0-169 GCF_003031525.2 Neophocaena asiaeorientalis asiaeorientalis
CTCCTGCCAACACCACGAGTGCTCCTACTTCTACCACAGACCCTACAGCTCCTACCAAAACCACGAGTGCTCCTACTTCTACCACAGACGTTGCTGTAACTCCTGCCACCACCACGAGCGCTCCTACTTCTACCACAGACGTTGCTGTAACTCCTGCCACCACCACAAG
>NW_020174279.1:1152-1349 GCF_003031525.2 Neophocaena asiaeorientalis asiaeorientalis
GGAGTCACAGTATTTTGGAGGAGGGTAGGTAAGTTTGTTCTACCAGAGTAGGGAAGTGCATATAAAGAGACCCAAGGTGTCCTTGGATATGAACCCCTGCAATTAAAAAGTCTGGGTTGCACGGGCTAATAGTAATTGCAGACATGCTAAATGATCACCTGTTCCATTCTCCTTTCCTCAAGTTATTTGCCAGATGT
>NW_020174280.1:0-277 GCF_003031525.2 Neophocaena asiaeorientalis asiaeorientalis
CTGAGAAAAATGCTCCCAGGCTCCCCGTCCACACTCAAAATTCAAACAAGGGAGTTTCTGATCACAAGTCAAATAAGTGTCTAAAGTTGAAGACTTAAAGTCAGGAAAAAAAACCTCAGGGAATAGCCCCACCCACCCGTTTTTAGTTCCTGAGCCCGGGGAGAGGTCTCAGGTTAGGCAGGCAAGACTTCTCCAGCAGTATTTATTTCTCTCATTTTCGACATGACGATTGCAGCCCTCCTGGTGCTCCCTTTTCCAGAAGCTTCCCAAGTATTGA
>NW_020174280.1:445-762 GCF_003031525.2 Neophocaena asiaeorientalis asiaeorientalis
AAGGGGATTCCCCAAAGGGTCTGCAAGGAGAACAAGTATCAATATTTGCATCTCCAGTACCCAGGGCCTAAGTGGATTTTTCCTGAGCTGTTTTTCCATCAGAAATCTTGGTGCGAGGAGAGGTCGCTACAGTGTTTGTACTTTTCGTTCTTGGCAAGGCTGTGGTATGAACATGGAGGCAATAAAGAATGCATAATTGTGCCTTCGGCTCAGAGGAAAGCCTCCTTTCCATACAGTGCTTTGTGTATGCCTGTGTCTTTCAGTCCAACATGGAAGGCCCCACTTGACTGTGAGAAAGACAGGCTTTATTCTCCCTA
>NW_020174281.1:0-34641 GCF_003031525.2 Neophocaena asiaeorientalis asiaeorientalis
GATCTTCCTGGACCAGGGCTCGAACCTGTGTTCCCTGCATTAGTAGGCAGATTCATAATCACTGCACCACCAAGGAAGCCCAATGTTCAGGGTTTTGTGTGGACGAATATTCTCATTTCTCTTGGGCAGACACCCAGGAGAGGAATTGCTGGGTCATTTGCTAACTGTTTAACCTTTGAGGAGCTGCCAGACTGTTTTCCAAACCCAGCTGTCCTCACTGTTTTCTGCCGTTTGCCAGGAGGCCTTGGGGCCGATTGTTCCCATCAGTGGTTCTTCCCCAGGGTTTCTGGGTCAGCAGTGGTGCTGAAGCTGCGGGTCGGTTCCCCCGTGTCGGGAACCACTGGTCTGCAGGGCTGTCCTGTGCTGGACCGCACATGCTCCATCTCCCGCCTCCGGCCTTGTCTAAGTAATATGAGTTCAATGGATATTTACTGCTCCGTCCTTGGTAAGTTGGAGGATATTATTAAGAACGATAGAAGATTGTTTTTTTCCTTTGCCTTAAAAAATAAGATTCTGGGCAAAAGGTCACATACCATAATTCTATTTACAAACGTCCAGAACGGGCAAGTCCACAGAAACAGAGAGTGGATTAGTGTGGGCAGGGGCTGGGGAGGGGATTGGGGCACGTCTGCTAATAGGGTGATGGGATGTTCTGGAACTAGATAGAGGGGGTGGTTGCCCAGCTCTGAATGTATTAAAACCCACTGAACTGTATACTTGAAGCGGCGGCCCATTCTGTGTGAATTAGAGCTCAGTAGGGCTGCTGTTGCAAAGATGAGGCTTAGGACACAAAGGGTGTTTCCGGAGTTGTTTGACCTGTTAGGACCGCTGCACCGTGGGGGACCCTGTCCTGGGACCTTTTGGGCATCCGTGCCCTGGCCCGTAGGGCTCTGCCCACGTTGCCGTCCTCCACTGTGAAGTGTGGAAATGGTGGCCTGGAGTGAGAGAGGCAGTCGCTGTCCCGGGGCAGGGCTGGCAGCTCTGGGCCTGACCATCTCACCTCCGGCTTCAGCCCGTGCTCTTCGCGGGCCCTCCTCTCTCTGTGCGTCCTCTTCGAGGCCCCTCCTCACCGCGATAGGAACCTTCACCGGCGGGGCGGAGGTGCAGTCTAGAGTTACAGACCGTCCACACGATGCGTCGTCCTCACTTGGTTTCTGCGGGGTCTTGGGTTAGCTGGCCGCCAAGACCCTGGCGAAAAGCCAGAGCGACCCCTGACGTGCTCCTCGGGGAAAGCGGCGAGGCCAGCCCTCGGGTGGAGACCAGGAGAGCGCCGCCGTGGCCGGGAGGGAGGACCGCTGCTCGCCCGTTCCCGGTGGTTGCACGAGTGGTGTTTTCCCATTTTACAGATGGAGACCGAGGCCTGCGGCGGTTCAGGGACTCAGAGGCAGGCCTGTGGCTTCCAGGCTGCAGGAACGCCTGGGGGAAGTCCTGGGGCAGGCGGGTCGGGGACTTAGAGTCCTTCCCGGTCCCTTCCCCACAGCCCGCTGGGTGGCAGGGCATTGCAGGAACAGGCGCTCCTGGAGCCAGCGTATCCCACGTGGCAGGACATGGCCCCAGCGCTGTGGGTGGAGCTCTCTGGTAGGTCCCGCGGGTCGGGGAGTCCGGGGGCTGCAGCACCCGCCTCCTCTGGTCGCCCCCATCACCGGAGCGGGGAGGGACGGCTCTGAACCCTGTCCCGTTGTCTTTCAGGACAAACCCCACGATGCCGCTCACGAAATCATGGAGACCATCCAGTGAGTGTGGCGCCTGATGGCGCGGGGCCTCGGGGTGGGCCAGTCCTGAGTTCCCAGCAGCCCCCCAGCCGTGCAGTCCCCCATTCCTCCGTGCCGATCCGCGTCAGCATCGTCAGCACCGAGGAGGCTTGGGAATCGGGGCTGTGGGGTCAGGGGTCAAGTCCTCTGAGTGTG
The DNA here is from genome assembly GCF_003031525.2 of Neophocaena asiaeorientalis asiaeorientalis. Classification (NCBI taxonomy): domain Eukaryota; kingdom Metazoa; phylum Chordata; class Mammalia; order Artiodactyla; family Phocoenidae; genus Neophocaena; species Neophocaena asiaeorientalis. The sequence goes on from NW_020174281.1 coordinate 1,908, forward strand.
ACCCAGGACAGGCCTTGGTGCTTCGTGAGCTGACTTCCTGTGGAAGAGGCTGGAAGTCCTGAGTGGCCAGCTTCCAGAGGGACCCCTCCCCTCTCCCCTCATCACCTTGGTTTACTCTTCTCCCGTGGGGTTTTGTGTGACCTCTGGGTTTGGGCCGCTCTTCCCTCTGTGAGCCTGCCCCGTGCTGTGCAGAGGAGGCTGGGTGCGGGTGAGATCTGGGAGGAGGGCTGCCTGCTGTGTTCTAGTGGGCTGTCTCCTCACGTGGGACCTGAGGGTCTGCGGTGGCCTCCAGAGTGCCCTCGGGGGCCCATGCGCAGAATCCTGCGACTGCTTCATGTGTGTGACCGTGGCCCTGGCATCTCGCTGCATTGTGCCTTAAAATCCTTAGCTGTGTAGCCACTGCCTGGGCCACACGCCATTATATCTGCTTGAACCTGGGGCGGCCGGGCTGGCAGCAGCACAAAAGGCTGTTTGGTACATAGGGGTGGTGCTCCCCCCTCTCTGTCCTGTCCTTCCTGCAAGAGGCGAGCATGTATCAGTTTCTTCTGTATTGTTTCAGATTATATGTATGTATATATTACTGTAGTATATTAGTATAAAATCTATCGTAGGGTTCTCCAGAGAAACAGACCCAGTGATGTCTGTGTATATGAGATTAATTTAAGCAGCTGAGTCACACAACTTCAGGCTGGCGAGTCTGAAATATGCAGGACAGGCCAAGAGAGGCAGACCGAGGGAAGATTTGATGTTGTAGCTCAAGTCCAAAAGCAGTCTGGAGGCAGAATTTTATGTATACACATACAGATTAATTCCATATAATATAGTACAGAGGGGTTCTGTGTAGTTTACCCAACTTTCTCCAATGGTGACGTCGCACATAACTGTAATAGCAAAACCAGAAAATGGACATCGGCATAATCTGCAGACTTTATTCACTGTGCATGTATGGTCACGTGTATGCACACATGCATTCTTGTAACCTCCACCTCAGACAAGACATAGATCAGTTTCATCACGACAATATTTTTATCCCTCTTAAATACATAAATACAGATATCCTGGAGATGGCAAGTGTTGTGAACTTAGGGAAGTAGTGTACTAAGGTATTCATCAGAGAAGAGTTGGTGTCCAGTCTAGGTTGTCATCATCACTTCCTGATGTGAATCCCAAATTACTCCTTTGGTTTTTTTCTAGTGTTAACGAATTCCTGACATGAGGTGGATCTTTGACTTTACGTAGCATCACTAGATGACCTGTAGTGCACAGACGTGTGCCGGGACAGCTCCTGGGCCTCTCTTTGTTTTGAGGGTGGTGGGACATCAACAGCAGACTGAAGGTTGCCCAGATCTCCCCCAAACCGAGATTACCCCCAACCCCTGTTTTTAACCACGTCAAATGTATTTATTTAATACTTTGACTCATGCTTTTTTTTTTTTGGTGGTACGCGGGCCTCTCACTGTTGTGGCCTCTCCCGTTGTGGAGCACAGGCTCCGGATGCACAGGCTCAGCGGCCATGGCTCACGGGCCTAGCCGTTCCGTGGCATGTGGGATCTTCCCGGACTGGGGCACGAACCCACGTCCCCTGCATCGGCAGGTGGACTCTCAACCACTGTGCCACCAGGGAAGCCCTTTGCTTTTGGTTTTGATCTTCTTTTGAAATATTGTTTTTCTCTTTTTCCCTTCTTTCCACATAGGAGGAAAAGAGACGTAGAGTTACATCCGGAGAACGGTAAGAATAATAAAGCTTTTTTTTCTGTTCAATATGTAATCTTGATGACTGAAATTACTTTTCTGAAATCTTTTAAAAAGAAGAACTTTATGGTGAGTTGCCAGGGTGACCATAGATAGCTTAAGGATGCTGGGTTTGCAGTCAGGTTATTAACCTTGTGATTCAGGTAGAATTCTCTTGCAAAGAGTGAATTGGGGGCAACTGACAGTTACCAGAACTAGATCTAAAGGTTGTATTAAATATTAAATCTTGAGGTAATATGTGCCTTTTAGGGCTCCTGAGATGAAGATTGATTTTTTGGGGGGTGGGGAGGTGTGTAGGTAAGAAGGAAGACCTTTTGAAAACTGCCTCCACGGGAGGAGTCTGTGAAAGTCATCCTTAGGGTATGTGATTTTGCTTGACAGGGTTGCTGGACTGCTCCCTGCAGAAGAACCAGGAAGAGTAACACCAGGAACACATGTGGAAGAAGAAGAAAGAGATGATAAAGTAAAGCCTGGTCACCCCCAGGTTTGTCACTTCCACTTTAATCTCAGAACCCATTTGTTTCTAGGAAGGGGGGGGTCAGGGTGTGGGCAGCATGTAGGAACAGAATGACTTTCACTAATGATCAAAATGACCTTGAATTTAGCTAAAATCCTCTTCAAACTCATTTTTCTGCTGGTTCTCTATGTGGAAGGTGGCTCTGGTGATAGTAAATCAGCGGTAGGCCTGGAAGTCAGCTGGACCTCTTTGACTTGATCAGTCAGTCACAGAGCTTCAGTCTGTCCCCTCTCCTGTCTGCATCTCCTGCCCATGAGGTCTTTGTGAAGATCTCATTTTCAAACACATGAGGTGCTAAAGTGCTCTAGTATCGTCCAGGTGTAAAGTTGCATTCTTAACTGAGAACAGACCAGTTCTTTCCCCAGACCTCCAGCTCCTTTGTAAAATCAGAGTTTCAGGTTCAATGAAATACAGATGTACCCACTGAACCCCCATAGGAGGGGGTAGGAGAAGTTACTGGGGATCTGATAGTGGAAGCTTTACCATTAGACAGCACTGCCCCATATGACAAAGGGCTAACATTGGTCGGGCACAGGTGGTAGAACAATATCACGTCCCTTTTGGTTTTATTAAGACATTGATTAGAAGTTTCAGCTCAGTAGAGAGGCAGCACCCTGGGTGGGGACTGGGCCTCCACCATCTATGGCTCCTCCCCTCCAGCACCCAGGCTAGGTACTCAGTTCCCAGCAGCCCAGAGGGCAGGAACAGAGCTCTGCCAGGCTGGCCTTCCCAGAGGGCAAGTGTAAGCAGCACAGCCAGGAATGCGAGCGACAGGCTTTGCTGGGTTGTCGGGAAGGAGGGCGACATCTGGCTCAGCATGGCTGGAGTCAGCGCTAGCCTCCCCTCGGCCATGGGCACTGGGTCCCCGGTCTCAGGCTCACACAGTCCTCCAAAGCCCTTCCCTCGGGGTGGCGCTCAGACCCTCCACCCAGTCCACCCTCCCGCCCCAAACACCAGCAGGTCAAGCACCACTCAGAGAAGGGGGCCTTTAAAAGGCTTTAGAAAATCTTAGAATCCGGATATGGAAGCTACTATGTTTCACTTCTGGCTGAGAGCTCTGTTCCCAGAGCACAGGATGGCCCAGGGGGGCGAGATGGAAGGGTCTCGTTGTGACACCCCACCTGACCCGGGAGCGCCCTGAGCCCCAGGGACAGGGTCCCTCCTTCATGACCACCCCCTCGTGGGAGTGCTGAGGCCGGTCAACCCCCAGCCCTGGGGGCTCAGCGTCCCCTCGGAAGTGACTGCGAGTCAACCTCCCCATCGACCCCCTCCCCCCGGTCTCCCTCCCGCCAGGGCCGCTTCGTGCGCGGTGCCGGTCGGCCCCTCCTCAGGGGCTAGGTGTCGGGGAAGCCCCGAGGGCGGGCGCCCTCCCGCACCCTCACGACTCGGTGCTGCTACGGGTGGATCCCGCGGCCGGGGGGCAAGAGGCGCGACGGGGGTGGGAAGGAGACGGTGCCACGGGAAGCCCACCCCGGGCCGGGGCGCAGAGGCAGGAGGCGGCGAGGAGGGCCGGCCCAGCCGCGAAGCCCGTGCCTCCGCCCCGCCCGGCCCGAGCGGCCCTCAGACCTCCCTGCCGGCCCCTGGGCTCGGAGTGGGTGACGGGCACGCCGAAGAAGCCGTCCCGCTCGAGCCGTCCGGAGAGGCCGGCCCAGGGCTTGTGCCTGTTCCCGGCGTGGGGCGAGCACCGGGGCGTGAGGGTGTGGAGCTGTCCGGCCGCAGGTCACAGTCTTTGCCTGTTGGAAGGGAGGGCTGCGATGGGCCTGTGCCGACGGAAGGGGAGGATGGAGCCGCCCACAGTCCCCGTTTGCCAGGCAGAGCTTCAAGGGACACCCAGGCCTGGCGAGTCTGTACCCCACCCAGGGCCGCTGGGTTTCTGCGTGGCAGCCCCGGCATCTCCTGCTGAGAAACCCCGGAGATCGTGCTCCTTCCCCCGAGCCCACCGCCCCGCTGCAGAGCCCAAGGGGGCTGGGGGCTTCACCCCAAACTTGAAGCCACACCTGGGGGCCGGGACACAAGCGGGGGCCCCACCTTCCCCGCAGGAGCAGACGCCGCGGAGGGTCTATCTTTTGGAAATAAATTTAGGCTAAGAGGTTTTACACACAGAATCTTAGAGCTGGGAAAAGTCCTTTGTGTCATTCATGTAGCTTCGTAAGATTTTTTTTTTAATGAGAGGATGGATTTCCTTGAGCAAGAGTGAATTTCCAGGAATGGGTCCCTGGTTACCAAGGACTGTTTTCGGGAAGAAAGATGAATCCATTCTGTGAATGCCTTATAGAACTTATTCTATATTGTAGTTCTCTCTGGAAACACATGTACCGTTGATCTTTGTAGCAGCCCTTAACATCCTCAAGAGAAGCTCTCATTTCCCCATTAGTACTTGTTATAGACTGAATATTTGGGTCCCCCCAGCATTCACATGTTGACACCGTACCTCCAATGTGATGGTATTAGAAGGTGGGTCTTTTGGGATTTTATGAGCTCATCGGGATGGAGCCCTCATGATGAGATTCTTATCCTTGTGAGAGTTATGAGAGAGCTGGCTTTTTCTCTCTGCTCTCTGCCCTGTGAGGACACAATGAGAAGTGGACAGTCTGCAACCCGGAAGAGAGTCCTCACCAGAAGGCGATGATCCCGGCACCTAGATCTCAGACTTCCAGCCTCCAGGACTGAGAAATACATTTTTGTTGTTTACAAGCCCCCACCCCACCCCGTTTATGGTACTTTGTGACAGCAGCCCAAACTGACTTAGCACTCTTTTCTTCAAGTACATCAAAGAACTTGTGGAACCCATCCATTTTATGATACAATTTCCCAAATAACCAATATTCTTTCTATACACTGATTTGTCAACTTTTTTATTTATCAAAATTGTTATAAAAAAAGCTTCCATATTTTTTCCTAATAAATTGTTTCCAATCCAAGTTGTCACTGTAATGGTTCTATGATATTAGTAATTTGAGCCCTAATACCCTGCTTAAAATAATCATTCGTCTTATGAATAAGTTCAGGGTTCAAATGCAAAAGTTTTCAAAGGATATACTGTGTAAAACATCTATGTCATCCCTCTGAAGGAAAGAAGGAGGGAAGAAAGGAAGGAGGGAAGAAGGAAGGAAGGAAGGAAGGAAGGAAAAAACATTGAATTTGCTCTCAGTTTAGCTGCCACTTCCTAAGGGAAGCCCTTTCCAACTCCAGACCCTCAGGCATCACAAATAAGGTCTCATGGGACACTGTCCATACTGTTGCATGTCATGTTTCCTGAAAAGCTGCTTCTGAGACAAGGACAGACTTTCAGGAAGTTTCTTGAGGTGTGTTTTTTGGGATAAACATAGAATTACCATATGACTCAGCAATTCCACTCCTAAATCATTGAAAACAAACACTCAAATCTACGTACACACGTTTATAGCAGCACTATTCACAATAGAAAAATCATGGAAATAACCCAAATGTCCATCATTGGATGAATGAATAAACAAATTGTGGTATATACATACAGTGGAATAGTAATTCAGTCATAAAAAGGAATGGAGCAATTAAATATCAGTTACACGGCCAAAAACATTTTTTTAAGGAATGCAATACTAATACATATTACAGTGTGGATGACTCTCACGAACATCATGCTAAGTTGAAGATGCCAGACACAAAGGTCATACACTGTAATGATTCCATTTATCTGAAATATCCAGAATAAGTAAATCCATAGAGAAAGAAAGCAGATTGGTGGTCTCCAGGGCCTGATAGAGAGAGCGAAGTAGTATCTTCTCAATGGGTACAGAGTTTCCTTTTGGGGTGATAAAAATGTCTGGGGGAAAAAATTTTTAATTGGAAAATGATTGTTTAAAAACAAGTCTGTGGGGTATTTCTTGGTACTGCCTTTCCCAATTTTGACAGTAAATGGTCAAGTACACAGTAAATGGTCAAGTACAGCAGCCATGGTTTGAGAAAGAAATGATGACCAGGGCTCAGAACACTCACTCGGGGACGAGCGTAAGGGTCACCGCACGAAGTAAGCCATCCATTTTAGCAGAGATATTATCCAAGGATGAGGGGAATTGAGAGTGGATAGCACAGGAGGGAGACAATGACTATCAGTTGTGGCCTTGAGGCCACCTACAGTAACAGAAGCTATAGTTCGACCCATTGACCCTCCTTTCACTAGTAGTTCATCTCAACTCACCCTCTCCCCTAAAAACGATCCATGGAAACTATGAAAGAGTTGTTTCCAGAACTTATGCAAAGACGTTGATCCAAGTAAAGGCAACAAAAGCAAAAATAAAGTGGGGCTACATCCAACTAAAAAGCACAACAAAGGAAACCAACAACAAAATGAAAAGGCAACCTACCGAATGGGAGAAAATTTTTCAAATCATATATCCTATAAGGGGTTAGTATTCAAATTATATGAAGAACTCATACAAAAAAAAAATAGAAAAAATGTCCAACTAAAAAATGGGCAGAGGATCTGAATAGACATTTTTACAAAGAAGATACAGAGATGGCCAGCAGATAGTTAAAAAGGCACCTAAAATCACTAATCAGCAGAGAAATCAAACCACAAAGAGGTGTCACCTCATTCCTGTTGGAATGGCTAATATCAAAAAGACGGGAACGTGCTCGCTTTGGCAGCACATATACTAAAATTGGAACGACACAGAGAAGATTAGCATGGCCCCTGCACAAGGATGACACGCAAATTCGTGCAGCCGCATAGCACAAGGAGATCAGCTCGGTGCTTTGTGACCACCTAGAGGGGTGGGATAGGGAGGGTGGGAGACTCAAGAGGGAAGAGATATGGGAACATATGTATATGTATAACTGATTCACTTTGTTATAAAGCAGAAACTAACACACCATTGTAAAGCAATTATATTCCAATAAAGATGTTAAAAAAAAAAAAAGACAGGAACTAACAAGTGTTGGCAAGGGTGTGGAGAAAAGGGAAGCCTCGGACACTGTTGGTAGGAATGTAAATTGTTGCAGCCAGTATGGAACACAGTATGGAGGTCCTCAAAAAATTAAAAATAGAACTATCATACGATTCAGCAATTCCACTACTTGGTATTTGTATGAAGGAAACAGAAACTCTTAATTCAATATGAAATCTGTACCCCCATATTCATTGCAGCATTATTTACAGTAGCCAACACTTGGAAACCCCTGTGTTCATCGATGGATAAAGGACATTTGGCATATATATATGCCAAATTATTTATATATATATATATAATTCAGCCATGAGAAAGAAGCAAATCCTGCCATTTGTGAGAGCATGAATGGACTGTGAGTGTGTTATGCTAGATAAAATATGTCAGGCAGAGAAAGAAAAATCCTGTATGATCTCACTTTATATGGAATTTTTTAAAAAGCTTATAGAGGCAGGGGGTGGCGGGTGGGTGAAATGGGTAAAGGTGGTCAGTATGTACAAACTGCCAGTGATGAATAAGTCCTGGGGATGTGACTATAGTTAATAAAACCGTATTGCATATTTAAAATTTGCTAAGAGCGTAGATCTTAAAAGTCCTCATCACAAGAAAAAAAGATTTCTACCATGTATGGTAATGGATGTTAACTAGACATACTGTGGTGATCATTTTTTAAATTGAAGTATAGTTGATTTACAGTATTATATTGTAATAAAAATATATTAGAACACAGTGATTCAATATTTTTATAGATTATACTCCATTTAAAGTTATTATAAAACATTGGCTATCCTTATAGCTTATTTATTTTATGCATAGTAGTTTGTGCCTCTTCATCCCCTCCCCTACCCCTATCTTGCCCCTCCCCCCTTCCCTCTACCCACTGGTAATCACTGCTTTGATGTCTACATCTGTGAGTTCATTTCCTTTCTGTTACATTTATTGTTTATTTTTTAGATTCCACATGCGAGTGATAACATACTGTATTTGTCTTTCTCTGTTTGACTCATTTCACTAAGCATAATAGTGTTGCAGCAAAAATAGAAATGAAGTTTTTCCTCTCCTGAAAATAAGGAAAGTAAAGGGGACAGTGAACAGGCTAGAGAAGACACATAAACTGGCCTGAAAGGGTTAATCGATCCTAGTTTTATTTAAACTGTTACTAATCTGTAGTGTCTGTAACTAGATGTATGTTTCACAAAACTAAATTACATCCTGTTCCTATCACTCCCTAGCTGTCAATGTAAATTACATCCTGCATCTTGTGCTTAAGCTCCCTGCACTGTCTTGTAGCAAATCACCCTGTGTAGCTATTTGCATTTCAGGAAGCAGATGGCAGGCAGATAAAGCAGAGGCAAATGAACCCAATTACCGGTCCCAGTTACCGGACTGCCTGACGCTGCCTGACGCCAGCGATGCAGGTTTTGAAATAATGCAAGATGAAGAATGCAGGACCTTTACCACTTTGATCCTTATTACCACTCCCTGGACTGCGATGGCCGCCCGAGGGGCCGGGAGGCCAGCCGGGGCTTCCAGGCGTGTGTGTCTGCATCGTGTCTGCAGCCAGTGTCCCTGAGGACGCGCTCGGCCCATCATCACTGAGTGAAGCTGCGCCACGACAGCGCGGCCGACTTTCTTCTGGCGCTGTGAGGACCTGTGCACATTGCAGGATTCGGTGCCTCTGCCCGCCGTGGGCGACTCCCTGCGGGAGGGCCTGCTAGACTTCAACGCCCACCGCCTGCGCGGGGTGGACTGGGTGCCGCCCCTGAGCACCCTCTGCCCCCGATCTGTATCCAGAGCTTCTTCCAGCCATGGCTTGGCGAGACGGGTTTGTACTTACACTTCCAGGGGCTCTCGTGTGGGCGCTGCGAAGCGGGGTTTTAGGTGGTACAAGGTGGAGGGTGGGCACTAGAACTGGTGCCCAGTGCCCGGGTGTGTGTGCACTAGACGGGGCGTGCGGCCTAGGACTCCTGCCGGCTCGGTGACCCCGGCCGAGTGCCTTAAGGCTTCTAGGTCTCAGTGTTCTCATCTGTAGCATGGGCTTAACTGGACTCACTCTGTGTGGCGGTTACAAGGTCACACTCTGTTAATGCTTGTACACTCTACAATGTAGAACACTTAGCACATTTTGGAGCATCGTTCATTGTTCCACAGATGTTACCTGGTCTGTTGAATGACTTTGCCTGCTACACACCAAAGCGATTAGGAAATTGATATATTCCAGCTTTATTTCCTTTTCATTAAAACAGGGCTCAGGAAAAAAAAATTATTTTTCAATAGTCCTATCCTATAGTGGAAAGAGCACCGGTGTGAAGGCAGCTTAGGGTTTGAATTCCAGAGTTTATGCTCTCTGTGGCCTGGGCAGATTTCTTTTGCACTACAATCCCCACACGTGTAAAATGACATTAAAAACCACCCTTTCTGTGGGTTCTTAGAATTAATTAAGCAGGTTATGTGTGTAAAGTATCCTGGCACTTGAATGAGTTGTCAGAACGAAGGGCTGCTGGAGACGATGCTTCTGCCCTAGGTAATCTTCCCTTCTACTGGGCAGCAAGTAAACACAAGCACAGGAGTCAGTGCTCTGGAAGAAGTGAGTTCTGGTGCTACAGAGCACAGAATCTTGTTTTTTTTAATTTAATTTTTATTTTATATTGGAGCATAGTTGATTTACAATATTGTGTTAGTTTCAGGTGTACAGCAAAGTGATTCTGTTATACATATATCCATTCTTTTTCAGATTCTTTTCCCGTACAGGTTGTTACAGGACATGGAGTAGAGTTCCTTGTGCTATGCAGTAGGTCCTTGTTGATTATTTATTTTATATAGAGTCGTGTGTAAATGTTAATCCCAAACTCCTAATGTATCCCTCCCCACCACCCTTCCCCTATGCAGAGCAGAGAATCTTGGAAGGGAAAGTTCAGGATAGGCTCCTTGGAGGAGGTGCCATCCTTTCTAAGGATATGTAGAAGCTCCTGGGGTGGCAGGAGGGAGCAGTGTGTGTCAAAGTTGGAGAAATATAAGAAAATATGGCAAAACTAAGGTACAGGACTGGAACTCAGGGTTTGGGAAAGAAATGAGAGTTGACATTGGAAACCAAGTGGGGCCCAAGAAAGGGGCCTTGTTTGTCCTGTCAGAAGTTTAGATGATTATCCTGAAGGCTGTGGGAAACCCTAAAGAACAGTGAGATGGGCTTCTAGTTTAGAGACTCACTCAGACCTCCATGTGGAAGGCACTTGATTGGGTGCAGGATGAATTGTAATCTAAGGGTCCCACTTAAGTTATAAAAGGTTGAACTGGATTTTGCAGATCCGAGAGAGAATGGGTGGGGCCCGGTGACCACTTAGAAAAGCGAGGGCAGCAAGCGTGGGTGACAGTTTACAGCTGCACCTTTTTGTGAAATACAGAGCACAGTAGGAAGGGATTGGGGGTGGGGAGAGGATCTTACTTGATCTTCAGTGCTTTAGAGGGGCCTGGTAGAGGGGCCAGGTCTGGGCCCAAGATACAGATCTGGGCTTTTTGGAAGGACAGGTGTTTGAAGGCATGGGAGAGACTTAGGTTATCCACAAGAATATCCAAAGAATCGTAAGTCTGAGAGTTTTTTAAGTGGGTATATTTGAGGATGTTTATAAGCTGAGAGAAAGTAGCCAGCAGAGGAAGGGTGTGAAGATATAGGAAAGGAAATGATTGTTCATTTGTTTTTGAAAAGCTGAATACTTCTCGTATGCCTGGCCCTTTTCTAGGATCTGGGGTTCACACCATCTGTTATCTCTCCTGCAAGGACGGTTCAATTCATCCCCTGGTGAACAGAAGTCAGATTATTCTTTGCATCCCATTCAGGTGTAAGAACTGTTCTGTACCTCTGAAGGGACTTTACTTAAGCAGAGTAATAAGTTAGAAATCAAAAGAAATTAGAGCTGGAAGGGACCTTAAAGGCCACTGTACTTAATTTTGCCACATATTTTACATTGAATGTAAGAAAAATTTATTGTTGAGCCCATTCTCTTCAGAGTTCCTTCACTGAACTTCCTTTATGTCTTGCATCCAGTGGGGCTAGCTTGTAGATTTTGGCCTCCTCTTAAATTTGCTTCTGCATCCATATTACATTTTGCCCGGACTATGGCAGAAACTCCTGGGTGGTTTTGCGGCTCCTGGGCTCAGCTCCTCTAAGTTCATATGCCTACTCGGGTTGAGTGATCTTGTAACATAAAAAGCTATGCTTCAAATAATGCTGCTAGTGGCTTGCCCACACAGAGTTAGTGCATACTAGCCGCCCAGCGTTTGCCCTGCCCAGAGGTGTGTAGTCTGAACTGTGCTGGGCCAAGCCTCACCGGACGCGCAGGCTCAGCGGCCATGGCTCACGGGCCTAGCCGCTCCACAGCATGTGGGATCTTCCCGGACCGGGGCATGAACCCGTGTTCCCTGCATCGGCAGGCGGACTCTCAACCACTGCGCCACCAGGGAAGCCCCGTCCTGGGGCTCTTTGGCCCTGAGGAAGTGGAGCTTTTTGTGATCACTCCCTTTATCTAATTGGTCCTTCAGCAGCGGGTCGCCTTTTTCTAATCAGTGGAGGCACCCTCACTCAGCCAGTGGTAGTCCCAGGCCTCATCACCTGTGGGATTCAAGCCACGCTCTCGCCCAGGCTTGCTTCGGCCAGCATCTCTATTTTCCTTTGTATCTCTCCTCACACTTGGACCCCTGGTCTTTAGTCATCCCCACCGGCAGTATTAACAGTGCCCGGCAGGAGTCAGGCTTCAGTGTCTTTTCACAGATGTTCCCTCTGCCGTTAATGCACCTCCTACTCCAACTCTGCAGAGCCTCATCTTTCTAGATTCTACTTCAGGGTTATCATGAAGCCGTCACTTAGATATAACTTTTTGCCTCCATAGGCACCTCTGTGCATAAAGGTTATGTTTATTTATCTCATGTGATTGAAATTTTGAGTTTATCCATCTTCCTCCTGAATGAAGGCTTTAAGGGCAGGAGTCGTTTCTAATCCTTAGCACAGAGCAGATGCTTTTCTTCTTTTTATTTAGGTGCTTTTTAGTGATGATAAAATGTATGGTTTAAATCACTCATTTTATAATAATTTTGCTTTAGGTTGTGACAGAAATGAAGTTTACAGAAGTCGTGCTCCTGCGATAAGAAATAAAGATGTGACCTTCCAGTTGTGTAGAGCTCATAAATGCTGTGTAAGTGCGTCAGGTGTGCTAAAGAACCTGGAGCTAAGTGGGCTAGTTCTGAGAGAGAGAGACTTAACTATGTTAACAAAGGTAAGCCTTCATTGTGTCCTGCCAACCTTTTTTTTTTTTTTTAACATCTTTATTGGGGTATAATTGCTTTACAATGGTGTGTTAGTTTCTGCTTTTTAACAAAGTGAATCAGTTATACATATACATATGTTCCCATATCTCTTCCCTCTTGGGTCTCCCTCCCACCCTCCCTATCCCACCCCTCCAGGCGGTCACAAAGCACTGAGCCGATATCCCTGTGCCATGCGGCTGCTTCCCACTAGCTATCTACCTTACGTTAGCAGGGTACATCAAGTTGATTGTGGAGCTTTAATCCGCTGTTTCTGAGGCTGCTGGGAGAGATTTCCCTTTCTCTTCTTTGTTCTCACTGCTCGCAGGGGCTCAGCTTTGGATTTGGCCCTGCCTCTGCGTTTAGGTCGCTGGAGGGCATCTGTTTTTTGCTCAGACAGGACGGGGTTAAAGGAGCCGCTGATTCGAGGGCTCTGGCGCACTCAGGCTATGGGGGAGGGAGGGGCACTGCGTGCGGGGCGGCCCTGCGGCGGCAGAGGCCGGCGTGACATTGCACCAGCCTGAGGCCTGCCGTGTGTTCTCCCGGGGAAGTTGTCCCTGGATCCCGGGGACCTGGCAGTGGCGGGCTGCACAGGCTCCGCGGAAGAGGGGTGTGGATAGTGACCTGTGCTCACACACAGGCCCCTTGGTGGTGGCAGCAGCGGCCTTAGCATCTCCCGCCCGTCCCTGGGGTCCGTGCTTTTAGCCGCAGCTCATGCCCGTCTCTTGGGTCCGCGCTTTTAGCCGCAGCTCTTGCCCGTCTCTCTGTTGGGAGTTTTAAAATCACAGTTTCAATTTCAGTACTTGTTATTGGTCTGTTCATATTTTCTATTTCTTCCTGGTTCAGTCTTGAGTGATTGTGCCTTTCTAAGAATTTGTCCATATTTCCAGGTTGTCTGTTTTATTGACATACATTTGCTTGTAGTAGTCTCTTATGATCCTTTGTATTTCTGTCATATCCATAGTAATTTCTTCTTTTCATTTCTAATTTTATTGACTTGAGTCCTCTCCTTTTTTTTCTTGATGAGTCTGGCTAAAGGATTATCAATTTCTTTAAATCTTTTTAAAGAACGGGCATTTACTTTCACTGATCTTTGCTATTGTTTTCTTCATCTCTATTTCATTTACTTCTGCTCTGGTCTTTATGATTTCTTTCCTTCTATTAACTAGGTTTTGCTTGTTCCTCTTTCTCTAGTTGTTTTAGGTTTAAGGTTAGGTCATTTATTTGAAAATTTTCTTGTTTCCTGAGGTAAGATTGTATTGCTATAAACTTCCCTATTAGAGCTGCTTTTCCTGCATCCCATAGGTTTTGGATCATTGGGCTTTCATTATCATTAGTCTCTAGGTGTTTTTTGATTTTTCTCTTTGACTTCTTCAGTGATCTGCTCTTTGTTTAGTAACATATTGTTTAGCCTCCACGTGTTTGTGTTTTTTACAGTTTTTTTTTCTTGTAGTTTATTTCTAATCTCATAGCATTGTGGTCAGAAAAGAAGTTTGATATGATTTCAGTTTTCTTAAATTAACCGAGTCTTGATTTGTGACACAAGATATGATCTCTTCTGGAGAGTGTTTTCTGAGCACTTGAGAAGAAACCTTATTCTGTTGCTTTTGGATGGAATACTCTATAAATATCAATTAAGTCCTTCTGACCTAATGTGTCATTTAAGGCCTGTTTTTCCTTATTGATTTTCTGTCTGGGTGATTTGTCCATTGATGAAAACAAGGTGTTAAAGTCCCCCAATATTATTGTGTTACAGTTGAGTTCTCCTTTTATGGCTGTTAGAATCTGCCTTATATATTGACGTGCTCCTATGTTGGTTGCATATATATTTACAATTGTTATATCTTCTTCTTGGATTGATCCCTTGATCATTCTGTAGTGTCCTTCTTTGTCTCTTGTTACAGTCTTTATTTGAAAGTCTATTTTATCTGATATGAGTATTGCTACTGCAGCTTTCTTTTGATCTCCATTTGCATGGAATACCTTTTACCATCACCTCACTTTCAGTCTGTATGTGTCCCTAGGTGTGAAGTCGGTCTCTTGTAGACAGCATATATATGGGTCCTGTTTTTGTATCCATTCAGCCAGTTTATGTTTTTTGGTTGGTTCATTTAATCCATTTGCACTTAAGGTAATTATCAATATGTAAGCTCCTATTGCCATTTTCTTAATCGTTTTGGGTTTGTTTTTGTAGCTTTTTATTTTCTTCCCTTCCTCTCTTATTCTCTTCTCTTGTGTTTTGATGACAATCTTTAGTGTTGTGTTTGGGTTGTATTTTCGGGGTTTTTGTGTGTGTGTGTGTGTGTGTGTGTATGTGTGTGTGTGTGTATATATTGTAGTTTTTGGATTTACTTTTCCCATGAGGTTTTGATACAGCAGTCTATATCTGTACAAAGTTGTTTTAAGTTGCTGGTCTCTTTCTTGCCTAGAGAAGTTCCTTTAGCATTTGTTGCAAAGCTGGTCTGGTGGTGCTGAACTCTCTTAGCTTGATTGTCTGTGGAGCTTTTTATTTCTCTGTCAAATCTGAATGAGAACCTTGCTGGGTAGAGTATTCTTGGTTGTAAGTTCTTCCCTTTCATCACTTCAAATATATTGTCCCACCCCCTTCTGACCTGCAGATTTTCTGATGAAAATATCAGCTGATAACCTTAGGGGAGTTCCTTGTATGTTGTCTTTTTTCCCTTGTTGCTTTTAATATTTTTTCTTTGTCTTTGATTTTTATCCTTCTGATTACTATGTGTCTTGGTGTGTTCCTCCTTTGGTTTATCCTGCCTGGGATTCTCTGTGCTTCCTCGACTTGGGTGACTGTGTCCTTTCCCATGTTAGGGAAGTTTTCAGCTTATCTCTTCAAATATTTTATTTATCAAAAATTATTATCTCTTCAAATATTTTCTTCGGTCCTTTCTCTCTCTCTTCTCCTTCTGGGACCCATAATGTGAATGTTGCTGTTTTTAATGTTGTTCCAGAAGTGTCTTAGATGGTCTTCATGTCTTTTCATTCTTTTTTCTTTATTCTGTTCTGCAGCAATAATTTCCACCATTCTGTCTTCAAGGTCACTTATTTGTTCCTCTGCCTCAGTTATTCTGCTATTGATTCCTCTAGTGTATTTTTCATTTCAGTTATTATATTGTTCATCTCTGCTTGTTTGTTCATTAGTCTTCTAGGTCTTTGTTAAACTTTTCTTGCATCTATCGATCCTTGTCTCCATTCTTTTTCTGAGATCCTGGATCATCTTCACTATCATTCTGAATTATTTTTCCAGAAGGTTGCCTAACTCCATTTCACTTAGTTGTTTTTCTGGGGTTTTATCTTGTTTCTTCATCTGGGACATATACCTTTGCTGTTTCATTTTGTTTAATTTTCTGTGATTGTGAATTCCATTCTGTATACTGCTGGATTGTAGTCCTTCTTGCTTCTGCTGTCTGCCCTCTGGTGGATGAGGCTATCTAAGAGGCTTGTGCAAGCTTCCTGATTGGAGGGACTGGTGGTGGTGGGTCTTGTCCCTCTGGTGAGCAGGGCTCAGTAAAACTTTAATCTGTTTTTCTGCATATAGTTGGGGCTGTGTTCCCTTCCTGTTGGTTGTTTGGCCTGAGGCAACCCAGCACTGGAGCCTATAGGCACTTTGGTGGAACTAATGGAAGGCTCACGCCAATGGTCACCTCCCAGAATTGATGCTACCAGTGTCCTTGTCCCTGCAGTAAGCCCCAGCTGCCCTCCACCTGTGCAGAGACCCTTCAATACTAGCAGAGGTCTGGCCCCGTCTCTTATGGGGTCGCTTCCTTTTTCCCCCTGGGTCCTGGTGCACATGAGACTTTGTTTGTACCCTCCAAGAGTGAAATTTCTGTTTCCCCCAGTCCTATGGAAGTCCTACATTCAAACCCATGAGCTTTCAAAGCTAGATTCTCTGGGAACCCCTCCTTCCCAATGCTGGACCCCCAGGCTGGAAAGCCTGACATGGGGCTTAGAACTTTCCATTCTGTGGGATAACTTCTGTTGCATAATTATTTTCCAGTTTGTGCGTTGCCCACCCGGCAGGTATAAGATTTGATTTTATTGGGATTGTGCCCCTCCTTCTATCTCACTGTGGGTTCCTCTTTGTCTTTGGATGTAGGGTATCTTTTTTTGGTAGGTTCCAATATTTTTTTGTTGATGGTTGTTCAGCAGTTAGTTGTGATTTTTGTGTTTTTTAAGAAGAGGGTGAGCTCATGTCCTTCTATCCTGCTGTCTTGATGTGATCAGAATCATCTTCTGAGCACCAGTGTGAAGGTTCTTAACAAAGTCTCTGGTTGAAACAAGTCTTGATGAGTACATATTTGAGTAATAATTGAGTAGTTGAGCAAAATATTATCAGACTGAGGATGACTGACCAGTTAAGCAACCTATTTTCCTGATAAGGGGGCTAGCTCAGCAGGCTATTTTTCAGATAAATGCATTTTGGGGAAGTTTGTGAGGCAAATATTGAAGTTATTTGCTAGTTTCCAATCAAAGTTTTCTGAGAATTTTCTGAATTTTGTACTTCCTTTTTTTCCCCTTTAAGTCCAAATTGTTTTTAATATTAAGGCTCCTAATCATGTAATGAAGGGGTTAAAAATATTTATAATCTTTTTTATTGTGTCTAGCAATTCACATACATGATCTCATTTAATTCCCCCAAAACAAAATACTGAGGTTGAATATTACCACAATGAAAAGATGTGGAAACTAAGGTTTAAGTAATTTTATTTTCCCTTGGAAATTATAGGAATTCAGATTTAAACATATACTTTTTGTAATGCTTGATTTGAAAGGCCATAAATATTAGTAAATAATAGCTTGGGGTCTGGAGTCAGACAGATATGGATTTGAATGATGATTCCATTTACTACACGTTTTACAAGTTATTTAATCTCTCTAAACTGCAATTTCCATATCTTTAAAATAGACCTTTCTAAATGTATTGTAATGAGAATTATAGATTACAAAATGTCTACTCATATAACTCCTGTTTAATCTCTCATTTATATGAGAATTTTCACATTTAATAAGTATATTCTTATTCAGGCATTGTTTCTATTGGTGCAGACTTTCTCTGTGTACTGGCTGTTCACTGGAGACAGTAATTTGCCACTCACAAATAAATGGTGCAATTGCAATTCACTTGAAATAATCAGTTTATGGGGGAAGTACTACTATGTACAGATTGAAATAAAATAAAATTATATTTATTTCATATTATTCTCCAAATTTCTTTAAAACCAAATTAAAGGTAGAATAAAAATTACAAATACAAAAATCTTCAGAAATGCATAATTTGTGTGTCTCACTGAATGTATTTAAAGAAAGTATTACTCATAGTATAAAATATACTTGTTTTGAATGCTCCCTTTTAAGTGAATATGGTGAATAACATACTCATTGTTTACTGTGTACCAGTAAAGATCTAAGTATTTATGCCCTTTTAAACCCATTTAATTTTTTAAAATATATTAAAAGGTATTACCAACATCTCCATTTTACAGATAAGGAATCTGTGGCAGTAATATCAAATTTTTGCCTAATTTCACACAATTATTAAAAATTGCTTACAGGCTTCAGAACTTTTCCTCTTCTTGACTGTTCTCATGAAGCAGTATTGGAGAGTTTTTTAGAAAAACAATCATTCTCATCAGTACTGTAAAAACTTCAAAATATGCAAACAAAAAATAAAAAATCTTTTTTTATTCCAGTCCAGTAAGTATGATTCATTTTCCCCTTTCCTATTTAAACAGTGCTACTAGAAACATGAGGCCAGACTATATTACTGAAAAAAGTTGTGAACACCATTTCATATATTTGCCACATTTGGGTATAGTATGTTTTTGGTGTTACTATTACTAGAAACTCCAGATACATGCCATTCATTATATTATAATATGTCTATTTTGATTCCTCATTTCCCTTGAAGTTCAAGTGACTGCACTCTTTCAGTTACCCTTAGTTGTTCCATGAAATGGTACAAAATGGACTAAAATGAATATCAATCACCACAAACAAACTCAAAATGGAAAGTTCAAAGAAGCTTTCACTCCATCATTAATGTACATCACTTGCTCTTCAGCTTACACATATTATATCAGTGAAAATTCATGCAAAGGATTTAAAAGTTCTTTTAAGATTTACCCTGGAAATGATTTTCATAAGAATTATCTAAACTGAGATCTAATCTACAGTAGAGAGTTGCTCTGAATGTGATAGTTCCTTACATGACATTTAATTCAGTGTCATGGATTATTATTCACAAAGAATTCAAACATAAGTCTCTAGAGACATCTTACTATGTAGAAATCTTTACAAAGGGAGCACTTTGAAAATATAGTTATCCTGCCCCACTCAAGTTTCATATTTGTAGTAAGTTATCACATTTTCAGATAATACTGATGAACAACAGAGTTTTTAAATAAATATCTTATAATTTTATCTAGCAGTGATTATTTTCCCCACAAAATCTTCTTTAAAGTTGAAATGTGTTGCTTACACTAAACTTTTGCATATGTCAGGAATGCATAAACACTTGTATAACAAATTTATTCAATAAAAGGTATGAAAACTTTTAGAAATACATATTTATATCATATTCTCAAACTTTATTATAGAATCTTAGTGTTTAGCTTAAGGAAATATTTATTGAAATTAAGCTTCATAAATATTTATTGATTATTGGCAGTTTTTAAAATTTCTGTTAAGTAACATTGTGTACTATTGACACTAGATATTTGAACACACTTTTCTAATTGAATATATGACTTGAATGCTGAAGGTCATTCCTTGGATTTGAAAATAACATATATGTAATAAATGAGAAAACTAAGTTCTGCACATTTTCTACTCACTTATTATGCACAGAGCTAACACTGTCACTATATGTGGCATCTCCAGGTGGCAAGTACATCAGTGGGAGATTGGGAAAACTTGTAGAATCAATTACAATTGCAGGTAAAATTAAACTTGGAAGCCAAATCATTAATATGTTGAATATGCATCTGGTTACAATTCTTTGAACTATTTAAGAACATTTCTACCTTATTCTAACTCAGGAGCTTCTTACATGTTGTAACTGCTCTGTCTGAATTAAGACCATATGTGAAGTTTAGACTTATCCCCAAGGAATCCATCTGGAGCAACTGATGTCGATCCATAGGTAAATCTTGGTGCCCACTTATAAGCTTTAGGGAGATAGGTACCTAAATGAGTTGACTAAACAGCACTTCTGTATTTTTTAATGTATGTATTGTGAACTTTAATACCTAGAATTAGTGAGATTTAAGATGACTTTTGTTTGAAATTAAATCTATCATTATTTGTATTAGACATCTAATTTATGATTAAAATGTCATAGATAACTAATAAAGGACATACTGTATAGCACAGGGAACTGCACTCAATACTCTGTAATGACCTATATGGGAAAAGAATCTTTAAAAATTATATGTATATGTATATATGTATATGTATAACTGATTTACTTTGCTTTACACCTGAAACTAATGAAACATTTTAAATCAAATATATTCCAATTAAAAAATCAACACTTCTTAGAAATATAGTAATTCCTTCATAATCTAGGTTACTTTTAGAGTATCACATTATAAACTCCAGTTAAATTAGAACCAATAAACAAGTTATGGACTATTGAAACATTTCTTAATAAATTATATAAAGAGTATATTATTTAATTTCTATGGATAGTATATTATTAAAATAGTTACTCTTCTAGAAATCTCTAATAAGATTTTGTGATACAATGTTTAATAGAATGTCTTGCCCAAAGATATATAATTTGTTACAGTTATTATTAAATTCTTAAAAGATGAATATTCAAAAATATAAAAGTATATGCTATACACAAACCCACACTACATATAGTCATTTCAGTCATCGTAGTCATTTCAAAATACTATAGTATTTGTATATACTATAGTACCAAAAAATTGTATAAGTTCCACAACTTTTTTATTTAGCTGAAAGATATAATATTATGGAATCCTAAATTATGGAATCAGAAGCAGATATAAGAATCCAGATTACATGTACTTTGAAGAAATTTTAAAAATCTGCAAAAATGTAATAAATGCCACTCTTCTTACATGTTTTTTGTTTTGTATTATAAAGTGATTTTCACAAAAATGTATGTAATTTACATTAATATGGAATAAATTTATTATTGTTATACAAAAATAAATTTATAAATAGATTTTAAGTTATTATTTTTCATTATAAATATGGTAAGTATTGATGCATATAAGCCACATACACAGAAGCTCTTTGGTGTCCTCAGGAATTTTTAAGAGTACAAGGTATTTCCAAGATCAGAAAACTTGTGAATCATTGCACACAGGCTTGCCTTTGAAATTTCAGTGGGAACAATATAGTTTCCAAGGGAGTGAAAAGTGGTTCCTGGAGTTGGGTGAAAGTATCTTATTCTTTTCATTTATGAAGCACAGACACACGTATAATACATGAACGGATATACAAGTATATCTGGTATTAAAATTCCATGCAAGATTGTGACAATTAGAAAAATATATATAAATGGGTCCTTAGGGGGGATGATAATGGAATAAAAAGACTATAAATCCTACTGTAGGTTAAAATATAAGTTCTAGATGAGAGTGGTAATGTGCTTACTTAGCATCAGAGTATTTGTGGAAGAGCATCCACTTCACAGCTATTTTCTGTCCTCTTTGACTATAACATAACTCATTTACTTGGCTGGGTTTTTGGGTATGGGTCTCCATGATCACATAACTACCATGTCTGATTGTCACATCCATGTAGGCCTTTTGTGTTCTCCTCATCCTGATCATTCAATTCCCTCAAAGGTTTCAGTACATCCTTAGCCTTCCTATACATCTCTTGGAGATGAGGAGCAAAGGGAATTTTAGTTGCTTTCCCATTCCATGGGGTCTTTGAAAGTGTCAGCCATCTGTTTCAAGTTTCTTTTTTCCCCATACACTTCAAGCTACCTTTTCTAGTCGACTTTTTCAATGACCTATGTGTAAGAATGCTACTTCTCAAAATTCCAGAGGAGGGTGGCTTAAAGTATTTTTCTGCTCTTGGATCTTCAGCCACTATGTCTTGGTGGACGAAGGAAGACAATATCACGCTGATCTCAATGAACTAATAGCTCCTAATTTCTGATTACACCATATCTAATCTTTGTTTACTTCACTTAGGAAAATTTTATCTGTGCTCTGACTAAGGATGGCTAACATAGAATCCATGAAGCACTTTATGCTAATAACTAGAAGTCACTGTATTCTTCATTGTCACATAGATACTTTTTTAAAGAAAGTATTATATCTCAATCCCAATCTCCCAATTGGGAGACATATATACACTATTATGTATAAAATGGATAACTAATAAGAACCTGCTGTATAAAAAAATATTATAAAATACTTACAAAATACTTTTTAAAAAATGTCAATTTCACCTGAGCCTGTCCTTGATGAAGCAGTAAATGTTATTACTTTTGTTAAATCCCAACTTTGAGAATATATCATTTTAATATTCTGTGCAAAAAAATGGGTATAAGTATTTCTGCTGCAACAATGCTCAACCAATGATTGTCTCCAGGAAAAGTCCTTGGGAGATCGTTTCAGCTATGCGTTGACAGTCTCAGTTACTTCAATAGAAATTAAAGAATAAGCCATTGTCCTCAATTCAGTAAAAGCAGAATCCTTAAACTTATACTTTGGATACTGTCATTGCCATATGAGCTCAAAAATCTGGAAAGAGCTAATAAAATTGGTATATGTTCTTAGAATGTGTACATGAGAACTATTAAGTGGGAAAATTGAATACATTGATTTCTTTCTTCTAGGGTCAATTCCTTACTCTCACACTAAGAGTTTAATTACAAAATACTGATCATGTAAGATGGACTTTCAAGATTTTTCATGCCATTTAATTTTTCCTAAAGTTTTGTACTTACTGATATTACAAAATTCTTTTATATAGATTTTTATTCCCATGTATGTTACTTAAAAACAGCTGAGCGATATTGTAGTTTCATTATATTGAGTAGATGAAATTCTTTCATTCAGAATTTATAATTTCTTAGGAAAATAGAACTTCTTCAGCACTCATAGCTTCTTTTCATCTGTGACAACACATTATTCTCAATCTTTTCCATAAAAATTACAGAATACATGTTTTTGTCATTATTACTGTAATTAAAAAACTAAGTTTACTAAATTCAGAGTGGAGACACACAAATTATTTAAAGTTGTGTTAATGATTCCTCTTTTAAAAGAAAATTTTAAGATAGTATGCCAACAGCTTATGGTTCTATAAAAGATATTCAATTTATTTTAATAAAAGGACTTTGTTATAACTACTAACTTCTCAAAAAGAAATAATGCATTAAAATGCAATTATTAGGGCTTCCCTGGTGGCGCAGTGGTTGAGAGTCCTCCTGCCGATGCAGGGGACGTGGGTTCGTGCCCCAGTCCAGGAAGATCCCACATTGACGCGGAGCGGCTGGGCCCTTGAGCTGTGGCCGCTGAGCCTGCGCGTCCAGAGCCTGTGCTTCACAACGGGAGAGGCCACAACGGTGAGAGGCCCGCGTACCGCAAAAAAAAAAAAAAAAAAATGCAATTATTAGTAGTAAGAGCTTCTATAGAAACTAGTAAATATATGTCATTTTACAACCCATGTGAAAAACAGTGTGATACAAATAATGAGTGACCCGTCTAAGACAATTGTGAGAAAAGCAATGATAGAGAATATAGTCTTCCAATTCATTTATTTTTAATTTTCAATTTATCTCTTGTGGAAGAAAGTACACATTCAGAAATCTGCAGAAATCAAAAGTGTATGAGTCAAGGGCTGAAACACAGAATAGACATTTTACTCATCACTTTTTGGAATATTTAACAAGGACTACAGAGAGACATTTCAAGTGAGAAACTGGGGACAATGTCAGTGGAAAATCACTCTTCAATATTGAAAATAATAACATTTAGCACATAGGGAGTGTCTTTGGTAATGTATAGAAAACCACTTTAAGAAATGGTTTGTATATGTTTTCCTGAGGAGTCTTTTGAAAACCTAAATCCAGTTAGGGCAACCTGATGTTATCGACTGCAGTGTAACTAAAGAAAGTGTTTGCCTAATCAGTTTTGTTGTAACCTTGCTATCTGAAGCGATGCTGGATTAATGGAAGGATGATGCTTTTCAACAGAAGCTGCAAAGAGAGGATCTTAAAGAATTGGGATTTGTCAGTATATCTCCAGCACTTTCTAAGAAAGAGCATAGTCTGATAAAATGGTTGTAGGATTCTAATTCTCTTGGGAGAAAAAGTAAATAATTATAGTTTTATGTAATTATTCTCCATGACTTGTTACTTGCTAATAAAACATATTTCTGACAGTATTTGGCCATCCAATATGGTCTTTATACAAAATAAGATACAGTGACCAGAAAACATTCTTTTCCTAGTAAAATTCCTGTTTTTCTTCTGTATTATTTTCCTTTCTTTCCTTCTTTCTTTCTTCTTTCTTTCTTTCCTTCTTTCCTTCCATTTTTTTAAAAAACCAACTCAATGATATTTTTTATTGCCACACTTCTTCACATGGACACCATAATTCTCAAGTCTAATTATTAATTGGTAGAATTAGATTATTGAGTTATAGAATGATAGGTGTGAAATAAAATGAAATAAAAACTAAAAACCAAGAATAGCTTGATTTGGGGACTTCCCTAGTGGTGCAGTGATTAAGAATACGCTGCTAATGTAGGGGACAAGGGTTCGAGCCCTGGTCTGGGAAGATCCCACATGCCACGGAGCAACTAAGTCCATGCGCCACAACTACTGAGCCTGCACTCTAGAGTCTGTGAGCCACAACTACTGAAGCCCGCATGCCTAGAGGCCGTGATCTGCAACAAGAGAAGCCACAGCAATAAGAAGTCTGCGCACCTCAACGAAGAGTAACCCCTGCTCGCCGCAACTAGAGAAAGCCCGCACACACACAGCCAAAAATAAAATTAAAAAAAAAAAAAGAATAGCTTGATTTGAATGTGAGGTATCTTTAAAATGCTGTTTCTCTATTCTCTTCTTTTAGACTATATTTACTGACACTTTATTAAATTGTTACAAGGCTGTCTGATCTTTTACCTCCCTAAATTTTAATCTCCTCTTTGATCTTGGCATTATTCTAATGGAAGAACATTGGGAACAATGTTCCCCATTCAAAAACAAAACTAAGTTCTCTGGTAGTTTTCATTTCTCCTAGTAACACTATGCCTGGGCCTCATGTGATTTTTGATTCCCAGATTTCTTTGACTTTAAACTTATGAAAATGGGTACAGTCAATTTGCAGTTGAAAAATATCTTTCACATTATGGTAATGCATGAAAAACACAATGTTATAAACGAATTTTTAATTTTATGTACACACAGATATATAAAATTTATATTTTGAATTGAATTTTCAAAAGAAATTTCTTTTTTTCTTAAATTATAAAAAGAATACATGAGCATTATTAAAAAATAAAACTAAGCAAAAATATGTTAAAAGACAGTTAATAAATTCCTTACCCTGTCACTATCTTTTTCTCTGAAATAGACAATCTATCTTCTAGCATACATCTCACAATCTTTTCATCTTGTTTTTATTGTCATATAAAATATTATCACACACAGCATACCTCTTGATTGGAGAGAATGCAATATCTTTTGATATTACTTTCAGTACTGTAATTCTTAACATACAATATGACTGTTTGACAGGGTTTCTCAGAAAAACTGATTTCTTTTTGTGATACTGCAGTTTCATTTTATCAAAACTATATTCACCCAGAGTAACTTTATCCTAGATATATTCCATCCAAATATCCTTCTTGTTTTTACATTTCTCTGTTCCGGACTCCGATGCCTGGAAACATACACTGCCAGACCAAGGCTTTAGAAATGCACATCCTATACACACACCCAGGTCTTATGTGGAGGGCTAATTAAAGACAAACAAACAAAAAACAAGCAGCAATACAGTAATGCAAGGGTGGGAAAATATTTTGAAAGGATCTCCTGCTCTTGATAGTGGCAGAAATATTTGTGGTTATCATTTAAAAATGGAGGAAGTGAGAATGTCTTCACCTTCTCCTCTTGTTCCAGTATTAAAAAACTATAGCAGTCACAGCTCAGAAGCAGGAAGGCCAATGAAGCAAGTTAGATGTGTCACATCTTTGTCAGACACCAGTTTGTACTATGTAGATGCAGCCATGCTTTGTAGATGGAGCTGTTTTCTATATTTACTGCCCAGCCCGTGAAAACATGGTTATACTCTCTGAGCTTCTAAGACATTTCCCAGGGGAAAAAAAATGAGGTTAAACAGTGAAAATGAGGGGGTTCCTTCCTGAGTAGCAATGCCAGATAAAATCCAGATGTCCAATTCAATTTGAATTTCAGTTAAATAATTAATAAATTTTAATATATGTCCCAAATATTGTACATACTTTATACTCACCCCCCAAATAGCTGTTTATCTGAAATTCAAGTTGAACTAAGCATTTTGTATTTTTGTTTGTTAGTTATGGCAGCCCTGCTCCTGAGGAAATAGTTTTTCCTCAGCTGTTTCTCTCTTATCATATTTTCCTGGACTACTCAAACAAGCTTCCATGCTTTTCCTGCACACTGTAAAAAACCAGTTTCCTCTCTGCTGCCTATTTGTCCCAACCCATATACCTGGTGTTGTTTATTTTCCTTGCAATTATATAATGAATTTCACAAAATATGTAATTTACTTTTTGAGGGGGCAGTGCTAGTGTAAATAGTGTCTGTTTTTTTGTTTTTTTTTTTCAAATTCCAATTGTCCATTGCTGGTACATAAGAAAGCAAAGGACTTTTGTGTATTAACATTATATCCTGCAACTTTGTATCATCATTTGTCACTTCCAGGAGTTCTTGTTTTCTTTTGTTTTTCCTTATTCTTTGGGATTTTCTAAATATACAATCATATCATCTGCAAACAGACATAGTTGTATTTCTTCCTTCCCAATCTTTATGCCTTTCATTTGCTTTTCTGTCTTACTGCATTAGCTAGGACGTTTACATCTATGTTGAATGAGTTTGGTGAGAAGGGATGTCTTTACCTTGTCCCTGATATTAAGGGAAAAGCATCTAGTTTCTCAGCAATAAGTGTGTTGTGAGCTGTAGATGTTTTATAGATGTAATTTATCCAGTTGAGGAAATTCCTCTTGATTTCATTTTCTAAATTTTTATCATATATGGGCGTTGGTTAATTGTCAAGTGCTTTTTCTGCTTCTATTAATAAAATCATATGATTTTTTTTTTTTTTTTGGCGGTACGCGGGCCTCTCACTGTTGTGGCCTCTCCCGTTTCGGAGCACAGGATCCGAACACGCAGGCTCAGCGGCCATGGCTCACAGGCCCAGCCGCTCTGCGGCATGTGGGATCCTCCCGGACCGGGGCACGAACCCGTGTCCCTGCATCGATAGGCGGACTCTCAACCACTGCGCCACCAGGGAAGCCCAATCATATGATTTTTGACGTGATGAAATACATTAATTGATTTTTGGATGTTGAATTAGTCTTATATACCTTGAATAAATCCCTCTTCTCAAATATTCTATTTATAGCAACTAAGTTGTTCTGCCTTTTGGATTACATCAAAGTGTGACATTTAAACACAATATTCTAATTTTTAATATTTTTCTATTTTTAGTTGACAGTGAAGAAGTAACCATTCAGGAAAGCATTTTATGTTAGAGAGAGAAGATAAATAGTTGTGAGTAGTACAAAAGTAAAAAGATTATTCTACATAGCAAAGAAGAGAGGATGGTCTAAAGGAAGTAAAAACAGCAGCAGCAGGAAGATGATGAAATTACATCTATTAAAGGTTTTGTTACTGTTGCTTCCCTGCTTGGTTTTCAAATATATAATATCAATTCCTTTTTTACACAAAACCTGTGTGATTAACTTGCTTAAGAGAAAGATTATTTAAAAATACTTAAATTAGCTCATATCCACCCCTTTTGTAGGATAATACTCATAAAACACAATAAATATATGTAAAAATTTAATAAAACTTTAAGCATTTTAACTGTTAATAAATAATTTTATTTAATGTGATCCAGTATCATTTAAAATTTTTTCCACATCATAAATTGTGTCAAATTGTTTGTTTTCAAGATTATAATTTAGCCTACACTTCCAAAAAAGTTTTGTACAATTCTACAGTTCTATGTTCTTCATCCTTTTCTTTTTATTATTTATATTTCCTTTATCGATATACATACATCTATAGAAATGTGATTTTTATTTTCATTTTTAATGTGTGATTATTGTGCTACTAACTTATATCTATTGACAATAAGACAATAAAATTATTTACAAACACAGTGTTTGGTTTTTATCTCTATTTTTATTATTTTTTTAACTTTTCAAAACTTTGTCAAAGAAGTGGCATAAACAGTGCCAATTTTCTTGGCTTCCACTAACTTTACACATGGCCTGTTATTTTAATGCTTTATTAGCAGAATTGACCATGCTTATAAGCAAGAGTAGGTGATTGTTAATATAATAATATTTTAGGGACACTGAAATAATGACTTTGCCTTGCACCAAAATATCCTACCCTGTCATACTAACATTTTAAATAATAACCTGATTAGTATTCTCAGCACACATTTGCTCATCTCACTTGCCTCTGGATGTCTCACATTCTCAAAAATAATTTGGTTATGCATTTCTCACTGTTGACATTCACCCCCTATATCTTAAGTTCATCTCCAAATTCTGGAACATCTTTCTGTTTGTAAGTGTTCATCTTTAGCTTTGATTTTCTTGCTTAGATATAGAGCCTGGCCTCTGCATCTTTCCTACACTAAATTATATTTTAATTATGTCATGTTTCAGAGCATCAGTCTGTGATATCATAAGTGGTCATATTTCCTATTCATAAGCGTCCCCCTAAAATACTTCAAAAACTTCCATCAGTACTTAACTCTATTCTTCCTTTGCGCTGACATTCTGTTGCCATAGATGACATTCACTTGCCATAGTTTTAGACCAGTGTAAAAAGTCAAATGCAGCGAGAAAATTTATAAAACCAAAATTATTGAGCATATAAAATATAACAGGAGCTGTTATGGGTTTCAGGGATCCATCAAGATTTTACCTCTTGTGAGGTCACTAATAAGGAAGTATTGTTTATATACTGAGTAATATTTCTCCCAGGGAACTGTCTAGTAATTAAGTTCTAGCAGAGAAGTTGCTTTGGAAAAGTCTTATTCAACAGCAGAGATGTTAAAGATCTTCCTTTTATCATTTAGACATTATATAAAACAAACATTAGGAAAGGCAGTCGTTGAGAAATGGGATGTGTTTAGGTGCCAGGTGGGTTTAGACATACCTTCTCTAGAGACTCAGTCTTCTCTTTGCAATGGCAAGCTGCAAAGACTGAAAAATTCCTAAAAAGGATTAGATAAATTTGTAGAATAAGACACTCAAAATTTCTAAGGTAGTATTTTTCAAACCTGAACCATAATCTATCAGTGATTATTAAAATCCAACTATTTAGTCATTATTGGCTTAACATTTTCAAATAAAATCACAGAATGAAAGTATCAGAGTGCAAGAATATAGTAAGAATAATTATTAGACAAAACTTGTTCGAATTGTTTACATTTATTATTTTTGATGCATGATATATTTCTTATTATGGGCCATAGTTTTTTAAAAAAATTGAGTTATAAGTTATTGAACTGGATACAGAGGTGAGGCTAAAAATGTATAATGGGCTGAGAAGGTCTGATAGAAAATGTAAACCATATGTTACATAACATTTATATATTCAAATCCACTAACTATTCCAATTCAGCATCCAATCATATAGCAAACCATGTAATCTAGGAAAAAAGGAAATAGGAATCAAATTAGTTTGAGTTTCTTTACTTGATAATATTTTTTGTGAAATATTTTCCTCATAAAGCCAACCACATATTCTAGATTTATTTTTAACTCTTGGGCTCTTGCATAAGTTGCTGAAATTTCCTTTTTTTTCCCCAGAAAACCACTTTATGTATATATAGAAGGTCTTAGCTTTGAAAGAAACTCTTTGCAACAAAAGTTGAACTGAAGTTTATAACACAAACATTTCTACTTAAATTATTTTTTATACAATATGGATATATGGTTATATTTGATTCTAAATATTAATTTGGAAAGTAAAAATTTGATATTTAATTAATTGATTAATCAATGTAAAGAAAAAAATAGTATTTTGAAACAATTAAGGGAAAGCTTACCATGTTTTTAAACTGGAGAACTTCAATAATTTTCTAAATGTAACAATTGCATTGTATATAAGATCATAGATCATATGAATATAGATATTTTGAAACCAGACTTCTTTCAGGAATTCTTTGGTGTAAAAATTAAAACCAATTCAAAAACATGGTTTTTGTCCAGAATAAAACAGAGAGAGTATATATATATTCAAGTAAATAAGCACACACACACACATTTGTGGAAAAGGTAAATTTTCCATATGTTTCCAGATGCAATGCAAAAATCTAAAAATATGTAAATATGGGAAGGTGGTAGTTACTCCCAGGAGAAAGAGCAAACTATGCCTTCTAGAATATATTTGAAGAAGAAGACAAGAATAATAAAGACATAAAGAGAGGCTATTTTGATCTTCATAATAAAATCGAAGGTGAGCTTAATTTCTGAGATGATAAGATTTGGTGTTCTTCCACCTTAGGGTTGCCAGATATAGCAAATGAAAATACAGGACCCATAGTTAAATTGAATCTCATATGAATAAGAAATACATATACACATACATATATTTGCATTATAGACACATTATATATATAATTTTTAGTGAGTATGTTTGTGTAATATGTGGGATGTGCTTATACTAAAAAAAAAAAATGCGTTGTTTATCTGGCATTCAGAATTAAATGTAAGTCCTTTTTATTGCCTGGAAACCTCACCCCACTCCTCTCTGGAAAGGTAGTAAATGTTTGGAATTCTTTCTTTGATGGGAAGAACGAAATTAATTTGATTTCAATAAAGAGATTAGTCAAATACTAGGAGAAACACTGTGAATTAATTAGAGGGATTTTTAAAATTTGTTTTTAATATAGTCCACGTTGCAAGGTGACCTTTTTCTTCAATGCTTAATTACCTTAAAACGTAGAAAAGAAAATAGATTCTTAAATTTATATCAAATTTGGAATTGTCAGTGTGGGTATGATATAATCATTAAAATGCTGGAATTAGTTTAGTCAAGGAAAAACTTATTTAATGTATCTGGTTAAGGAGAATGTTTAGAAAAGATAACTGTTAGGAAAATAGTTATCAGATTAGAGAACAAAATAATGACAAAGAAAATATGGAAGCAGCTAAAGATTAAAGAATGAAAGCTGGATCAGGGATTGGGGCCCACTCTTCTTAAGTTAAAAGCATAATAGTTGAGTTGTTACTGCCTGCAAAGTTGCTTACAACTTCTATCTGTATATTCAGTTTTATGAAACTGTGATAGAAAAGTGTGTAGAGTGAAATCAGGGTCATGAGCAATATTTCTGAAAATGGAAATCCTTGAAAAATGTTGGGAGAGGTGTATAAGTTTATAAATGATAAGAAATGGTATAGATTTAGAGTGAGGACAGATTGTTGAATAAGGTGTTAGAAAAGTGGTGAAAAGGTAGCACTAGAGAATGAGAAAATTCCCCTATTTTTGGCTTAATAATACCAGAAAATAGCAGAGAGAGCAAGAATTTTAAGACTTCAGGTAAAGAGATATTTCACTTTAATTGAAAGAGTAAAGTTTGCTCAAATAAAATTTGAGAGTATAGAGACGTTTGCTGATAATTAATGTATAAGATACAAAAGAATGAGCTAGGCACATTACTAAATAAGGCAGAAATAAGTAAAAGGCAAGTGTTTCAGGATTTTATTGACTGGAGAACATTCACCCCAATCATGACTATGAATCACAAGGGAAAAATAAAAAATAATTCAAAAGGAGAGAGTCATGTCACCTCACTCATGAGGAAGGAGGTTATGCATAAAACTTTTCAACCTGTATCAAGGAATCAATGATAAAATGTTTGTTGTTTTGCCAGTCCTGGATGCTTTATATTTTGGAAATTGTCTGTGTAGTTGGAAGGTGACTGACACTGATTAAAAATTAATTAACTATGAACCTTCTAAAATGACCATCTGAACCTCAAAGAAAAATGTCTCCTTAGAAAGTAATTACATTTTAGCTTAATTCAAGTCTCAGGCTGTTATTAGAATTTACTATAACTTCTCTGAATAAAAGATGAAACTAAAATGTAAAACCATGAACATTATAGTAAAAAAATCCCACGTTAGCAACCCAAAACTCTTCAAAAGGGAGAGTATTAGACTAAATCACATTTTAAATATATTAGATATTATACTTTTATGTTTTTGTTTTCAAGAAGCAGTCTAAGGTAACCAGCTCAGGTTTCAAAAATACTATATAACACCCAGACAATAGAGATTCTGACAATTACTGGCAAAACATAAGCTTTGTATCATACTGATGTGTATATAGAGACAACGGATAACTTATGTGATCAATATCAACATGTAATGTTATATCAGTTGATGCACAGTGGTCAAGAGAATACATTTTATGTTCTCACAGGTCTGTGCTAAATTTGTATTTTACTTTTGCTACTTACAAAATTTCTAAGCTTAAATGAGTATCTAACCTCTACAAGTCTCAGCTTTATATTTTAAATATCATAACATGATTTCATAATTTGTTATAGAGATTTAATAAGATAATTCATGTCAAATATTTAATTCATACTAAATGTTATTGTCATCTTGCTATTTTGAGATGCTGAAGATTCCCATATTCAAAGTTATGTGATAACATACTAGCAAGTGTAAAATTTGAATTTTATGATGTTTATTAGTTTAATTACAAAATTAATTTCTTACCATGAAAGCTACCTTTTATGAATAATGCATTTGAAATGAACACATTTTCTTCCTTATTGTCAAATTTTATTTCCTTAAATTAGGTCTAGTTAGTTCATTTTATTAGTGTTTCTCAAATATAAACACAATAGCATATATAATATTTTCAAATACATAGATTGATTAGTGAACCCAATAACATAAAACCAATGCTACTACTTATGTACTCTCAAAAATATATATTTTGGGCTTCCCTGGTGGCGCAGTGGTTGAGAGTCCGCCTGCCGATGCAGGG
>NW_020174281.1:34655-39465 GCF_003031525.2 Neophocaena asiaeorientalis asiaeorientalis
TCAAAATTTCTAAGGTAGTATTTTTCAAACCTGAACCATAATCTATCAGTGATTATTAAAATCCAACTATTTAGTCATTATTGGCTTAACATTTTCAAATAAAATCACAGAATGAAAGTATCAGAGTGCAAGAATATAGTAAGAATAATTATTAGACAAAACTTGTTCGAATTGTTTACATTTATTATTTTTGATGCATGATATATTTCTTATTATGGGCCATAGTTTTTTAAAAAAATTGAGTTATAAGTTATTGAACTGGATACAGAGGTGAGGCTAAAAATGTATAATGGGCTGAGAAGGTCTGATAGAAAATGTAAACCATATGTTACATAACATTTATATATTCAAATCCACTAACTATTCCAATTCAGCATCCAATCATATAGCAAACCATGTAATCTAGGAAAAAAGGAAATAGGAATCAAATTAGTTTGAGTTTCTTTACTTGATAATATTTTTTGTGAAATATTTTCCTCATAAAGCCAACCACATATTCTAGATTTATTTTTAACTCTTGGGCTCTTGCATAAGTTGCTGAAATTTCCTTTTTTTTCCCCAGAAAACCACTTTATGTATATATAGAAGGTCTTAGCTTTGAAAGAAACTCTTTGCAACAAAAGTTGAACTGAAGTTTATAACACAAACATTTCTACTTAAATTATTTTTTATACAATATGGATATATGGTTATATTTGATTCTAAATATTAATTTGGAAAGTAAAAATTTGATATTTAATTAATTGATTAATCAATGTAAAGAAAAAAATAGTATTTTGAAACAATTAAGGGAAAGCTTACCATGTTTTTAAACTGGAGAACTTCAATAATTTTCTAAATGTAACAATTGCATTGTATATAAGATCATAGATCATATGAATATAGATATTTTGAAACCAGACTTCTTTCAGGAATTCTTTGGTGTAAAAATTAAAACCAATTCAAAAACATGGTTTTTGTCCAGAATAAAACAGAGAGAGTATATATATATTCAAGTAAATAAGCACACACACACACATTTGTGGAAAAGGTAAATTTTCCATATGTTTCCAGATGCAATGCAAAAATCTAAAAATATGTAAATATGGGAAGGTGGTAGTTACTCCCAGGAGAAAGAGCAAACTATGCCTTCTAGAATATATTTGAAGAAGAAGACAAGAATAATAAAGACATAAAGAGAGGCTATTTTGATCTTCATAATAAAATCGAAGGTGAGCTTAATTTCTGAGATGATAAGATTTGGTGTTCTTCCACCTTAGGGTTGCCAGATATAGCAAATGAAAATACAGGACCCATAGTTAAATTGAATCTCATATGAATAAGAAATACATATACACATACATATATTTGCATTATAGACACATTATATATATAATTTTTAGTGAGTATGTTTGTGTAATATGTGGGATGTGCTTATACTAAAAAAAAAAAATGCGTTGTTTATCTGGCATTCAGAATTAAATGTAAGTCCTTTTTATTGCCTGGAAACCTCACCCCACTCCTCTCTGGAAAGGTAGTAAATGTTTGGAATTCTTTCTTTGATGGGAAGAACGAAATTAATTTGATTTCAATAAAGAGATTAGTCAAATACTAGGAGAAACACTGTGAATTAATTAGAGGGATTTTTAAAATTTGTTTTTAATATAGTCCACGTTGCAAGGTGACCTTTTTCTTCAATGCTTAATTACCTTAAAACGTAGAAAAGAAAATAGATTCTTAAATTTATATCAAATTTGGAATTGTCAGTGTGGGTATGATATAATCATTAAAATGCTGGAATTAGTTTAGTCAAGGAAAAACTTATTTAATGTATCTGGTTAAGGAGAATGTTTAGAAAAGATAACTGTTAGGAAAATAGTTATCAGATTAGAGAACAAAATAATGACAAAGAAAATATGGAAGCAGCTAAAGATTAAAGAATGAAAGCTGGATCAGGGATTGGGGCCCACTCTTCTTAAGTTAAAAGCATAATAGTTGAGTTGTTACTGCCTGCAAAGTTGCTTACAACTTCTATCTGTATATTCAGTTTTATGAAACTGTGATAGAAAAGTGTGTAGAGTGAAATCAGGGTCATGAGCAATATTTCTGAAAATGGAAATCCTTCAAAAATGTCGGGAGAGGTGTATAAGTTTATAAATGATAAGAAATGGTATAGATTTAGAGTGAGGACAGATTGTTGAATAAGGTGTTAGAAAAGTGGTGAAAAGGTAGCACTAGAGAATGAGAAAATTCCCCTATTTTTGGCTTAATAATACCAGAAAATAGCAGAGAGAGCAAGAATTTTAAGACTTCAGGTAAAGAGATATTTCACTTTAATTGAAAGAGTAAAGTTTGCTCAAATAAAATTTGAGAGTATAGAGACGTTTGCTGATAATTAATGTATAAGATACAAAAGAATGAGCTAGGCACATTACTAAATAAGGCAGAAATAAGTAAAAGGCAAGTGTTTCAGGATTTTATTGACTGGAGAACATTCACCCCAATCATGACTATGAATCACAAGGGAAAAATAAAAAATAATTCAAAAGGAGAGAGTCATGTCACCTCACTCATGAGGAAGGAGGTTATGCATAAAACTTTTCAACCTGTATCAAGGAATCAATGATAAAATGTTTGTTGTTTTGCCAGTCCTGGATGCTTTATATTTTGGAAATTGTCTGTGTAGTTGGAAGGTGACTGACACTGATTAAAAATTAATTAACTATGAACCTTCTAAAATGACCATCTGAACCTCAAAGAAAAATGTCTCCTTAGAAAGTAATTACATTTTAGCTTAATTCAAGTCTCAGGCTGTTATTAGAATTTACTATAACTTCTCTGAATAAAAGATGAAACTAAAATGTAAAACCATGAACATTATAGTAAAAAAATCCCACGTTAGCAACCCAAAACTCTTCAAAAGGGAGAGTATTAGACTAAATCACATTTTAAATATATTAGATATTATACTTTTATGTTTTTGTTTTCAAGAAGCAGTCTAAGGTAACCAGCTCAGGTTTCAAAAATACTATATAACACCCAGACAATAGAGATTCTGACAATTACTGGCAAAACATAAGCTTTGTATCATACTGATGTGTATATAGAGACAACGGATAACTTATGTGATCAATATCAACATGTAATGTTATATCAGTTGATGCACAGTGGTCAAGAGAATACATTTTATGTTCTCACAGGTCTGTGCTAAATTTGTATTTTACTTTTGCTACTTACAAAATTTCTAAGCTTAAATGAGTATCTAACCTCTACAAGTCTCAGCTTTATATTTTAAATATCATAACATGATTTCATAATTTGTTATAGAGATTTAATAAGATAATTCATGTCAAATATTTAATTCATACTAAATGTTATTGTCATCTTGCTATTTTGAGATGCTGAAGATTCCCATATTCAAAGTTATGTGATAACATACTAGCAAGTGTAAAATTTGAATTTTATGATGTTTATTAGTTTAATTACAAAATTAATTTCTTACCATGAAAGCTACCTTTTATGAATAATGCATTTGAAATGAACACATTTTCTTCCTTATTGTCAAATTTTATTTCCTTAAATTAGGTCTAGTTAGTTCATTTTATTAGTGTTTCTCAAATATAAACACAATAGCATATATAATATTTTCAAATACATAGATTGATTAGTGAACCCAATAACATAAAACCAATGCTACTACTTATGTACTCTCAAAAATATATATTTTGATGTAGAAATAGGGCCTATACTCTCTACTGAGTAGCAAGTAGTTTAGTTTGGACAAAACTGAAATGAATTTATCATATTCATTACATGATGTTGATAATGTTTCTCTCAAGAGCTAATGTGAGGGGGGACCTTGAAGATGGCAGAAGAGTAAGACGCGGAGATCACCTTCCTCCCCACAGATACACCAGAAATACATCTACACGTGGAACAACTCCTGCAGAACACCTACTGAAGGCTGGCAGAAGGCCTCAGACCTCCCAAAAGGCAAGAAACTCCCCACGTACCTGGGTAGGGCAAAAGAAAAAAAGAAAAAACAGAGACAAAAGAATAGGGATGGCACCTGCACCAGTGGGAGGGAGCTGTGAAAGAGGAAAAGTTTCCACACACTAGGAAGCCCCTTCACGGGCGGAGACTGCGGGAGGCGGAGAGGGGAGCTTCGAAGCCGTGGAGGAGTGCACAGCAACAGGGGTGCGGCAGGCCAAGCGGGGAGATTCCCGCACAGAGGATCGGCCGGCCCTCACCAGCCCGAGAGGCCTGAGGCGGGCGGGGCTGCGAGCTGAGGCTCGGGTTTCGGTCGGAGCGCAGGGAGAGGACTGGGGTTGGCGGCTTGAACATAGCCTGAAGGGGTTATTGCACCAAGGCTAGCCGGGAGGGAGTCCAGGGAAAAGTCTGCACCTGCCGAAGAGGCAAGAGACTTTTTCTCCCCTCTTTGTTTCCTGCTGCGCAAGGAGAGGGGTATAAGAGCGCTGCTTAAAGGAACTCCAGAGACGGGTGCGAGCCGCGGCTAAAAGCACGGACCCCAGGGACGGGCGGGAGATGGCTAAGGCTGCTGCTGCCGCCACCAATGGGCCTGTGCGAGCACAGGTCACTATCCACAGCCCTCTTCTGGGGAGCCTGTGCAGCCCACCACTGCCAGGTTCCCGGGATCCAGGGACAACTTCCCCGGGAGAACTCACGGCGAGCCTCAGGCTGGTGCAAAGCCACGCCGGCCTCTGCCGCCGCAGGGCCGCCCCGCACGCAGTGCCCCTCCCTCCCCCTGGCCTGAAAATCTTTTTGTGAATGTGTATGTGTATGCTTCTGTGTGAGAGCTTGTCTGTATAGT
>NW_020174282.1:0-38498 GCF_003031525.2 Neophocaena asiaeorientalis asiaeorientalis
AAAAAAAATAAGGATAGGTACTGAATTAAAGTCTTGGCCAGATGATCCTATTTGCTGAGACTGGAGAAGGAGAGATTAATTATTACTTTTATCTTTGTTCAACTGCATCTGATAGTCTCCCTTGTTATCTCTATCTTCTACCTTACTGTTTATCTCAAGAACTCTCATCTCTGTGGGGGGGAAAAACAATCTCAGTAATTTTGTCTGTAAGTAACAGTTGTCTGATTCTACAGCGCGAATCAAAGTTAATATACAACACACCCAAAACATAAAATATCTGTACCAAATTTTTTTACATGCAAAACATTTATCTCTATAGCCATAAACTTCATAGTTTCACTGAAGTATGAAGTAGCAATTTTTGGAAATGTAAGAAATTTCTGGAGAAAAGCCACTCAGGTCTAATTAATGTTGTCTTTATTCTAATGCTTATGGCATTTTAAAAAAGCCCTGATAGCTGTGACTCATTGTTATGAAACCAATTCAGTATATGACAAGCATTTTTTAAAATATGAAATAGAATAGTATTTAATAGAAAATATCCCAAATGCATTATACATCATAAGGGTAAATACAATTTTTAAAGACTTCTGTTCCAGTTTTATATATGTTTGTGTGTGCGTGAGTCACAATGCACAATTACCTCTTACCTTGGATCATAGTTAACATTTTGAAAGCTACCGATATTTGCGAATACAAATTTCAAAGTTTAAGAAGGTTTCCAAATATAATAACATTTTGCTCAGTAATTTGTTTTTCTTCCAAATTAGAAATGGTATGCAACGGAAAATGGAAATAGAGATGATATAAGTAGATACAAGAGATTGTTTCATACTAGTAGAAGTTGTCCTATGATCTGTAGCTATATACAAAATGAAAATTTATAATTCCAGTGTTAGCTCCAAAGATGATCTAATTACTAACCTTGGGCTAGCTATATCAAAACTTTCTGTACAAGTCCTTCATCTAAAAAATATATTTAAAAAAACAGTAAATATCTTTTCAAAAGACTGTTGCATGATGGGACAAAAAATGACTAAAACATTTTTTAGTCATTTGGCTATAACATATTTAGCATTGCTAAGTAGCCTACTTCAGTCAAATTTCTGAGAAAGTTACCCTCATTCCTTAAGTGTGTTTCTCTACCAACAAATTATCCAGCTTTCCAGTTCAGTCCAAAGCAAACTATATTTTATATGACATATAGCCAATGAAAGTTATAATCCAGGACAATAGCTATGAAATGAAACTAATAATGAGGGAGAAAGGAGCAAAAATGCATGTTAGAGTAATATCCTTATGATTTTGGTATATAAATTTCCTTCATGACTTGTTATATTTGTATTAATTACTGCATCTATAGCTTGGTATATCCATATATGGCTATGTAGAAATAATATGATTCGGTATCTGCACTCCATTTCATACCCTGACAGCCTCAGATGCTGAGTCAGCAACCCCTAGACAGGATACAAATGGGTGATAATATTGTCAAATTTTCCGGTTATGGTAGCATAGAAAGTTAGAAAGAGCAAACTGGCGTAAATTTAGAACCATATGAGATGTCATGGTGACAAAGAAAAACACCTGGAATTTGAACAGTGACTTGCTAATCAACTCCATGGTAACTTGGGTTTTTCTTACACATTTACAACCTACATTTCAATTCAAATTAATTCAGTCCAATCCAGCAGATGTTCATTGATTCCCACTTAAATGGAATGCATTGTTACTTTGTTCTTATGATTTCTGTTCTCAAGATGTTTATAATCTAGACAAAGAGATAAGCAACCACGTAATTTGGAAATCAAGGTGGAATATGCCAAGTGATTTAGAAGAGATTGTCAACAAAGTGCTTTAGAAATGCTTATTTAAACAGAAGAAGGTAGCTGCATGGGTTTCAATAGACAATAATAATGTATATCTTAGAGGAGTTATTGTAGGGTTTAAATAAAATAATCTACAGAGAGCAACTGAGACATAATAAGTCTCAATGAATATTAGCCATCCTCTAGTATGTAGATGACATTCTGATGGCCAGTCTTACTAAGGAGGTCTCTGACAAAAATACTGTAACCACTCTGAACCATCTAGCGGATAAAAGATATAAGGTGTCCAAGAAAAAGTTTCAAATATCACAAACGAGGGTGACCTACACAGGATTCATTCTCACAGAAGGTCAGAGAAGACTACACCAGAAACAGAAAGAAGCTATTTGCAGCCTCACCCATCCTAAATCTAGAAGACAGTTTAGGGGTTTCCTGGGGATGGCTGGGTGTTGCAGCATATGGATCCTTAACTATGGTCTAACTAGCAAGGCCTCTATCTGAAAAGTTAAAAGGATGATCATCCTTTTGAATGGAATTCAGAATGCGAAGGGGCCTTTCAAGAATTGAAAAAGCAATTACTTTAGGCTCCTGCCCCGGCCCTTCCAGATTTAGCTAAACCCTTTGACTTTTACATTCATGAGAGAAGGGGAATCGCCCTTTGGGCATCAGCTCAAAAACTGGGACCCCTTACTTGGGTGGTGGCTTCTTTCTCTAAAAAATTAGATTAAACCGCTAAGGGGGCTTCCCTGGTGGCGCAGTGGTTGAGAGTCCGCCTACCGATGCAGGGGACGCGGGTTCGTGCCCCGGTCTGGGAAGATCCCACATGCCGCTGAGTGGCTGGGCCCGTGAGCCATGGCTGCTGAGCCTGTGCGTCCGGAGCCTGTGCTCCTCAACGGGAGAGGCCACAACAGTGAGAGGCCCGCGTACAGCAAAAAAAACCCAAAAAAACAACCCCCCCCCCAAGGGACTTGCCTAGGGGCAGTAGCAGCTACTACAACCCTGCTAAAGAAGGCTGAAAAGTTAACGTTTGGCCAGCCAGTCACTATATGGACCCCACACCACATTCAGGCTTTAGTAAATTCTAAGGGAACAGAGGGGCTATGCCCTGGAAGGTCGATTCAAGTTCAGGCTATGCTTTTAGACAACCCAGTGGCTAGCACAGAAACCTGTCACACGCTAAAATCTGCCAGCCTGCTACCCACAGAAACGGCGTCCCTGGAGCATGACTGTATAGAAACCATAGACACAATCTATTGCAGTCACCCCAACCTAGAATGTTAGGAAGTGAGCCTCTCCTAAACACTGAAGAGGAATGGTTCACAGACAGGAGTGATTTTATAAGAGAGAGAGAAAGGTTGGTGGGATACACAGTGACCTCCCAGACTCAAGTCATAGAGGCAAGAAGGCTACCCCCAGGGACTTCTGCCCAAAGGCTCAGCTGATAGCCCTCACCTGGGCCGTAGAGCTCGGGACAGGGAAGATCTTAAATGTTTACACAGATTCCTGCTAGAACTATGCCATCCTACATGTGACCATTATTCTCTTTCTAATATTTGGGCCGCGTATCTTAAATTATCTGGTGTCCTTTGTCTCCAAAATGTACGACAAATGGTGGCTGTTCAGGGATATGAACAGTTAGGGCTGAGACCTGGTGACCATCAAACACATCTAAAGGAGGCTGGGGAGAAGCTCTGCTCCTCCACCCAGGGTTACGACAACACACAGACTCAGCAGGAAGCATTTTCAGAAGATGGAGCTGCGCCCCTCAGCGCCCCTCAAGAAAGAGCAGGATGAAAGGGGGATTTGCCACTGGCAAAGCGCGTTAACAATTCCCGGGAAATAAACATGGAATCTGGGTAATAAAATAGAGTCTAACCTTTTTTCTTCCTTTGTGCTTCATGGAGTTTCACTAGCCCCATAGGATACCGCGTGCAGAGGCCTTGCAGTCAGCGCTTCAGACCAGAGCTCCTAGTGAGAAATGGCTGCTCCCAACACCTCAGCTGGGTGGCCTACTGCGCAAGCGTTTGCGTACAACGCTGCAAATCAAGATGATGGCGGCGGGCTGCGCGCAGAGTTGCTGCACCTGGCACTTCAATCTGGGGCGTGAGCAGCGCAGCTGTACCAGACCAGCGAAACTCTGCCCCTTCCCCTCCCGGCTGAGGAGACCCCTATAAGGCAGCCTGACCTAAGTCCTATCAGGGAGAGTATGTACTCTAAGAGCATTGGCTGGCACCTCTCCATTCTTTGATCAAAAAATAAAACTTTCCTTTGGTTCCGCACATGGTCTCCTTCTATTAGCTGGAACTACACCAGCACCTGTTGGGGACCCACTTAAGAGGGTCAGTAAAAAAAAGTAACTTCCTTGATTCCCCTATAGATTTTGTTGTCACCATCACATTTCCTCTCTCTGTAAATTCAGAAATTTCACCATAAACTTCCCTAGCATGTCAACCCAATATCCCAAAGCCTTCTGAAGGGTCAGTTGCTTAGCCACACAAAGGTCACACCACTGGTCATCAGAAGACTGCTTTGTCTATGATCTCCAGCCTGAGGGACTCTGAAGATCACTATTTGATTTTTTAATCGCTGTAACTATAGTTGAAAATGTGTTTTTTTTTCTCTGTTAAACACTTTTTTGGGGGGATGGGGGAGCTTACCAGTTATTTACACATTGACATTTTTAACGTTCAGCTGCTATTATGCATTTAAGGTGCGGCTATC
The DNA here is from genome assembly GCF_003031525.2 of Neophocaena asiaeorientalis asiaeorientalis. NCBI lineage: Eukaryota > Metazoa > Chordata > Mammalia > Artiodactyla > Phocoenidae > Neophocaena > Neophocaena asiaeorientalis. The sequence continues at coordinate 4,551 of NW_020174282.1, forward strand.
CAAATGTCACTCTTCCCTTTTGTGGACTGTGATGAAAGTCATTATGTGCTTCACAGGGAAGAAGTGCTACTAGAGTTCAGCTTACCAGGGTGTTAGACCTTTGAAGATGCCCACCTATTTCTTTACCTATGTTCTGTACAGTCTAGCAAAGGTGATCCTCAATCAAGATTTCTGAAGAGCTAAATGAAGTCAATGTGTATTTTTTTCCTTACTCCCCTGTTTTTGCATTCCATTAGAATTCTATGCAAGATAATAAATCTGCCTAATAAAACTTCACATGGATCAAAGTCAGGGAAAAATCTCCAGGGACTTTCTCTATTATTTATTGTGAGAATATCAGAGGTTGTTGATGTCTTTTAGTCAATGACTTTCTTTGTATATATTCAGATTATTCAAGTCTTAGACAAATATTCAGATTTTTCTATCTGAAGGCAAAAAGGACATATTCTGCACAGAAATAAGCAGATATATTGAGGTTTATGTGGTTGCATTTTATCTGTATAATTAATTAGACTGCTTTGATGGGAGACAGTTCAGTATGGTGCAGCGCAGAGCACTGGGGCTCAGGACGGAGGCTGGCTCCAGAACTGCCACTCTTCAGCTGCATGACTTTAGATAACTGTCTTAATCTCTTATAACCTCAATGTCATCACCTGGGAAATAAAGAGCTGCATCCTATAAACCCTGAAGCTGCCTTTGAGCTCTATACTCCACAAATCTAACATGCTATGACCTGAAAGGTAAGGTTAACTGGAACAGTGAGCTTGATAATTCAGGTAAAAATATCTAGCATATACTAAAGAAAAACACAAGGTGGAGAACTTGATTTACGTATTTATTAAATATATATTGAGCATTTTCTATGTCCATGGCACTGGGCTAGGTGCTGTGTATGTGTGTGTGTGTGTGTGTGTGTGTGTGTGTGTGTGTATGTGTGTTGAATGTGGTAGGAATCCTAACCTTAGGGGCTTAGAGTCTAGTTGAGGGGATTGGGTGTGGGTATGAGTAATCCTGACTGACAAGGGTTTTCCATTTTTAGGAAATTAATTACACAATTGAGCCACAATTCATTTTGACTTTTAAGATAGCACTCAATGTTCAGAGATAAACGGCTCAACCTGAAATTACTTCAGAGTGAAATAATTTTACTGCATATCAGAACATCACAATTTGTAGGCAAAAAGCTTGCTAAGGCCATAAGAATATGTGGGTGTACTTATTTAAAAAACGTGATTAGGCCAGAAAACTCTTCCCCCTGGATCTGCTTACCTGGAGACAGAAAAACCAATCCTAATCCCTGACTGATAATAATAATAATTTATAAAACAGGTGGTAGGACTGAACAGAGAGATTAGAGGAAGGTGTTAATCAAATTCACAGTGTCATGCTTTTACAAGAAAGCAGCAGAGAAATAGATGGTATCTGGGACTGCTGGGTTCTGTTAGGTAATATTTTTAGCTTTGATTAATGATGCTACCAGGCAACATTTCCTAATTCCATGTAGCATATTAGAAATCCATATCTTCCTTCACACAAGCTCGTCCCATTCAGATGGCAAACTGTTTGTACTACCCTCATTCCTGAAGCAACAAACCAGGCAAGTATAGATTTTCTTGGCTCAAGTTTTAATTTTTCTTAAGTGTTCAGCAATAGATAAAAGGAAACATAAATACTACTGTTCTTGATTCATTATAGCAGCACTAAATTAATTTGTTACAGAAACAAGCAGAAGTCATTTCCAAATATGTGTGGATATTTATTGCATAGTTCATACACTAAGAAGAAGGGATGTAGAGGGAGGTATGGGAGTATAGACTTTGTTCTTTTAAGCATGTGTGGAACAGTGAAGGGTTTTTATTTTCTGGAAGAGAGGGACATGATTAGATTTATGTTTTAGAAAAGCAATCTAGGATGAAAAAGAAGAATGGGAAAATTATATCAAAATATGTTAACATCAATAATCCACGTGAATGACCATCAGAATTTGTGCTAGGACAATGAAAGTGGTAATCAAACAGTCATCAGGGTTTGGTGACTAGCTGACTATAAGGAAAGAGATGGTGGTGTCGGTGACCAAAGCTAGAAAAATTAAAGAGGAGTCCATTTTTGAGCCATAAGCTTAGAGCAGAAAGGGAAGATATAATTTTATTATTTTCCTATCTTTTTATTTTTGAACATTTCAAACAGTAGAAAAATTACAAGAAGGTACAATAAATACCATAATTACCCTTTGCTTGGTTCACCTATTTTCAATGTTTTGCCTATGTGATCTCTCTCTCTCTTTCTCACACACTGACAGATGCTTAGCCCCCCAATTGTTTGGCACGTACCTCCTAATAACCAGTCCATTCCTTTATGTATTCAAAACACAATCATCATTCTCAAATAATATTATGGTATACAATCTATACACTTTTTCCCAATATTCCCAATAATGTCTTTATAGCTTTTGTTATGCTGGAAGGACATCCTTATTGGGATTCTGGAATGGAGCTAGAGCACAAATTCATTGTTATAAATATAGATTTGAGAGTCACTCACTAGCATGGAACTGATATTACTAAGCCAATAGTATAAGTGAGTTCACTCTGGAAAGAGATAGTAGGAAGTGAGATTAATCAAGGATAGAACCATGAGGTAATTTTATTTTAGCTTTTTAAATTTTATAAATTATTGTGTAAAGTCATCAGTATTTTCTATACTTTAGTCAAGAAAAATTATTTAAGAGATTTGCTTGTGACAAGTTATGAAGTTATTAAAAGATGGAACTAGGACTTGATTTTCTGACTCTTAAGCATGTGGTCCTTCTACTATAACACAATTACTGTCCATGAGTGCACAGTACCTGTTCTGGAAGACATTTCAGTGTGGCTGACTGGATTTTTCAAAGTTGGCTGTAACAATAATTCCCACCACACAAGTTCTTCTGCAATATGCCTTGCCGTTCCCTCATCAAGGGGTGGAATCTACACTTGCCCAATCAGGTTGTGTCATCGAGACATGAAAGGCATGCTTCCCCTTTATACTGGTGATACATAATATAATCAATATGAGCTAATAAATAAATACTTATTTACATCTTCATATTATTCCAAGGAAGATTTAGGCAGCTAGAGACATTTTATGGCATTCTGGCTTGAAGTCTTCAAAATGTACCTTTAGATCACTGAGCCTATTTTTCTATACAAGTGTATGGCTTTCTTTCCATAATCTACCTTTATTGTTCCAGTTGCTCTCTTTCAGAAAATTCTTCTTTTAAGAGTTATTATATCTGTCATCATGGAGACAAAGTGTCTAACACTGTCTCATGAGTTGATTCAAATGCTCATATCATACCATATATATAATAATGTTAATTGGTCCACTAGATAGAGGCTTAGGCAAGGGGTGATAGAATATATTTTCGAAACAGAAAGTAAGGGATAAAGTCAAAAAAAAAAAAAGTTTTTGGCTTGAAGTCTCTGAGAAGTAGTGGGTAGACCTGGGATGGGGGGAGTGGGTAGAGAGAGGAGGGTTAAAGTAGTTCCTCTCTGTAACTCATTGATTAGCATAAGGTTTTGCAATTTATTGTTTCCTTGATGTCAAGCATTGTGCACTAAACTAGAATGCATAGTTTCATTCAATCTATAACCTCGAGTATAACCTCCTTTAATTTTCTTTTGTTGATTGTAACTATTGGGGTTCAAAAATCATGGTAAAACCTGAAGAATTTTTTAAAAGTGTCAGTAATGCCATTCTATTAGTTTATCAGCCAGAGTAGCTATTTATTTCTATTTTTATTTATAAGAAAATTATTATCTGTATCTAGTGAGAAATTCAAACATTGCCAAGGGGAATACATCAAATGAATGCCGGCTTCTTATCTCTAGTGCTCTAATTTCTACTCTAATGACAACCAGTTTTCAAATTCTTGTGTATACACATTCAGGGATATTCTAGTCCTGTCAAGCATGTACGTACATATCAATACTTCCTTTTTTTGTCCATTTAGTAGCATATGATTCTTACTTCTGTGCACTTTATTTTTTTTTTATTTTTATTTTTTTAACATCTTTATTGGGGTATAATTGCTAGCACTTTATTTTTGATCATCAATTGTTTAAATGAAGTTTGGTCCGTATCAGTGTAAGTATATAATTCATGTAATTGTTGTATAATATACACTTGCTTCATGATTCACTTAGCTGCTTCCTACTGATGGATACCTTGGAGTGCATACTAACTGATGAACAATGCTTTAAAGTTTAAAGTTGTGAAAATGAAATGTAACTTCCAAAGTCTTTACATGAGTTATACAAAACAACACCAGGTAGGGATACCAGGTTATAGCAGGTTATAGCAGTCTATCTCTGAGTTCGAGTCTTTGCAGTCTGTGTGATTATAAGCCTATTTTGTGTTTCTGTGCTTCTCTCTGTATCTTTTCCCATTTGTCTCTGTTTCTGTCTGTGCATACATATTTCTCCTCTTTAATGCCATCTTTGTACGTCACTGTCATGTGGGTATACTTTAGAGTTTAAGTGTGGGATCGTGGAAAGCATGGCCAGTGAAACTAGGACTGAGTTCAGTTTCTGCCACTAACCAGATCTCAAACTTTTTCTCTTTAATCTTTTCTTTTTATGTCCAAAGGCATCAATTTTCCCATTTGTTGAGCAAAATAATCTCTAAAATCTCTCTTTTGTATCATTCTATGCATTCTTTTGTTGTTTATATATCTTTTAATTCAGCCATCATCTAATAAATTTTGAGTATCTACTATTTACCAGGTATGGAGGGAAGCTAATAAGAGTGGGGGGAGATTATGAAGATACATGAAATGCCTTCTAGTTTTGACTTGGTCTAGTGGATTACACAGAAATAAATAAGTACATTGTGAAGAGTAGTAGAACTTGTCATCCCAAAATATGCCTCTTTGGCATAAGGATTATTTTGAGCCGATTATTTTGAGAAACAGCAGACACAGAATAAGCTCTGAAAATAGAGTATAAGTTACTCTTTTGTAAGGGAAATTTACATTTATAAAGGAAACCTCCATTTGTAAGGGTGTCTCCCTCTGCATACCAGGAAGAGAAAGATGACAAAATCACAAGAGAATCTTATCAATGGAGGAGGCACAGATGTAAATTTGCATAACAAGCCTTGTTTACTCCTGCTTTTCCTGGTAACCTCTCATAACTGGCCTCCTAACACAAACACACATCCCTTTTTTTCTTTTGTCTTTAACTGAAGGTGACATTTAAGTTAGTGGCTTAGGCCTCCTCAGGGAGTTGTTCATTTTTACCTGGGTATCTCTCATGTACACAGGAGGTATATGTGTTAATAAACTTCTGTTTTTTCTTTTATTTATCTGTCTCTTATTATAGGGGAGCTCAGCTAAGAACTAAGAAGAGTAGAGGGAAAATTGTTTTTCCTCCCCTAAAATTGCATCTAATTATACTTATTAAATGAAGTTTTAAGCTCTTGTTTCTTAATTTTAAAAGTGGAGCTGTGGACTATTTATATGCTTCTTTTTAAATTTTATTTTTTTTTATTGTAATTGAACTAATATTTTCTGAGGACCATTTGCCCTCAAGAGAAACAAACAAATAAATACATTTCTAGTATATTATTTCAAAAGGAAAAGTGCTTAGGAGTTTGCATAGCAGACAGCTTAATATTTTTAATAATACTTTTTGGGTTTTATTCAAATATTGTAATTTATATGCTTGGTAATGTTGGGCAGCAGATGCACGTCTCATCCTGATTAATAAGGGGTAGATGATGCACCAGGCACAGATTGAATCATAGACTGGTCATGAGGGACAGACTTCGTCTGTCACTGACAAAAGGCAGGGTGAGAAAATGAGATCTGGAGCTCATTTAGGCTCCTAACTGTATAGAAGCACAGGGGCAAGAAGCCAGAATTGTAAAGAGAAAAACACCATCTTTATGGAAACAGTAAAATGTAATGTCTCCTTGGAGTCCTGCTCCATTTCAAAATAAATATGGAGAATCTGTTTAGAGCTATTTGCAGGCTTCTCTTCCATCAACCTTGTGCTTACTAACCTATATCAGCTTCTTTAAAAAGTACTTTTTAAATGGTAGATATTTAATTGGAAAATTAACATTTACAGGCAAGAAACAAGTTTACTCTATTTATATAGAGAGAGGTGTTGATAATTAAGATGTGATATGACATTCAACAGCCCATTGGCTGAAATGCCATTAATACTTTAATTCACATAGTTTTTAAAAAAATTATAGCTGTTTAATTTTGCTTTTCTTCTGTGAAAAAGAAAAGACCATGAAAATGACCTGTCAAGTTTCAAGGCTGTATTTATTTCTGTAGGCAATATGACTAATCAAAGTAAAGTAGAATTACATCAATCCATGTATCCAGTTGCAAGAGCAAAAGTGAAATTTGCACTTTATAATCTTTAATATTTAAATAATAACATTTAATATCGAGAGCTGAATGTTATATAAACATGTAAACTTTATGAGCCTCAGTTTTCTCATCTGTAAATTGGAAGTAATGAGTAATATAAACATCTGAGAGAATTTCTAAGAGAAATAAATAAAAGAATGAGTTTTAAATACTTAGCATTGTGCCTTGTATATGGTTAGTGCTTAAGTCTGAGGAATCTGAAAAATATAACAAACTCCAGGACAGAGAGATAAAGATGAATATAAATAATAAATAGGTGTAACTTTCAAGATTTGCATAAATTAGAGTTTAAATGCATTACTCTGTTAAGAACTGAAGGAATTTTTTCTGCAGTTTATTTCTGAGGAACTAATAATCTATTATCTGTTCTCAAAAGAGCACTGTAGGGGGTACTCTGAGCATACTGGAAAATTTCTACACTTTCTTTTTAAAATAAATTGCATATATTTGATCAACATAAATGGGAAAAAGGAAAAGATTTTTGTATATATTATGTCACATAAATGCCTTTCAATATCAATTTTAAAATGATTCTATAAAAATCAAGCTTTAATTGCATAGATCCATTTTGCCAAGTTGTTCTAGCTCTTTCTCATCCTAGCAAATAGGACAGGCTTGAGGTACTTACTAGAAACTAACAGATTCAGAGAGCAACCTTGTTCAGGAGCTCCCTCAAAGCTTAGCAACAAAACCCTAAACACAAAAAAAACTTCTGGAAGTGGCTCCCGTCTTTTTTAAATGTTTATTAATTCGACTCACCTTTGCCCGAATTCAGAACTCTGCCCAGTGGTGTTCCTTCCTTCCATCTCACTAGTCCCAGCCTTCTCCCCTCCTTGTTTTTCCTACCTTTCTCCCTCCTACAGTGAAAAGAGCAGCATGGAACTTCCCTCCAGAGACCTTCCACCTCAAATGGCCATATGCGTTTAATGTATAATGCATGAGAAGCAGTGTGAGCTGAAGATGACTCAAAAGAGAAGTCTTTGAGGCTGGGCTCAGGAGACATTTTTCAATAATAATTAGAAAATCAAGCAACATCTTATTGTTGTTCTAGTCATTTCATTGCATTGTAATAACAATGGCTCAAATAGTGCTACAGAGCAATATATTGCTCTGGATCAACCTTCTCAACACAATTATTGTGCAAATGTACTCATTCATTGGTAATGGGTTCACTGTCCTCAGAATTTCCTACTTAGATTTGATTGGAAATGTCACTTTTCTATGGACACCTCTCTAACTTGAGCTGTTTATCACTAAGGTCGCTGGCAGAGACCGCAGGTTTTAATTTGGATGTAATTTTCAGTATATTATATTAAGGAATTCTTTTGGAAGAGGCAGAGCAGGCAAGACTTTCACATGGTGTTCAATCTAGTGACATCAACTTTTGCAAGATGTCTTTTCTCTTTTCTTTTGACCCAGGAATAATATTTGAAATTAAGACTTGACTTTTTGCTCTGCCATGAAATACAGAGTTATTGCATGTAGTCAGGGTTTTTTGTTTTTTTTTTAAAAACAAAACCTAAAAAGTAGTAAAATGTAGAAATTGGGTACTTGATATGTGAAACAGATACCAGAGTATACCACCTCAAAATATGTCTCTTTGGCATATGTATTATTTTGGACTAAAGGCTATTGAAAATCAGCAGGTGCAGGAAAAGCTCTAAAAACAGGTCACACATTTTCCTTTTGTAAAGGAAATTTCTTATTTTTATTTATTTATTTAAAAAAATTTTTTTGGAGTATAGTTGCTTTACAATGTTGTGTTAATTTCTACTGTACAGCAAAGTGAATCAGCTATATGTATACATATATCCCCCTTTTTTGGATTTCCTTCCCATTTAGGTCACCACAGAGCATTGAGTAGAGTTCCCTGTGCTATACAGTAGGTTCTCATTAGTTATCTATTTTATACATAGTATCAATAGTGTTTATATGTCAATCCCAATCTCCCAGTTCATCCCACTCCTCCTTCCCCCTTTGTATCCATATGTTTGTTCTAGGAAATTTCTATTTGTTAAGATATCTCCCTATTCCCAGCACCTGGAAGAAGAGCTCTCTTAATAAAAAGGTAGGACTTAATAAAAAGGCATAACAAACATGATTAAACATCCTTTGTTTACCACACTTTTCCTGGTTACCTTCCCATTACTTGCCTCCTCCTTCAAGAAACCCCAAACCCCTTTTCCTTTGTTTAGCCTAAGATGGTACATAAGCCCAAGTCCTAACCACTCCTTTGAGTTACTCATCACTGGGTGCTTCCGTGTATACATGGGTGATGCACATTTCAATGAAGTTTGGTTTGTTTTTCTCTTGTTACTCTGTTTTTGTTCAATCTAATTTATAGGGAGCTAGCTAGAAAACTTAAGATGGGTAGAAGAAAAGATTTTTTCCCTCCCCTACATGTGTAAAAAACTCTGAGTTCTAAAGGAAGGGAGAAAGGGAGAGAGAGAGAGAGAGCAGAAGGAAGGGAGGAAGAAAAGAAGAAAGGAAGGGAGGGAGGGAGGGAGGAAAGAAGAAAGAAAGCCGTTTTCCCAATAAATCAGTGTGCCTGACTTCACTTTTTGAGTCTGCAAGGACAGTTCTGCAATTCTTTGGAAAACCTTGCAGGAGATGCATTATTTATTTGAAGAAATTAGCCCAGGAGTTTGCAAAGGTGAATAGAGGTAAGCTTTATGCATAACGATATAGGAGACAATTCATCTCATTTACATAGGAGCTGCAGTCAGGGCTCTTTGAGAATCATATATGTGAGGATATATGTATAGTTACTTCATAAATTTCCATCCAGGGCAAAGACATTTGATACAGTTAAGGGAATATTCTGTAAAGGAAAGAAGACAAAAAAAAAAATCATGGTTTCTTTAGGATGGAAGGAAATTGAAATGGCACAGTATTACAGAATGATTGAACTTAATCTCATGTAGGACTCTAGACAGTAGACAGCCTGATCCTCTTCTTTTGCACATGAAAGAATTGAGAGCTGAGAATGAGGCTATCAACAACACACTTATTATATGGGCTCCATCATGTAGCTGGTCAACAACTGCTTAAACATCTCCAGTGAAAGAGAGCTCACTTTTCTTGTGGCTCCTACCCCTACATTTGCATGTTTTAAATTGTTATACAAATTCTCCTTTTGCAAAGTAAAAACTCCTTCCTTCCTTGTGAGAAGCAAATCAAAAAGCAGTATATTATTTTATCTGAAACATAATGGACAACTTGGACATTCAGTTTTTGTACATTTTAGCATCTAATAAGCATAGTCATAGTTTGATGTTGCAGCACAAATCAATGGGAAAAATAGATTATTGGCAGTGCTTTATCACATACGTAAAAAAGTAATGGAAGAAAATTCAGAAGAATATTTTTGTGATTTAGGGACAAGGAAGATTTTTAAAACTAAACTTTTTAGGTGTAAAGCGTAAGCGGAAAACATATTCTTACCAGAATAAAGTATATGTTCAACGAAGAACATCATAGACAAAAGTAATGCACACGTAACAGAATGACAAAAGGGGGAAAATGTTTGCAATATCTACAACTGACAAGGGGTTAATATCCAGAATATAAAAGAAACTTTTGCAAATTAACAAGAGGACAGAAACCCCAATAAAAATGGGTATAAGGTTCGCAAATCAATTTACAAAGAAGAAACTCAAGAAATTAACAAACAAAAAGATTCTCAATTCATCTGCAATGCTGAAAATGGAAATCAAAAGAATGATGAGCTATCACTTTGTACCTATACTCCTGGAAATAATTAGAAAGCTAGATGAGTACCAACTATTGACAGGGTTGTAGAGATAGAATAGTCTGTATTTATTGCTGGTGGGAGATAAAACTGATGCAGCCATTCAGAAGAGTAATCTGAGTTGGCTTACTCAAAATAAATTTTCTCATAACTATGTCTAAACTATTCTTTTCCTCAATATATATCCCAAGGAAAGTCTCACAGAGATCCATTAAGGGACATGTACAAGGATGTTCATTGATGCATTATTTGTGGTGGTGGGAGTTGAACCAACCTCAGTGCTCATCACTGGGAGAAGAGATAACAGAATGCAGTGGGTGTATAGCATAGAATACTATGCAGTGGTTAGAAACAATGAGTTACATTCATGTAGCAAATATACATGAATTTTTAAAACATAGTGCTTAGTGAAATAAATAAGAATCTGAGTAACACACCAAATTATTTACCTAACTGAATTCATATATTTGAATTCATTATTTGAATCAATTCATTCTAAACAAGCAAACAAAAATCACATTTTTATAATAAGACATACAAAGAAAAAATACATTGAATGGAATGGAATGGCTTCCTGGAGAAGTAATGAGTGTGAGGTAGGTAAGGGAATAAAAAGAATTGAATAAATAGAACAAAAGAGGCCTTTTTATGGCCCAATGTTAATAACACGCCATGAACTACGGAGCCTGATTAACCCAATCCTCTGCACCTAAGGGTCAAGGGAACATTATATCTCGTAACAGTGACCTTGAAAAAGCCTGAAGGGCCTTTTGAAACATGCAAGATATCATAAGGGCGTTGAGTATCAGTGACATTTTATCATACACTAAATATTTGACATTAGAATACTATATGTGAATATAGGCAACTTATTTTAAATTATTTGAAAATGTTTAAGCTAATCAAATATTACGGTGAACTATGAAGTGTTCTTAAATAGGTAGATTTAGGAAGAAAAACGCTACAAAGCTTGCTAATGAAATATTGAACATTTATTCCTATTAACTCACTGCAATTTACACTGTTTTTCACTTCTTATTTGGGAACTCTCTTTGCTCTTTATTATGTTGTAAGTAACAAATAGGCCAAAAGCTACTGTTTTCTGCCTTTTCTGTATTCTTGTCAACATTTTTTAAAGACCATTATGAAACAGAGTCGTTTCTAAAAAACTTCCTACTCAGGAGCAGAAGTAAAAGCCATGGGTAATTGACAGCATAGATAGAGGGTGGGCTTAGTGGGTAAGTGACCTATGGAAGTCAAAAGGACCCATGCTCAGAAGGAACCTGCGCTTGTATTAATTTATGCAGTCACCATCTTAAAATTCCTAATGATCTTTAAAATAAGGGGCCCCTATTGTGCACTGGGTTCTCAAATTATGTAGCAAGTCCTACATAAATAGATGCAGAACTCATTTTACTTGATAATAACTTATTGAACATTTCTTACATACCAGGCACTTTGCTAGCGGGCTGGCAACTCAAAGGTAAATAAGGAACAGCTCCTCATTTTAGGAGCTCATCATAACAAGGGAGCTACACATATGAACAACTAATTTACAGAGCAATATATATTCATAATTGTAAAACCCTGCTTCAGACAAACATATTTTTGTTTGTTTGGGAGATGTGGGGATTTGCAAGTGAACAAAGGGGTTGTCCCACACTTATGCATGGAATCAAATGGATATCAGAATTACTTCATTTAAAACACAATGGAAGTAAATCATTCCTATCAGGAAATGCTCTGCAATTTCATTTGGAAATAACACCTAATGTTATTTCAAGCAGAGTCTCTGGAATGTCAAACTACATAGCTTTTGCTTTTTAACTAAATAATGATATGGAGAGTAGAGAAAAACGGGGTCCAGTTTCACTGGCTTCATAGTGCTTTGTTGATTCACATCCTCATTTAGTTCATTTCATCCTCGATTCCTAATTTCTGATTTTTTTCTTCCATGCTCTCATAAGTTAACATTTCTTTGCAAAATCTGATTTCTAAAGTTTTGATTGCCAACAGCTTACAGCTTATTTCTTTAGCTCTTCCAGTGAATTTGCAATATTTAAAATCTTTTAGTTCCAGAACTAACACTCACTTGCACTTTGTTAAGCAATCTAGACAAAGAACTAGAATTTGCGCAGGGGCTGCAGAATGCCACAGCTTTTCTCTAATTCTTCTCCAGTAGCCAAGTTCCACTAGGGTTTGAAAACCTCTCTAAAATGGGGTGTATTTCACCTACAGTCCAGTTAGATCATAACAATCATTTCAACCCACGTTTCTTCTTGACAGAATAATTTTGCTTTAAAAACAATGAGTCAAAGAAAGCTTAGACCTGTTCTTAGGTTCAACCTCACTGAATTTTTTCTGTACGAAACAGTTGGCAAACTTCCATCTCATTCCTCTAATTTTTGCCATTCTAATTTGTACCACGATGTTAGCTTAGCTAATTTCTTTCTTACTTTTTTTCTTTTTTTAAAAATTATTGAGGTATAATTTACCAACAATAAACATTTCCAGTGATCTTTGTTGCCAAAGGTTCAATTTCCTTCTGGCATTCTTCCCTTTAACTTCGTTTAGCATTTCTAACAGTGCAGGTCTGGTAAAGATAAATTTTCTTGGTTTCCTTTATCTGAAAATGTCTTAATTTCACCATCATTCTTGAAGAATATTTTCATTTGATGTAGAATTCTGGGTTGGCAGTTTTGTTCTCCCAGGACATTAAAGATGTTATTCCCAGTCTTCTAGCCTCCACGCTTTCTGATGAGAAACTTTGAGGCCATTCAAGCCTTTGTTCCCTCGTATGTAATGTTGTTTCTTATTCTCTGCTGCTTTCCAAAAATTTCCCTTCATCTTTAGTTTCCAATTTGACTTTAACGTATCTACACATGGTTTTGATGTCCTAGGATTTGAACTTCTTGCATTTATAAATTTCTATCTTTACCTAATTTGGAAAATCTTTAGGCTTTTTTTTTTCTTTGAATTTCCTTTTAATTTACTTCTCTCTTCTCCTTCTGGGACTCTAATTACCCTTTTGATATTTCCCCATAGAATCTGAGACTCTTATTTTTTATAATTTTTTTCTATTTATTAGAATGGATTCCTTTTGATCTATTGTTATGTCCACAGATTCTTTCCTCTGTGATCTTCATTCTGTTACAAAGCTCTTTCAGTAAAATTTAAAAAAATTTCATCCGTTGTATTTTTTCAGTTCTAAAATTTTCATTTTTTTTATGTTTCCCATTTCTCTGTTATTTCACATCCTTTTTTTACCTAATGTTATTTTAAGCAGAGTCTCTGGAATGTCAAACTACATAGCTTTTGCTTTTTAACTAAATAATGATATGGAGAGTAGAGAAAAACGGGGTCCAGTTTCACTGGCTTCATAGTGCTTTGTTGATTCACATCCTCATTTAGTTCATTTCATCCTCGATTCCTAATTTCTGATTTTTTTCTTCCATGCTCTCATAAGTTAACATTTCTTTGCAAAATCTGATTTCTAAAGTTTTGATTGCCAACAGCTTACAGCTTATTTCTTTAGCTCTTCCAGTGAATTTGCAATATTTAAAATCTTTTAGTTCCAGAACTAACACTCACCTGCACTTTGTTAAGCAATCTAGACAAAGAACTAGAATTTGCGCAGGGGCTGCAGAATGCCACAGCTTTTCTCTAATTCTTCTCCAGTAGCCAAGTTCCACTAGGGTTTGAAAACCTCTCTAAAATGGGGTGTATTTCACCTACAGTCCAGTTAGATCATAACAATCATTTCAACCCACGTTTCTTCTTGACAGAATAATTTTGCTTTAAAAACAATGAGTCAAAGAAAGCTTAGACCTGTTCTTAGGTTCAACCTCACTGAATTTTTTCTGTACGAAACAGTTGGCAAACTTCCATCTCATTCCTCTAATTTTTGCCATTCTAATTTGTACCACGATGTTAGCTTAGCTAATTTCTTTCTTACTTTTTTTCTTTTTTTTTTAATTATTGAGGTATAATTTACCAACAATAAACATTTCCAGTGATCTTTGTTGCCAAAGGTTCAATTTCCTTCTGGCATTCTTCCCTTTAACTTCGTTTAGCATTTCTAACAGTGCAGGTCTGGTAAAGATAAATTTTCTTGGTTTCCTTTATCTGAAAATGTCTTAATTTCACCATCATTCTTGAAGAATATTTTCATTTGATGTAGAATTCTGGGTTGGCAGTTTTGTTCTCCCAGGACATTAAAGATGTTATTCCCAGTCTTCTAGCCTCCACGCTTTCTGATGAGAAACTTTGAGGCCATTCAAGCCTTTGTTCCCTCGTATGTAATGTTGTTTCTTATTCTCTGCTGCTTTCCAAAAATTTCCCTTCATCTTTAGTTTCCAATTTGACTTTAACGTATCTACACATGGTTTTGATGTCCTAGGATTTGAACTTCTTGCATTTATAAATTTCTATCTTTACCTAATTTGGAAAATCTTTAGGCTTTTTTTTTTCTTTGAATTTCCTTTTAATTTACTTCTCTCTTCTCCTTCTGGGACTCTAATTACCCTTTTGATATTTCCCCATAGAATCTGAGACTCTTATTTTTTATAATTTTTTTCTATTTATTAGAATGGATTCCTTTTGATCTATTGTTATGTCCACAGATTCTTTCCTCTGTGATCTTCATTCTGTTACAAAGCTCTTTCAGTAAAATTTAAAAAAATTTCATCCGTTGTATTTTTTCAGTTCTAAAATTTTCATTTTTTTTATGTTTCCCATTTCTCTGTTATTTCACATCCTTTTTTTCATTATGTGAATATTTTCCTTTATCTCACTGAGCATGATTAGAATAGTTTCTTTAAGTCTTTATGTCGTAATTCCAACATATGGATTATCTCACGTCTGGGCTCTGTTGATTACCTTTCTTTGAGATTCACATTTTTCTGGTTCTCTGTCTGTTGAGTAATTTTGGATTGTATTGTGGGCACTGCGGAGACTCTGCAATCTGTTATATTTTCTGAAGAGTGTTGATATTTACCAATCAGCATATACCTGTGAAGTAATAGCCAAGACGGAGGAAAGAACTACCAGAAAGGATAAGAGGGAACAATGCCTGATGCTCATGCAGGGCTTAAAATGGTACTCTTTTCTTATAATTCAGAATAGGAAACCTCATAATTCATGGGACAATTAATAGCATACTCAAAAGTGTCTTGCCTCAGTAGTAGGAAATAATTAACCCTAGGCTGAACACTGCTCTGGTCTCAACTATCAAATCTTAAAAACAGAATGCATAAAGATCAAACTGTTTTCAAGTTACTTAACTGTGCCTGAAGACAAAATTCAAGTATATTCGTGAGACTACCAAATATCTCGTTCAATAAGGTAAATTTACAGTGTCTAGTATCCAGTGAAATATTACCAGGCATACAAAGAAGCAGAATAATATGACCCATAATAAGGAGAAAAACCAATCAATCAAAGCCATCCTAGAACCAACACAGATGTTAGAATGAGATGATAACATTGAAATAGTTTTTATAATTGTATTCCGTACATTCAACAATTTAAGCAGAGGCATGAGATATATAAAAAAAAGACTAAAATCAAAATTCTAGAAATGATAACTACAATGCCTGATATGAAAAACACAGGAACAGCAGATTAGACATTTCAGAAGAAAAGATAAGTGAGTTTGAAGACTTGTCAGTAGAAATTATCCAAAATGAAACACAGAAAACAAAGACAAAAACAAACAAAGAAACAGATCTCTGGAGCTCTCTCTATGCTTCTCTGTCTTCTCAGGTATGCTGTCCTGCAATCTCTAGCCTCTTTGGTCTCCCCAGATTCTCAGACTCACCTCCTCAGTTCAGGGAGTCCTCTAGGCTCTACTTTAGTTATCTCTCTCTGTGCCAAGGCCTAGATTCTCTCCGAAAGCAGGAATCTGGGGCAATCATAGTGACTGCCTGATTCATTTCCCATCTCTCAGAGAAGACTGCCTTCCATTGCCTGATATCTAGTGTCTTGAAAACCACTTTTTCATATAATTTGTTCAGTTTTCTGGTTGTTTCAGGTGACAGGGTAAATCCAGTTTCTGTTATCACACCTTGGCCAGAATTGGGAGTAAATTCCATGACATTTTAAATTTCTTTTTACTGTGGAAATGTCTGTAATTGAGAGTTCAGTGAGTCAAGTTCAGTGTTTCATACGTACCACAATAGTGAAAATAACCCCTTGTTACATGGATATCCTTGAATAGAAGAATTTTGGTTAGGTAGAACCTGGTTAAGCAAGAAGAACCAGACCCTTCTCTTTTTAGATGGAAATTGCATGTCACCCTGGAACACTTCTTTGTATTGTAAAGAATCACTTAAGTAACCCCTTTTAATTTCAGCTATGTAAAGGAAAATAAATTGGAAAACTTCTGTTGATGCAACTTCCTGGATCAATGGATGTCTTTCCTGAACACTTGTTGGATGGTGCATGTAAACCAAAGAGGTGGAACCTTGGGATTCCCAGGGACATCACTAGGAATCTATACCATCAAAGGCATCCTTGCAGCAATAAGCAAGTTCATGTATATTAGGTAGGTCAGTCCAGTGTTGAAAAGCAAAATCATGTGGCACTGACAGAAGACATGGCAGCAAAAACTAGGACTCACCAGTGACTGAATCTTATTCTTTAATTTGTTCTCTCCAGAATTTATAAACAGGAGTGGAAATTGGATTAGCATTCTCTTAAAGGAGGGATAATTTATTTTCTGTTATTTTGGAGAATATCTTAATTTCTTTAAAAAAATGAAAGAATGGTGAGTACTCTAGTGAAGTGTATAATACTGTGTATTATATTTTGTGCAGTTTTGTAGATCCATTAAAAAATAAATTTTAACCTAAAAGAAATGGGGTTTTCTTGAGAAAAAAATGATATATTTTATTGGAATAATTTTCTTCAGGTTATGCTATTTAGATCGCTTCAGGTTTCAAGGACAGAGACACATTTATGGTCTCAAAGTTACAGGATGTATTTTAAGGATGTATGAGGAAGTAAAGTATAACAAGGGAAGGTCCTCAAAAATCATCTCTAGCAAAAGAGTAGCTCTTATTTCTTGGGTAAGTTGATCCATGTGCTATGCTATTGCTCTCCTGACCACTTTCTTGCAATGTCTCTCTTTTAATCACCATTGTTATTACCCAGTACTGGGCATGCTTAGTGCTCAGGATTTTCTTGCCATTGGCTCCCCAGTAGACAGTTACCATTGACACAGCCACCAACTGTGGTCCATTCAGTTGAGATCACAGGTCAGAATATTGACTCCCAAATTACAAAGCATGGTCACTTAAATAAAAAGAAATAATGTGACTGATTTTTTCAGCCTCAGAGTGGGGTCTGACAGGCATTCAATTTTTCTTAAATACAAGGGTACAGAGATTTACATTACTGATTTTAGTAAGAGAAGGGAAAGTAATAAAACTTTGGAGGTTCCTGGCTATTTGGGGTTTAATATTTTGTAAGGCATATTCATCTGTGAGACCATAATTCTGTCTGGGTTAGAATCCTTACTCTGTAATTTTTTAGCTGTATGACCTTGGTCAAATTATTTTACTTCTTTACTTATAAGTTTTTTGCTATCTGACTTAGGGAGTTGTGAGTATTAAATGAGTTGATGGTTAGCATTTAATAACTATTAGTTATAATTGTATTATTGTCACTCGGGAAGTTTGGGAAATGTATTTTAAGTTTCTTTACAACCAACTCAGAATTGAAGGTTTTCTACAAGTTTGTAAAGTTTATAGAAAAAAAACCCTATGTTTAATATGTATGTATATATTTCACACTTGTACTTGGTATTTAAATCTACATTTATACTTATATCTATTTCTTTATCTGTATTTTCCTCTTCTCAGAATTATTCTGAACGTCTTTAAAGGAAGAAAGAGATTGTGCTTTATTAATATATTACTAGTGCATAACATCATGCTTAAAATATATTTGGTGCTTATACATAATTGTTGAATTGAATTTGATTGAAAAGGAGAAGAAAGAATGTTGAGTCTTTTTTCCCCCACCTTAAGATGCAGCTATGCTATGGCACATTGAATATGAACTTGGAAACAGAAGTTCTGCTTCTGAGCTTTTTGATTACCAGTTCTATGTCCCTTAGCCATCATTTAATCTCTCTGAGCTCCAATTTCCTCATCTTCACAATGAAAAACTAATACTCTACAGAATCATAGTAAGAATTAAAATGAAATTAAATGTGTGTACAGCTACCCACACGTTAAGTATGATTATTGTTATTTTGTTACAAACTATTGCCCTTTCTTTTGAATTCCAGTTTGCTGGAAGATGTGGGAAAATGTCCCAAGCTTCTAAATATTTCTCAAATTTCCAGGGCGAAGTAACCCCTCAGTCAGAATACTTTCTTACCTTCTGTTGTCTGCCTGACCTGTGACCTATCACTTTTTAGACTTAACCCTCCAAACATGCAGCTGAGATCAGCCATCTCTAGATATTACATCTCTCCCTGCCCTCCCCCCACCACCCCAATCTGTTTTTATATCTTCCTCTTTGAAAATATCACAGAAAGACATGACCAATAATGCTGTGGTCATTATTATATGTAGATCCTGCTTTACCTCTTACACAGTTATTTTTTGTCCAGCCTAAAGCAGACAAACCTAATTTCATTTCAATCTGGATACGCACGTGGATTGAAAGATACATTCTGAGTGACATCTGGTCCCATTAAAAAGAGAACAAATAAACTATATCTAGCCAGCTACAAATGCCATGCAAAAGAACAGGATCTTTCTCAGGCAATGCTCTTTTTGTTACTCTCTAATGTAGTTTTTATTGCACATTATTTTTCTCAGTTGTAATTCATTTGAGCCTTTCCTACTATGAAAAGATCAACTGTCATTGCATACATTTTTTAGTACTGGAGTGTGAGAGGAAAACTCAGGAATGCTAGATTTCTTCATTGAAACTTGTAACAAAGAAAACAAAAATCACGTCTCTGTTTCAGAACACAGTGCTTTTTGTGATTCATTTTGGAAACCAATTCAGTGAATTGTTGAAATTATCTGATAAATTTTCTGTCCATGATTTAAAAATATTGTCAATTTGCCTTCTGACTGGTCTGGAAGTTTGCAGAGCAGACACAAGGGTTGGCTGAAAATGGTCACTTAAGCAGTAGACATAATGGGTTTCTAGGGCAGTAGTTTTGACTAAGAAAGAATGCCTGTTCTTTCTTGAGTAATTAGAGATTGTTTGCAACTCCTAGACCTAATTACGCATTGACTTTATGGCTACCGCAAGGTCCATTCTGAAGGGTCAATAACTTCCTTAGAAGCTCAGGGGAAGTGATTTTCTGGCCTTTCTTTTGTTTTAGAAAATAACTCAGTTTAGGATCACACTAATCAGCAGAGAGAAATGGTATCTTATTCTACACACTAGACAAATGTGTCAATAAATATTATCCCCTGATTAATCTCTAGAAATTAAGTTAACAACTTATTTGGCATTGTGTAGACATAACAATAAATTGTATATTTCTATATATCAGGACCAATATCAAGCAGAGATTTGCATTATTAAGTTTTTAATGAATTAATTTTTTTTAAAAAGATGGCAAATTCTTGATGGCTTTATATGCTTCATTTTAAGAAATTAGATCTGTTATGAGGTTATACAAAATTTTAGCAGGTTTTTCCCATATTTTAATCAACATTGACCTTTGGATATAGGATTTACTCTGTGAGCTTGAATATTGAAATTGGATTTTTGGCTGGAATATGGCCTATGAGGAAATGGTTAGTCACTTTTATTAATTCTTTTCAAGTGACAACTTAGAGAAAATATTTAAAAAATCATACATAGATATCCTCAGGATGTTCATATATCACATACTTATAAACATCTCAAAAATAGGACTCTTTCCCTTGATAAGGAAGTCATAGAGAAAATGCCCTGTTTTTCATATGGTTTCTGGAAAATAACAATAATATATATATTTTGCACCATACAAACTATTTTGAGAATTTTAATATATTTTAATAACCCAAACAAATTCACCTTTTCAATGAACTGACATGTCTTAAAGAGATTTAAATGGATCTTTCAGTGAGGAATTTAAGGGCCATTTGGAGGAGGATATTTAACTTTGGTTGCCTCCGGATTCAATGTAAACTACCTGATCAGCCTAGTGACTTTCTTACTTTTAGATCTCCTTATTTGCTATCACTGTTGTCAGAAATCTAACTCAGAATGCCCTCCCATCTCATAATGGCAAAGCAAGGCACCATCAGAGGTGTTACTTTGTGAACTGTATGCTGTTCTTTTACAAATGAAATGCTGAACTTTAAAAACTGGCTTGTTAAAAGCATTTAATAATTTTTAACATTTTTTAAGATAGGCTTAGAAATTCTGGAAGATGGTAAAATTCAGATTCGGAAATGGGGGGATTTGTAGGTCAGTTAATAATGATTTATTATTTCCGTGATTTCTGAGATCAGAGCTGGGTATAGGCCAGATTCTATAGTTGAAATTGTGAAGTAAATCAACATCTAGTGCCTAGGGGATTGCTTGGATAATTGCAAAGTAAATAGATCACCTGGTACCCCCATATGCTCAGGGTCCCCAAGCTCAGAGCTAATGCCATTCTTTTTAATGAAGCTTCGGTTTTTTACCAATTAATTGTCTAGCAATCCTTTTGGGATACTGAAGACACAAACATCTTTTTGAAACCTTCTAATCTTAGGGACATATTTTATAAAGAGACCATGGCATTCATATTATATCTTACTCTCTAAGAACATTGGGGAGATGTATATGATACCCTTTGCTAAATATAAAGTAGTATAAGTATGTAAGGATCTATTGTTATAATTTAACAGTGATGTGGTTAATATTTAATTTCTTCAATCACTTATGAAAGCATGGAAGTCACCTGCCTGGTCTGGAACTTGTAAGCTCTTATCTACCTGGATTTGTCCCAGAGTAGAGTCCTATTCAAGACCAGGCCTGCCAGGCAGGAAGACAGGAGGGAATAGAAGTTGTACTAGCTGAATAATATAGCAGTGCAACTTCTCTATCTAGCCCTGCTTCTGCATGTGCTCTCATACATGGCCATTCATATGTAGTGTGCTGTATATTTATTTACTGGTTGATTGATTGGTAAGTTAATCTCTTTTTAAAATAAAATTTAATTTTTTTATATTTTCCAGTTCTCTGCCAAGATTCCCCATTTCTTCATCTTTCCCTACAAATCCTTTAACATGTTTGTAACAGACATTTTAAGTTTCTTGCCTGCTAATTCAAACAGCTGGGCCATTTATGGGGTGGCTTTTACTGACATTTCTTTTCTCTTGATTATGGGTCAGATTTTCCTGCTTCCTTGTGTGTCTAACATTATTTGACTAAATACTGGATATTATGATTGATATGTTGTAGATATTCTGGATTTCCTTATCTTTTTCTAAAGGTGTTCAGTTTTGTTCTGCTGGGCATTTATATTGTTGACTAATCATCTTGACCTGTGGATGCCTGTGTTAGTGGACTTCTTTTGGTTTTGTCCTTGGTCCTAGGACATCGTCCTTAGTCCTGGCCTTATTCCTAAAGTGTGGCTTTAATGGAAAGCCTGAAGTCTTTACCAAGCCTCTCTAACTTGAGAGGACTTTAAAAACAAAACTATGTTCCCTGAGCAGGGGGGCTGATGAGATACTGCTGTTGATTTTCTGGGGGTTCTGGTCATATTTTATACATAAGCAGCTCAACAGTCAGGCAATAATTTGAAGAAAATTTTAATGCAGATTTTTTTCTTTCTGTGGCTTTCTCCTTTCCAGAATTTTCCTATCAGCTCAACCTATTTCTCCTTAACCTAATAGGGCTGCTGCTTTCTGTCTGAGCTCTATTCCACTGGACTCCATGGCAAACTGGGATAGGCTCTCAAGGGAACAGTGGCTAAATGTGGTGCTCATCTAATTTTCTTCCCTTCTTTCAAAGACTGTATTCCCTCTAGTATATGCCCTCTTTTATCTTTCTTTCAGTACATTCAAACTGCCTTTTTTAAAAAAATATTTTGCTTAGAGTTTATATTAATTATCAGTGGAAGAGTTAGTCTAATACAAGCTATTCTGCCATTACCAGTAGAGACATGTAAACTCTTAAAAATTAAGATGCGGGCTTCCCTGGTGGCGCAGTGGTTGAGAGTCCGCCTGCCGATGCAGGGGACATGGGTTCGTGCCCCGGTCCAGGAAGATCCCACATGTCGCGGAGCGGCTGGGCCCGTGAGCCAAGGCCGCTGAGCCTGCGCGTCCGGAGCCTGTGCTCCACAACGGGAGAGGCCACAACAGTGAGAGGCCCGCGTACCGAAAAAAAAAAAAAAAATTAAGATGCATTACATATACACATGTACAAAGTAAACAGATCCATGTAAATGCCACTCATACAGTGCTTTTTTTAGGGAGTGGATTTTATTAGTTAACATCTACTGAGTACTTACTCTATGTTAGGCAGAGTGCCTAGAATTTTACATTTATTGAATGATGTTTAAAAAATTATCAAACATTTACAGAAGGAAGAACAGTATAAAGCATCTCTATGTACCTATCAAACAACTTCAATAATTAGCTACACATAGCTGATCTTGTTTCTCCTATACCTCTACTCACTTTGGCCTCATTGCAGGATTTTAAAGTAAGTTCAAGACTGTATAATTATATTTGCAAATACTTCAGTATGAGCCTCTAAAATATGAGAGATTCTGTTTCAGTTATTTTTAGCATAAGCAAAATATTATCAGACTTAAAAATAACAATAAATTCTTAATGTTATCCAGTGTTCAGTTATCCCCCATTTTCTCAGCTCTTTCAACAGTTTTTCCTCCACATTCCATATTTTAATCCAAAGGTTGTCTTTCCCTTTTATTTTCCTTACAATGTATTTGTTGAAGAAACTTGCCCATTGCCATTTAACACATTGCTCTGTCCTCATATATCTTGTAAACTTGCAGGAAGATCTAGAAGGGGGAGCAGATTAAGGTTGAATGTTTGGCAGAATACTTCATTGGAATTCTTCTGTGCTTTCCTTCACATCAGATCAGGAGGTCTATACTATCTAGTTCTCTCTCTCCTTGTTATATTAAGATTGATAAGTAGGGTCAGTTGTTGCCAGCATGATTCATATATTGTTGAGTGTCTCAACAGCTTTTGACTCAATTGTTCAGCAAACATTAACAATCATTGGCCAGGAGTTTCTTAATTTATTTGTGCATAATTTATTCTTCATTCATGTATTGAACACATGTACATTCCAAACACCGTGCTAAGCACAAGGGGTACAAAGAAGAACAAAACAATCCATGCATATGAGCAGCTTAGGGATGTCTGTTGGTCATACCATAGCCACGTCCTCATGTGTAGCTGAATTCTCTCTATGGCCAAAGAATTTGGGAGGATAAGAAATAATCAGTAATATTTTAGGCACTGAGAATGAGGAATTAGGGCTGAGGTTACTACTGAAGATATCATTATTTAGTGTAGATGAACTGGATTCAGTTCCTGGCTAGAAGACTCTAAATCATCCACATGTTGGAGTGGAATCACAACCAACAGTTTAGTCTGAATTATTTTGCAAAAAAATGATGCAATGATTGCATGCAATGAAGCAATGTACGAAATCTGTTTGGTACATCATATTACACTTCCCACTACAACAAATCTATTCTCAATTTGGCATGAGTCTGGTTTATAGAGAAGTTTTTTCTTTTAATTGTTTTTACATGGGTTAAATATTTACTGGACATATTTTCTTCATTCTTTATTCCAGAATATCTTCAAAATTTACTGAATGCAATTTATGTATTTTAAATATGAACATTTGTTAAGCTAATATGATAAGAAGTTTACAAAATTATGTTCTTGAAGCTCATCTTAAGTTTCTGAGATTTAATATTTACATTCTCTATATTTGTATATCTCTTATAGGAATTCACATGCATTTATTTCAGCAAATGTATGGAACCTCTACTACTTACCTGGCATGTCCTAGGCAAATTGATGAATAAGAGAGACAAAGTTCTGTCTCTTCATGGAACTTATATTTCAGTGCCTTAGTCTCAGTTATCATGTTTATTACAAATTGAAAATCAACAGGTGGGTTCTTCTCCCCACTAATGTCCCAGATGTCATTTGACATCATGATATACTAATGATATGTGATTTTTATAATATACTTTATAATATTCAAAGCATTTTGTTATATATAAACATGGCTAATTTTCAGAGAAATATACCGGGGCCATTATCATCCTTAGTATAAAGATGCATATAGGACACATAACATCTTATTCTTGCTGTCAAATGTGTCTTTAAGTATTATAAAGTGAATCTCATTATCAATATTAATTTATCCTTCTTTTTGTTTTATTTGGCCTTGCACTCTTGAAAATATACAAAGTAGGATTAGTATTGATTGTATTTTATTCCAATTAACAATTTATTGATTTTGTCCAGAACTGGAAAGGTAACCTCTCTATCATCTATTATAGTCAAAGCTCTTTCTCTCTCCCCATAGTCTGCTTATCCTGAACCTTAGAAGTTATCTTAGACTTTTAAATTTACCTCACTTTCAATGTCCAATCTATCTCTTTTTTTTTCATTCCAGACCATAAAACACACGTTAACAGATTAAAACAATTTTTTTAATTAATTAATTTTTTTATACAGAGGTTCTTACTTATCTATTTTATACATATTAGTGTATATACGTAATCTCCCAATTCATCCCATCACCCCCTCCCCCCATAATCTATCTCTTTTTAATTCTCTTTCAACTCATTGGCATATTTGACAACTCTTCCCCACTGCATGTTGTAATGGTTTAATTCTATCTAATTATCACTTACTATGATTATCACAACGACTATTTGGTCTCCCTTGCTCAAGTTTCTCCTGTTAGAGTGATCTTCAATGTGCAAAATGTGTCAAATTATGTCACTGATTAAGCCATTCAACAAATTCTCAGTCCCTACAGGATAAACTCTAAAGTCTTTTTAGGGACAGTCAAGTTCTTCCATGACTTCTAAATTCATTTTTTATTTCCACCAGGCCAAACTTATTATGCAGTCTAGATATACTGAACAGATCATTGTTTCCAAATACATCATGCTGGCTCATGTTTCTTTAACTGTGCAGATTCATTTAAACTTTCCCTCTTTGTCATCTCCTGTTAGGAATTTCCCTGTCTAAGAAGATCTAGCCACTTCTTTCGTTGAACTCCGACTGTGCGAAGTATATACTTCTTATTTTTATTTATTTAAGTGGGATGTTGTTTTTTGGTGTGTGTGTATGTAATTTATCACTCTATTATAAGTATCTATTTACAGGTCCACCTCTCTTACTAGAGTGTGGTTTTTTTGAGGTTAGATGCCTGGAACACGGTATAAACATAAGTATTTGCTTGATAAAGCAATGAAGAAACAAAAAGGAAAAAATTAAGGAGGTAAAGATATATATCATAACTATTCCCTCCAATTTTGTCATCCCTATTTCTATTCCTTTAATCATCGTTCACTCTTTCTCCCTTAGAATTCAGGGATTGCAGAAGCCAGCAGCCTAGAACAGTACAGGACCTTTGGATTGCCTCTCCTCTTTAGAGTATGGATTTGATCCTTTTAATTCATCTTCTTAACAAAATGGACTTGTATTATCTGATATTCACTTAAGATTTTGCTTAGTAGTTTCCAAATTTGATGAAGAGCTTTCAGGGTGTTGGTGGGTCCAAGGCCATAATGAGGTACCCTAAGAGGATATAGTTAAGCACACAGATTTAAACTTGGAGTTCAACTTGTCTCTGCCACTTAGTAACTGAGTTAACCTAGGCCTGGGTATTTATCCTCTCTGAACCTCAGTTAGCTTGTCAGTAAAACTGGAATAACACAGCCCTACCTCACAGGGTTATTGTGAGGATTAGAGATAATGTGTATAAATCTCTTGTCTAAGATGAAAGACTTATACTAACCCTATCCTGTGAAAGTTTTGGCTATGGTGAGAAAACAATAAAAAGGGTAAGGACTCAGAGAAATATGGAAGACACTTTAAGTTTTTGACTGGGGGTCCCAGACAAAGCCAGGAAATATTCCTTTGATTGTCTAGAACAAACTTCACAAATGCCAAAACCTCTGCAAACCCCTCAACACCTCGTCTTCCACTCATAATCAGATGAATTATGAACAAAGGTTACATGTTAATTTTAAAGTTAAGCTATGTATTTCAAATTATTTTATGAAAATTTTAAATTGTTGATGTTTTTAGTTTTTGTATATTTTGACTCCTAGTTCTTCCAAAGTACCAAAACAATTACAAATGTTTTATAGACATTCACTTGTGTTAGCTCTTACTTTCCTGGTATCTTCGAACATCAGTATGTTTGAGGGAACTATTTTTGGGTGAATGAAATTTATGTTTATGGTAAGTTTGGGTCATAGGCCTGAATACACAATATACAATCAGTACTACAATCTAATGATAGGGTTATTACATATCTTGATTTTAAGCTTTGTTTGTGAATGATGGAAAATATTCAACTCTCTCTTAAAGATGGAAATAAAATTATTGGAATGATTATTTAAGACATCAGCTGTTAGTTTTTCCTCAATTGTCATCATCAGGGCTTTGTCTGATTTGAAAATATGGAGGTTGAATTGATGGCTTAGTGCTTTACTTGGCTTTACTCCCTTTATGTTTCTTTCTGCCTGATGACATGTGAGAGAGTAGATGCAAGTGCAGAAAAATTTTCTTTTTCATAGGCTCTAATATTATCCATTTTATTTCAGTCTTTTAAAGTATACTTTTGTGAAATATGTATATGACTGGGGCTGATCTATTACTCATTTCTGACCCATAAATCCTCTGAACAACATTATGTTTCCTACTCTCTTTGATGAGAAAGTCTCAGGAACAGGTTGGTGAATTCCTCTGTGGACCTTTCAGGTGGAGGGCATGGTCTATAGGCACATAAAGTCTTTGGTCTGACTCTTGAGTCATGAGCTCTAGACTTAATCAAAAGATAAAAAGTCAACCCAATGTGTTCTAATGAGTAATAACTCATTCTTGAAAATTTTACATTGAATTTTAATATAACTTTCTACAAATATATTAACTGTAAGCATACCATTTAATTTTTATTATTCTAATTATTGCAAAAATGTCATCTCCTAGTGTTATGGGCGTAAATCCCCAACCTCCTTTACAACTCAGCTCTCAAAGTTCCAGAAATTGTACTCATTTGCTGTCATCCTTCTTGGACTCTGAAGGTTGGTACCACAGATAAGCTTCATCTTTCCCAGGATGTGTTTACTATCTGGTTTCCACACTGGTCTCTATCATTCGTTCATAATGAATGCTTGTAATTCTCACTGTTTTTTCACCAGAACCACCATGCTGAATTATGCCATGAATTTATGGCATTCCTGAATACTGTTTCTTCAATGATAAGCAGTAGGGAGATTTATAGATATTCTTTCTCATAATAAAACTAAATTAATATCACTATAGCATTGTAGAGACTTGAAAGGGATAGGACTAACTCTCCTAGGGCAAAGAAAATCCTAGGCAGATACATCTGCAAGTTATAAAAGGAAATCCAACCAGGTAGGTAGCATATAGTATCCAGATAATTCAGTGTTAGACAATAGGTGGGTAACGAGGTAAAAAGTGAGGAAAGAAGAAATAACTGAATAGACATCTATTTTTTCAGTTTGCTTAATGAGAGTCCCCTCTACTGGTAACAGCATCTACCTGATATTCCTTTGTAGAACCATCTTATCCACACTCCCAGTCTATGGAGTTGCAGGGGGATGACCTTTATCTTGCCTCCAGGCTTGGGCAAAAGAAGTACTGCACATACTTAGGGATACTGATTGATTTGGGTATGGGTCTGTGACCTTGGTCAGCCAATGAAAGTACCCTGGCTTTCGGTATAAAATTCTTTTGCTTGGTTTGCTAAATTGGTGGATTATAAGCTCTTGGCACCTTGTAGAGAGAGCTTGCCTTAGAATAAAACCAACACAGAAGTAGATAGAGCCAAGGGCCAAAAAGAAAGAAAGGCAATATGTAGATAAAATCCTTTAAGTTTCCTGGCATTAGCTAACCAAATGTCAAATTCATCGCTTCACTTTAGCCAGTAAATTCTCTTTTTAAATTTAAGTCAAATATAACCAAGAATCCTGTCTTACTCTGTTTTTCAAACAAGTGCACAGGCAGACAAATCTGGGATAGGCAGTATCTGGAGACTTGGTCAGGCAGATATGGGAGTAATGGAAGTTTACCAGCAGAGATGATGAGCCCAGGGGCAGGAGGGTCAAGTATGTTACTATAGAGGGAGCAGAACAAGCAAAGCAGATTCCATTCTGGAAAGATTGGGAATATGGTTCTGTGGAACAAAGAATTATCCAATAATCATAACAGAGTCAAACTAGTCCAGGATCAGAGGTTTTTTCCAAGGAATAAGAAAGAATCCTACTTAACAGAAAAGGAGCTAGTATTGAAGTGAATGAGACAAGGAAAAAAATACCTGATTTTTGAGCTAGAGATCCTTTTAGAGAGGATTGCATTATTCCCAGAACAAAGCTGGAAATCAAGTACACAGTTGGGAGTAAATTATTTCCTGATGGGGGAAAGCAGAAATTTGGGGTAAAGGTAAGCAGTAGAGTTTATAGGAGAGAAGCGGGAGGAAGAAATAGGAGAGTAGGTTACATAAATGGACCAGCTACATTAAACATAGTAGATTTATGACTGATAGCGCTTTCAGTAGCTAACAAAATGTTTAAGTTTCTTTTAATATCAACAAAGAAAGTAAACTTTTAGGTTGAAGAAATTATATTTACATGCAGTATTGATATATTTATAACAATGTACTCACAAAATATAATTTTGCTTTATTTATTTATGTATTTATTTATTTACTTATATAGAAGAAGAGACCCATAAAAGTAAAAGTACCATGGGCCTACAAAAGTCAGAATGCTTCCCTGTCTTGGGTACTATTACAGACTCTGTTTATTGGCACCAAAGTCCTTCACAGCCACCTTTTCCCTGATTTCCTTTACTTGAAAGGCTGAAAGACTAGAAGATTCATTCATACTAGATTCTCTTGCAGTTAGGAGCGGCATGTATCTTTACAGCTGATGAGACATTAATAAAAAGACTCCGTCAAATCTGAATGAGATCCTTGCTGGTACAGTAATCTTGGTTGTAGGTTTTTCTCCTTCATCACTTTAAATATGTCCTGCCACTCCCTTCTGGCTTGCAGAGTTTCTGCTGAAAGATCAGCTGTTAACCTTATGGGGATTCCCTTGAGTAATACACCATTGTAAAGCAATTATACTCCAACAAAAATGTTAAAAAAAAAAAGAAAAGACTCAACAGGAAGTAGGTCTGTAAAATCATTTTTAGAAAAGAAGGTACTTCTGGTTCCCTTTGCTTAGGGAAATGGCTGAGCCATATTAAGCACTCAATAAATGATAGCTAATAATAACAATAATAATTTTATTATTGAAAGATCACAGAACATAGAACAAAGTGATGACTGCTAACATTAACTTTCTATTTCCCACCTGTTCCTTGGATTCATAATGTATCAGCTGCCATGGACACCATAATGGTCAGATAGATCTTCCTTAATGACAGAATGTCCCAGAAACTAGCAGATGGTGCCAACTGCAGCCAATCATATCGCAAGTCCCCCGAAAGACTAGCTGCTGGTCTCTCTTAGAGGGAAAAGTTTCATGGCAAGGACTAAAGCCATAACTAGTCATGGCATTTTTAGATGATGATGAAACCCTGAGGACTAAATTATGAGGCAGTATAAGGATTCTTCAAACTGTTGCCATTCAGAATTTATGTGGATATTTGTAATACCTACCCTCCAATCTCTCTCAACCTTGTATAGAGAGAGGGCTTTTTTTTTTTTTACTGGTAGAGTGGAGTGAGTTGATAGTGAAATATATCATCTAGCTTTATTCCAATCAATCTAAAATTCCTTAAAATGCTCTTCAGTGGTTTTGCAGTGCCTACATTACTCCATCGCCTCCCAACTTGTTCTTTCACTTTCTAGTTCTCTTTCTTTCCCATCTATGCCATACATTTTTCATATTATGCCATTGCTCAGAGCATTTGTGATTCCCGTTACTTACATAAGGAAACCTCTATATTCTCATCATAAAATTCAAATCTTTCCACAGCTAAGTCTCAGTCTAATCTTATCTTTCATTTCACCTCTGTCTACATTTTCCTCTCCAAGCTTTTCTTGAAAGTACCCTGAATATACCATGTTATGCCATGCTGTTTGAAATCTCTTTACCAGGATTTAATTCCATTTATTTCTGACTGATTATTCTGGGCCCAATTCAGGTTCTTTCTCCATTCCTGAAGTTTCCTCTGCCCTCACTGATATTTTTCTACTTTGAATTATTATGGGTTTGTCCCTAATTTTATGGCATATGTTGATAATCTCATTTAAGAAGAAATTATATATAAATTTATTAGCATATTATAGGACAGGAAAGAAGAAAAGGAACTGTCTTAAAATTGTATTTGCTTTGAAAATGTATATTTTGAATCTCCTTAGCAAGAATATATGTATCTGAAGAGGTTTTGTATATCTCATTTTTCTTGTATACCCCACAGTGTACAGCACTGCAGAGTAAATACTTAGTAGAGAACAAGTGAATTCTCAAGGACAGTGTTTTTTCAAGTGGAGTCCAGGAAATCTTGGAGAGGATCTGAGAGTTCAAAATTTTTATAATAATACTAAGATACTATTTGCCTTTTTTGCAAGTTTCTGTGGTGTTTTCTCACTAAATATTTTTGGTTTTGAAAATACATTTTTTTTCATAAAATGTGCCATTTATAATAACACAATAATGGGTTTATTATGGTTATTTAAAAATAAATGGATAAATACATACTTTAAATTTCTCAATTTTAATTTAGATTATAGTAAATATTGATAGGTATAATACATATCAACAAAAGCTCTTTGGAGTCACTAATGATTTTTAAGAGTGTAAAAAGTTCCTGACTTCAAAATGTGAAAGACTTGCTGCTGAAGCAGAGTCACTGCTGTGGAAGTTCAATTCAGGAAGGAGAGAAGATAAGACAAGGCAAGGTGAGAGGGATAGTGAAGATACCACTAGCTCCTGTTTATTGTTTAAAAAGTGGAGATGCATTGGACAGAACACTCAGCAGCTCTCCTTTGAATGAGAAGATATTATGGAAGTCAAAATGTCTTACTTGCACGGAATTAAGTTTAGATATTTACATTAAGTTTAGATATTTACAAAATGATGCCTTCCTCAACAATAACATGACAGCCATTTGTTAAATCCCATGCTGTATATTTTAGCTATTTCTATAGATTAGAAATTTACATGAATCGCCTTCTAAACTCTAAAATTCCTGATTCCCATCTTTAATTTATTCTTACTGACAGTAGTCACACAGTTACAGAGCCTTTGATTGACCAGTTTCTTACACTGTTTTACCATTTCAAAAGCTGAAATATATAGTATTGTCTGTTTCCAAACATTGATGCTGATAACATCTAACATTTGTTCAATGTATGGTAGGAGCCCAGTATTATTCTAAGTTCTCTACACATATTAACTCATTCAACCTCCTAGAAACCTTGTGATGTAAACACTCTTATTATTCCCATTTTACAGATGAGGAATCCAAAGAATGCAAACATTTGATAATTAACTAAGGTTACTCAGCCAATAAATGATAGAGCCAGGATTTATGCATAGGATTCTGGCTGTGGAGCAACCTAACATAGAATGCTATCCTGGATATCTCACAAATATTTAGCCTTTCCCTTTAAAAAAGGAAAATATGGTAAGAGATTCTCTAATTGATGACATTAACTAATTTTGATTATAAGCCCTTGAAATTTATTACATTGGAAATCATTTAAATTGTAATGATATCACATATTACAGGTCTAGAATTAAGATATCATTGCTTAGAGGCATACTTTTTTGCTCAATCAACCTCAGCATAGGCACTCTCAAATTTTATGGGCTTGTTACAAGCTATCTAAAATAGTGTAAATTCTAAAACCTTGCCTTTAGAGTGTCGTAACTATTTCCAACTTCCCAAATTATGTGTTAGGCTGTTAAATGTGAGAAGCTGTGACTCAGTACTTGCATGAGGATGATATAATTGTGAATAAAATTGGTGTGGAGGGAAGTGAAAAGGCTCAGAAGTGCTGGGGTCAGAGATGATTGCATTACAGATGAGCAAGTCTGGTTCATAAAACTGCTACCAGATTTCAGGGCTCAGAAAGGTTAAATGTGACTATTCACTCTTTTCGCAGCTGCTATAAAGTCAAATCCAGGCTCTGGTACTGCCAAGACTTTGTTCTGGGGCAGGTCAGTATTGAAGACTTTTCACCATCCTGGAAATAGACAATGGGTAGAACTCTGCAGCCTAGAGGGTGGGATCAAATGATTATTTGGGTCATCAGCTCCTGCATGCAATTCATTGATTTGAAAGATTATACACCAGAATCTTCATTAATCTATCCTAGTCATCTTTTCTCAAAGTTCATTCAATGAAGAAATTGCTTTTAATGTGTGAGTTATTATTTAGTGCCTCAGACATCTAGTCCTAATGCCATGAGGCCACCACGTGCTATATCAGCTTCAGCAGTGTTGTTCCCCTTGGTCTTCCCCTCTAAAATCCTGGAGGTCTAAACCTCTTAAGCATGCAGAGTCTGTTGCCTGAAGGAGTGTGAGAGGAGCCAGAGAAAGGATCGTGGCTTTGGGTGGGGGTAACGGGGTGCAATTTGTATCTTGTTCACTTCTTCCCTGTTTCCATGTGAAAATCTTGTTTGGATAAAATCAGAGCTCCTGGTGAGTTGTCAAGAGTTACATATTTCCATTTTCTGTCTCAACCTTTGGGATTAAGGAGAACTTTAAAAACTGGTGTGTAGTGTGTGGGAAAAAATCCGCCAAAATGAGAAAAATTAAAAACAGATGAAAACCAAAAGAGAAAGCAGCCCAAGATGGTTATAGAATTCAGATGGAGATGCACAGAGATAGGAATCACCTCCACTGTAAGTCAGGTTTAGCACCAGCACTTGAGATATTCAACGGGTTTCTCAACTCTGGGGCAAGCTTTTAGTTTCAAGACTGGGGCTTCCAGGGCAAGAACCAGAAGAAAAACATACAGTCATCAGATATAGCTTAAATGCATGTAACAAGTGGCTACCCAGGCTGGCATGTCTAGAAAATTTTCTGATTACAGTTTTGACAAGAATATTCTCTCTCTACCAACAAGTGCCATGCCTGTCACTCCATTCCTCATGTACTATTTTATATTGTTGACCAATTTAAGAGATCTTTACAGTCTTGATGATACAGAGCCTTTAAAAAACCTACTTAATCTGGAAAAGAACTATTCTTAGTTCAATTCTGTAGGAAGTAAATATCTCAAGAATGGGATATTCATTTAAAAATAAGTAAGTGTACAATGGTAGCTATTTTGTAAATTGTATTTCTTCAATTTCAGAGATTTAGTAAACATACTTAATCTGGTTCTATTTTGGAAACAAAATTGTTATTTCCAAATAAACTGGAAAAGCTCATTAATCGATAATCTCATTAGGGTTTTACTCTGTGTTGTGATAGCATCAGTATATAGTCTAGGCATGAGGAAAGAGAGCATTTAATACTCATAAATATGAAATGCAAAAATTTATGCTTTATGTTAGAAGTGTCATTTCTTTTTTTTTTTTTTTTTTTTTTTTGGCC
>NW_020174282.1:38990-57031 GCF_003031525.2 Neophocaena asiaeorientalis asiaeorientalis
CGGCACACGGGCCTCTCACTGTTGTGGCCTCTCCTGTTGCAGAGCACAGGCTCCGGACGCGCAGGCTCAGCAGCCATGGCTCACAGGCCCAGCTGCTCCGCGGCATGTGGGATCTTCCCGGACTGGGGCATGAACCCGTGTCCCCCGCATCGGCAGGCGGACTCTCAACCACTGTGCCACCAGGGAAGCCTGAGAAGTGTCATTCTTAATTATAAATATGCCAACATTACTGGTACTATCATTAACAGGATTTTTAAGTAAGGTACCAATAGTTCCAGATATGAAACTCACTTGTACTTCTAGAATAAGTTTATAAGAACACCTTCATTAACATATAACTTCATATATTTCTAATTTAAAATTGTCTCCACTTTATATTTGACATATTCTTTGATATCTTTGCAAACAAGCAAGAATTAGAAAAATACCCCATTGTGTTTATTCATTGCTTAAATATTTTATTATCCACTTTCAGATTGAATCAACCATTCTAATTGCATTAACCATCCATTCTACCTTATTTTTCCTAACCTTATCTTTCACTCTGAAATTCTATTTTGTGACACTCAAAACTTTTATTCTAACTCAACTTTCATATGATGGAGAAAGATTACTCTATTTGCATATATTTAAAACTGAGTCCTTAGACTATTGTCCATGAGATATGGTTGCTGTGCTTTTAAATCTTCTACTATATTATAAGTATATAGCAGTAAGAATGACCTTCTCCAAAAGGAATGAAAACTAAGATTTTTTTAAAGTTAAAATGCATATTTCATTCTCATTGAAAATTTGCTTTTTAAACTGTTGCTCATATTTTCCAATATTTGGCTGAAAATACAGACAGGCCCTTGGACCTTAGTCTTCTGGGAGGGGAAGGCGGGGAGCAGAGCTGTCAACCTGAACAAGAAGGGTTAGAAAACATCTGCTCTGAAAATGAGCTGAGGCTAGGGTCTCCTCTCTGTTTAGAAACAGAGTTCAGCAGAAGGTCTACTAGAGGTACAACCTGTGGAACAGCAGAACATAAAGCATGCTACTGGCATTTTCAAAGGCCTATGGTAGCCTGACATCATGGATGAGGGCATCAGGTTTCAAGTCCATGTATGAGATAGTTTCAAATCCTGACTTAGAGTAAGGCTAAGACCCAGTATAGGACAACAAGACTGGGCTTCCCTTGGTGGCGCAGTGGTTGAGAATCTGCCTGCCAATGCAGGGGACACGGGTTTGAGCCCTGGTCTGGGAAGATCCCACATGCCACGGAGCAACTAGGCCCGTGAACCACAACTACTAAGCCTGCGCATCTGGAGCTTGTGCTCTGCAACAAGAGAGGTCGCAACAGTGAGAGGCCTGCGCACCACGATGAAGAGTGGCCCCCACTCGCTGCAACTAGAGAAAGCCCTCACACAGAAATGAAGACCCAACACAGTCAAAAATAATAAATAAATTAATTAATTAATTAAAAATAAAAGACAACAAGACCAATTCATGGAATAAATGTTTTCCCCAGGAACTTATGCCACAGCATAACTTGAGCAATTGTATGAAGTCACCATGATGTGCTTTAGGACTGTCTCAGATGTTCACTCTGCCTCTGACACACTTTCCATTCATTTCTATAATGTTTTTTATTTTTATCTTTAATGTCTCAATTAAAATCTTACTTTTTCAGATAAGGGCTTCTTGGACAACCAATTTAAAGTAGATATCTGTTATTCTCCCTCATAGGATCTTTTTCTTATCTTTCATTGTATGTGATTTGTAATATCATTTTATATATTTTTCCTATTAGGCCCAATCAGTACAGGCACTATGTCTTTTTATTCACTATAGTATACTCCAAGCCTAGTATGGTGCTTGGCGCATAAGTAACTCTCAATAATTTGTTAAACAGATAAAAGTTAAATAAGAAAATGCACTACCTTAATAACTGGCTAGTGAAGTGAGTAAACTGAAGAGATACTCGGGGATAGAGTACACTGGAGAAGCTAGAATTGTCAGGAGTCCATTGTTGCCTGGAGAGGACAAAAGAGGTGACTTCAGAATCAAGGCAGAACCACAAGGAGAGCAAGATGGTGGAGAAGAAGGATGTGCACTTACTCCCTCTTGAGAGAGCACTGGAATCACAACTAACTGCTGAACAATCATTGACAGGAAGACACTGGAACTCAACAAAAAAAATACCCCACATCCAAAGACAAAGGAAAGGCACGATGAGATGGTAGGAGGGGCACAATCACAATGAAATCAAATCCCATAACTGCTGGGTGGGTGACTCATGAACTGGAGAACACTTGCACCACAGAAGTCCACCAACAGGAGTGGAGGTTCTGAGCCACCCTTCAGGTTTCCCAACCTGGGAGTCTGGCAATGGGAGGAGGAATTAATAGAGAATTAGACTTTGAAGGCTAGCAGGATCTGATTGCAGGACTTTAACAGGACTGGGGGACGCAGAGACTCCACTCCTAAAGGGCACACACAGGGTGGTGTGCACATCAGGACCCAGGGGAAGGAGCAGTGACACCACAGGAGACAGAACCAGACTTACCTGTTGGTGTTGGAGGGTCTCCTGTGGAGAGGGGTGGTGGCTGTGGCTCACCATGGGGACAGGGACACTGGTAGCAGCGGTTCTGGGATGTGCTCCTTGTCATAAGCCCTCCTAGGGTCCACCATTAGCCCCACCAAAGAGCCACGTAGGCTTGAGTGCTGAGTTGCCTCAGGCCAAACAACCAACAGGGAGGGAACCCAGCCCCACCCATCAGCAGACAAGCAGATTAAAGTTTTGCTGAGCTCTGCCCACCAGAGCTATATTCAACTCTACACCCCACCAGTCCCTCCCATCAGGAAGCATGCACAAGCCTCTTAGGTAGCCTCATCCACCAGAGGGCAGACAGCAGAAGCAAGAACTACAATCCTGTAGCCTGTGGAACAAAAACCACATTCACAGAAAGACAGACAAGATGAAAAGGCAGAGGGCTATGTACCAGATGAAGGACAAGATAAAACCCCAGAAAAACAACTAAATGAAGTGGGGATAGGCAACCTTCCAGAAAAAGAATTCAGAATAATGATAGTGAAGATGATCCAGGATGTTAGAAAAAGAATGGAGGCAAAAATCGAGAATATGCAAGAAATGTTTAACAAAGACCTAGAAGAATTAAAGAACAAACACCTAGAAGAATTAAAGAACAAACAAATGGAGATGAACAACACAAAAACTGAAAGGAATAATTCACCAGAAGAAATCAAAAGCAGAATAACTGAGGCAGAAAAACAGATAAGTGACCTGGAAGACAGAATGGTGGAATTCACTGCCATGAAACAGAATAAAGAAAAAAGAATGAAAAGAAATGAAGACAGCCTAAGAGACCTCTGGGACACAATTAAACACAACAACATTCACATTATAGGGGTCCCAGAAGGAGAAGAGAGAAAGGACCCGAGAAAATATTTGAAGAGATTATAGTCTAAAATTTCCCTTACATGGGAAAGGAAATAGCCACCTAGGCCAGGAAGTGCAGAGAGTTCCAGGCAGGATAAACCCAAGGAGAAACACACTGAGACACATAGTAATTAAACTGACAAAAATTAAAGACAAAGAAAAATTATTAAAAGCAACAAGGGAAAAATGACAAATAACATACAACGGAACTCCCAAAAGGATAAAAGCTGATTTTTCAGCAGAAACTCTACAAGCCAGAAGGGAGTGGCACAATATATTTAAAGTGATGAAAGGGAAGGACCTACAACCAAGATTACTCTACCCGGCAAGGATCTCATTCAGATTCAAAGGAGAAATCAAAAGCTTTACAGACAAGCAAAAGCAAAGAGAATTCAGCACCACCAAACCAGCAACAAATGCTAAAGGAACTTCTCTAAGTGGGAAACACAAGAGAAAAAAAGGACCTACCAAAATAAACACAAAACAATTAAGAAAATGATAATAACAATATACATATCAGTAATTACCTAAAATGTGAATGGATCAAATGCTCCAACCAAAAGACGCAGGTTCGCTGAATAGATACAAAAACAAGACCCATATATATGCTGTCTACAAGAAACCCACTTCAAATCTAGTGACACATACAGACTGAAAGTGAGGGGATGGAAAAAGATATTCCATGCAAATAGAAATAAAAAGAAAGCTGCAGTAGCAATACTCATATCAGATCAAATAGACTTTAAAATAAATCGTGCTACAATAGACAAGAAAGGACACTACATAATGGTCAAGGGATCAATAACAAGCAGATTAAAGTTTTGCTGAGCTCTGCCCACCAGAGCTATATTCAACTCTACACCCCACCAGTCCCTCCCATCAGGAAGCATGCACAAGCCTCTTAGGTAGCCTCATCCACCAGAGGGCAGACAGCAGAAGCAAGAACTACAATCCTGTAGCCTGTGGAACAAAAACCACATTCACAGAAAGACAGACAAGATGAAAAGGCAGAGGGCTATGTACCAGATGAAGGACAAGATAAAACCCCAGAAAAACAACTAAATGAAGTGGGGATAGGCAACCTTCCAGAAAAAGAATTCAGAATAATGATAGTGAAGATGATCCAGGATGTTAGAAAAAGAATGGAGACAAAGATCAAGAAGATGCAAGAAATGTTTAACAAAGACCTAGAAGAATTAAAGAACAAACACCTAGAAGAATTAAAGAACAAACAAATGGAGATGAACAACACAAAAACTGAAAGGAATAATTCACCAGAAGAAATCAAAAGCAGAATAACTGAGGCAGAAAAACAGATAAGTGACCTGGAAGACAGAATGGTGGAATTCACTGCCATGAAACAGAATAAAGAAAAAAGAATGAAAAGAAATGAAGACAGCCTAAGAGACCTCTGGGACACAATTAAACACAAAAACATTCACATTATAGGGGTCCCAGAAGGAGAAGAGAGAAAGGACCCGAGAAAATATTTGAAGAGATTATAGTCTAAAATTTCCCTTACATGGGAAAGGAAATAGCCACCTAGGCCAGGAAGTGCAGAGAGTTCCAGGCAGGATAAACCCAAGGAGAAACACACTGAGACACATAGTAATTAAACTGACAAAAATTAAAGACAAAGAAAAATTATTAAAAGCAACAAGGGAAAAATGACAAATAACATACAACGGAACTCCCAAAAGGATAAAAGCTGATTTTTCAGCAGAAACTCTACAAGCCAGAAGGGAGTGGCACAATATATTTAAAGTGATGAAAGGGAAGGACCTACAACCAAGATTACTCTACCCGGCAAGGATCTCATTCAGATTCAAAGGAGAAATCAAAAGCTTTACAGACAAGCAAAAGCAAAGAGAATTCAGCACCACCAAACCAGCAACAAATGCTAAAGGAACTTCTCTAAGTGGGAAACACAAGAGAAAAAAAGGACCTACCAAAATAAACACAAAACAATTAAGAAAATGATAATAAGAATATACATATCAGTAATTACCTAAAATGTGAATGGATCAAATGCTCCAACCAAAAGACGCAGGTTCGCTGAATAGATACAAAAACAAGACCCATATATATGCTGTCTACAAGAAACCCACTTCAAATCTAGTGACACATACAGACTGAAAGTGAGGGGATGGAAAAAGATATTCCATGCAAATAGAAATAAAAAGAAAGCTGCAGTAGCAATACTCATATCAGATCAAATAGACTTTAAAATAAATCGTGCTACAATAGACAAGAAAGGACACTACATAATGGTCAAGGGATCAATACAAGAAGAAGATATAGCAATTATAAATATATATGCACCCAGCATAGGAGCACCACTATACATAAGGCAAATATTAACAGCTATAGAAGAGGAAATCAACAGTAACACAATAATAGTGGGGGACTTTAACACCTCACTTACACCAATGAACAGATCATCTAGACAGAAAATTAAAAAGGAAACACAAGCTTTAAATGACTCAATAGACCCGATAGATTTAATTGATATTTATAGGCCATTCCATCCAAAAACAGCAGATTACACTTTCTTCTCAAGTGCACACAGAACATTCTCCAGGATAGATCACATCTTGGATCACAAATCAAGTCTTGGTAAATTTAAGAAAGATGAAATCATATAAAGAATCTTTTCCGACCACAACAATATGAAATTGGAAATAAATTCAAGGAAAAAAATTTTAAAAAACACAAACCCTGGAGGCTAAACAATACATTACTAAATAACCAAGAGATCACTGAAGAAATCAAAGAGGAAATAAAAAAATACCTAGAGACAAATGACAATGCAAAGATGACAGTCCAAAACCTATGGCATACAGCAAAAGCAGTTCTAAGAGGGAAGTTCATAGCAATACAATCCTACCTCAAAAAACAAGAAAAATCTCAAATAAACAATCTAACCTTACACCTAAAGGAACTAGAGAAAAAAGAAAACAAACAAAGTAAGTAGAAGGAAAGAGGTCATAAAAATCAGAGCAGAAATAAATGAAATAGAAACAAAGAAAACAATAGCAAAGATCAATAAAACTAAAAGCTGGTTCTTTGAGAAGATAAACAAAATCGAAAAATGATTAGCTAAACTCATCAAGAGCAGGAGGGAGAGGACTCAAATCAATAAAATAAGAAATGAAAAAGGAGAAGTTACAACAGACACCACAGAAATACAAAACATCCTAAGAGACTACTACAAGCAACTCTATGCCAATAAAATGGACAACCTGGAAGAAATGGACAAATTCTTAGAAAGGTATAACCTTCCAAGCCTGAGCCAGGAAGAAATAAAAATATGAACAGACCAATCACAAGTAATGAAATTGAAACTGTGATTAAAATTCTTTCAACATACAAATGTCCAGGACCAAATGGTTTCACAGGTGAATTCTATCAAACATTTAGAGAAGAGCTAACACCTATCCTTCTCAAACACATCCAAAAAACTGCAGAGGAAGGAACACTCCCAAACTCATTCTACGAGGCCACCATCACCCTGATACCAAAATCAGAGAGATACTACAAAAAAAGAAAATTACAGACTAGTTGCAAAAATCGTCAACAAAATACAGCAAACAGAATCCAACAACACATTAAAAGGATCATACACCATGATCAAGTAGGATTTATTGATTTGTGAAAGTGTTCTTCAATATACACAAAGCAATCAATGTGATACACCATATTAACGAACTGAAGAATAAAAACTATATGATCATCTTGATAGATGTAGGAAAAGCTTTTGACAAAATTCAACACCAATTTATAATAAAAACTCTCCAGAAAGTGGGCATAGAGAGAACCTACCACAACATAATAAAGACCATATATGACAAACCCACAGCCAACATCTTTCTCAATGGTGAAAAACTGAAACCATTTCCTCTAAGATCAGGAACAAGATAAGGGTGTTCATTCTTACCACCATTATTCAACATAGTATTGGAAGTCCTAGCCACGACAATCAGAGAGGAAAAAGAAATAAAAGGAATACAAATTGGAAAAGAAGAAGTAAAACTGTCACTGTTTGCAGATGACATGATACTATACATAGAGAATCCTAAAGGTGTCACCAGAAAACTACTAGAGCTAATCAATAAATCTGGTAAAGTTGCAGGATACAAAATTAATGCACAGAAATCTCCTGCATTCCTATACACTAATGGTGAAAAATCTGAAAGAGAAATTAAGGAAACACTCCGTTTACAATTGCAGCAAAAAGAATAAAATACTTAGGAATAAACCTACCTAAGGAGACAAAAGACCTGTATGCAGAAAACTCTAAGACACTGATGAAAGAAATTAAAGATGATACAAACAGATGGAGAGATATACCATGTTCTTGGATTGGAAGAATCAATATTGTGAAAATGACTATACTACCAAAAGCAATCTACAGATTCAGTGCAATCCCTATAAAATTACTAATGGCAGTTTTTACAGAACTAGAACAAAAAATTTTTAAATTTGTATGGAGACACAAAAGACCCTGAATAGCTAAACAATCTTGAGGGGAAAAAATGGAGCTGGAGGAATAAGACACCCAGACTTCAGACTATACTATAAAGCTACAGTAATCAAGACAATATGGTACTGGCACAAAAACAGAAATATAGATCAATGGAACAGGATAGAAAGCCCAGAGATAAATCCCCACATCTATGGTCAACTAATCTATGACAAAGAAGGCAAGGATATACACAATGACGAAAAGACAGTCTCTTCAATAAGCTGTGCTGGGAAAACTGGACAGCTACATGTAAAAGAATGAAATCAGAACACTCCCTAACACCATACACAAAAATAAACTCAAAATGGATTAAAGACCTAAATGTAAGACCAGACACTATAAAACTCTTAGAGGAAAACTTAGGAAGAACACTCTTTGACATAAATCACAGCAAGATCTTTTGTGATCCACCTCCTAGAGTAATGGAAATATAAACAAATGGGACCTAATGAAAATTAAAATCTTTTGCATCACAAAGGAAACTATAAACAAGACAAAAAGACAACCCTCAGAATGGGAGGAAATATTTGCACATGAATCAACGGATAAAGGATTAACCTCCAAAATATGTAAACAGCTCATGAAGCTCAATATTAAAAAAACAAACAACCCAATCAAAAAATGGGCAGAAGACCTAAATAGACATCTCTCCAAAGAAGGCATACAGATTGGCAAGAAGAACATGAAAAGCTGCTCAACAGCACTAATTATTAGAGAAATGCAAATCAAAACTATAATGCGGTATCACCTCACACCAGTTAGAATGGGCATCATCAGAAAATCTACAAACAACAAATGCTGGAGAGGGTGTGGAGAAAAGGGAACCCTCTTGCACTGTTGGTGGGAATGTAAATTGATACAGCCACTATGGAGAACAGTGTGGAGGTTCGTTAGAAAACTAAAGATAGAATTACCACATGACCCAGCAATCCCACTACTCAGCATATACCCAGAGAAACCATAATTCAAAAAGACACATGCACCCCATTGTTCATTGCAGCACTATTTACAATAGCCAGGTCATGGAAGCCACCTAAATGCCTACTGACAGATGAATAGATAAAGAAGATGTGGTACATATATACAATGGAATATTACTCAGCCATAAAAAGGAACAAAATTGGGTCATTTGTAGAGACGTGGATGGACCTAGAGACTGTCATACAGAGTGAAGTAAGTCAGAAAGAGAAAAACAAATATGTTATATTAATGCATATATGTGGAGTGTAGAAAAATGGTACAATGAACCAGTTTGCAAGGCAGAAATAAGGACACAGATATAAAGAACAAACATATGGACACGAACGGGGGAAAGGGGGTGGGTAGTGGTGGTGGGATGAGTTAGGAGACTGGGATTGGCACATATGCACTAATATGTGTAAAATAGATAACTAAAACACCTGTAGTATAAAAGATAAATAAATAAAATTAAATTAAAAATCAAGGTAGAACCAGTGATGAACAAGTGGAATTTGAAACAAAAAACACAATAGCATTTATACTAGTACCCCCATAAATGAAATACTTAAGTACAAATCTAACCAAATATGTTCAAGATGTATATGAGGAAAACTAGTAAACTGTGATGAATGAATTCAAAGAAGAACAAAACAGAGAGAGATCTATGTTAATAGATAGAAAGACTCAGTACTGTCAAAATGTCAATTCTTCCCAACTTGAGGTATAGATTCAGTACAATTTGAATAAAAATCCCAGCCAGTTATTTTGTGGATACTGACAAACAGATTCTAAATTTTATGTAGAGATGCAGAAGATCCAGAATAGCCAACACAACATTGAAGGAAAAGAACAAAGTTGGATGACTGACAGTACCTGACTTTGAGGCTTACTTACTAAGACAAGCTATAGTAATCAAGACAGTGTGGTACTGGCAAAAGAATAGACAAATAGATAAATGGAACAGACTAGAGAGTACAGATATAGACCCATATACATATAGTCAACTGATATTTGACAAAGGAGCTAAGGCAGAA
Source organism: Neophocaena asiaeorientalis asiaeorientalis (assembly GCF_003031525.2). Taxonomy (NCBI): domain Eukaryota; kingdom Metazoa; phylum Chordata; class Mammalia; order Artiodactyla; family Phocoenidae; genus Neophocaena; species Neophocaena asiaeorientalis. Next base: position 48,949 of record NW_020174282.1, read on the forward strand.
CCATGGAGCAAAGATGGTCTTTTCATCAAATGGTGCTGGTTCTGGAACAATTGGATATCCACATGCAACAAAAATGACTCTAGACATAGATACGACAACCTTCAGAAAAATTAACTCAAAATGGATCACAAACCAAAATGTAAAATTCAAAACCACAAAACTTCTAGAATATAACACAGGAGAAAACCTAAATGACTTTGGGCATGTTGATGACTTTTTAGGTAAAAAAAACAAAGATATGGTTCATGAAAGCAATAAATGATAAGCTGGACTTTATTAAAATTAAAAAGTTCTGCTCTGCAAAAGATGATGTCAAGAGAATGAGAAGACAAGCCACAGACCAGGAGAAAATGTTTGTAAAACACATATTTGATTTAAAGGACTATTATCCAAAATATAAAAAGAACTCTTAAAATTCAACAATAAGAAATAATATGGAAAAAAATGGGCCAAAGACCTTAGTAGACACCTCACTAAAGAAGATATACATGTGACAAAAGGGACATGAAAAGATGTTCCACATCATATGTCATCAGGAAAATGTATATTAGAACAATGAGATGCTACTACACACCTATTAGAATGGTCAAAATCTGGACATTGTGAACACCAAATGCTGGCAAAGAGGTTGGGCGACAGGAGCTCTCTTCCATTGCTGATGGGAATGCAGAATGATACAGCCACTTTGGAAAGCAGTTTGGCTGTTTCTTACAAGACTAAACATACTCTGGTCATACATTCCAGCAATTATGGTCCTTGATGTTTATCCAAAGGAGTTGAAAACTTATGTCCACACAAAACCCTGCACACAGATGTTTATTACAGCTTTATTCATAATTGTCAAATCCTGAAAGCAACCAAAATGTCTTTCAGTAGGTGAACGGATAAATAGTGGTACATTCATACTGAAGGAATATTATTCAAACACTAAAAAGAAATGAGCTATCAAACCATGAAAAGACATGGAGGAAACTTAAGTGCATAGTACTAAGTAAAAGAAGACAATCTGATAAGCCTACATGTTGAATGATTCCAATTATATAAACTCCTGAAAAGGCAAAACTATGGAGACAGCAAAAAAGGTCAGTGGTTTCCAGAGGTTGCAGAGGAGAAGGGAGGAATGAATAGGCATAGCCCAAAGGATTTTTAGGGCTTTAAAAATACTCTGTATGACATCATAATGATGGACAAGCCATTAAACATTTGTCCGGACCCATAGTATGTACGATACTAATAAGAACCATAATATAAACTATTGACTCTGATTATGAGGTATCAATGTATGCTCATCAATTACAACAAATGTACCACATTGATGGGGGATGTTGACGATGGAGGAGGCTATGAATGTGTAGGGACAGGGGGTGTATGGGAAATCTCTGTATCTTCCCCTCAATTTTGCTGTGAACCTAAAACTTCTTTAAAAACTAAATTCTTTAATAAAAAAAAAACCAAGCTCGGAGTCTTATATGGTCGACAGAGAATTGCCTTTCTTTCCTTAAGAACTTAGGCTCTAAGGCAGGAGCTAAGAGTATTGGAGAGTTGACATAACAGACATGCAGCATAGCCCAGGTCAGAGGAGGTTTCCTTGGACTGAAACGCAAATAGAAAACTAGGAGGAAGAGACTGAGGTTCCTTAATTCTACTCAGTACCTTGAGGTACCTTGAGTCTGTGCCAATTTCAGTCTGGATTGGGTTAATGTCTGATGTAGAAAGGAAGGAAGTAATTGGGAGGGAAGATGGTAAAAGCAGCCTCAAATGAACCCACCTTACCCCATTCCAATTTACATAGAGGCCAGGAACCATTAATACCAGGACTTTAACAGTTTGTTACAACTCCTACTTTATTTATCACTTTTTTTTTTCTTTTGCCTTTGGAACTTTAAGGAGGTTCTTCAAAAATGTAAAATGGTTGTGCTTTGCTTCAGACAAAGAAGTCGGGTGAAGAAATTGGAAAATAAAACCTCTTATTCAAAAGAATGAGGGTTGTGTATAGAGAGAACACCTGTGGAAGAACAAGATGAATACTAGTGTTAAGCAGGACACATAGGTAGGCTCTGCATAAGGTAAGAAAGGTGAAGGGAACCTCAGCTATGCCCAGAAAAAGCATCCTGAGATTTAAACTTGTAAGGGATCTATTCACTGCAATACATTATTTCTTTAAAAATAATTCTAGTTGATTAAATGCTGGTCAGGAAAGATAAGTGCCAATAGGAATATTCTCTGAAGCTATAGCATTTTCATTTGATTGAAACATTTGATATATTTTCATTCAGTGTAAGTTTGTGTCACTCAGATTTTAGTTTCTAGATAATACAAAACAATTTCCTGATAGCTATATTAAACTCAGTAATCCTATTTCCTTTGCCTAAATGATTTATTCTCAGCTCATTTTCGGTAGTTTAAAAAAGTCATGAGTTTGATGACATTTAGAGCTTGATTATGGAAGAAAAGTTTCATATTTTTCTCAACACTATTTTGGCTTTTTAAAAAAATAAAACTAACCTTCTTTTCAAATCCATGCAGAGCTCCTCCTTTTATTTCAGGCAACATGCAGAAAGCCATCACCTCCCATAGCATTTTTTCTTTTTTTTTTTTTTTTTTTGGGTATCCTTTAATATCCTTTGTAATATACTGGTAATCTAGTGAGTAAATGAGTTTTTCTGAGTTCTGTGAGCTGTTCTAGAAAATTAATTGAACCCAGGCAAGTTGTGGGAACCTCTGATTTATAGCCAGTTGGTCAGAAGTACAGGTAACAACCTGTACAGGCTTGGGACTGGCATCTAAAGTGGAGGGCGGTCTTGTGGGACTGATCCCTTTACCTATGAAATCTGATGCCATCTCCAGGTGTCTGAGAATTGCTTATTGGTGTGGGGAAGGAACACACACACACTGGAATTGGGTCCAGGAACCTAACTTAGTGTTCTTCTTGGGAATTCAGTTATATTAGTTCACCAGGCCTGCCATAACAAAGTACCACAAACTGGGTGGCTTAAATTCTATATTTTTAAAATTAAAAGACTAGACGTTCAAGTTGCATGACTTGCCTCAAGTTCCTTAGCTAGTTTGGGGCAGACTGAGCTCTTGAAACAAAGGTTTCTGACACCCAGTCCAGTGTTCTTTTGTGTTTAATATATTTTCAGCTCTTCCTTTAGCAGAAGGAAAATAGTTACTCTGCAAAATACTCCCAAGTCATCATGATGTTTCCTGTCATGAAAAGTTTGGGAGGATTAGGGGAGCATGGAAGTGCTGTGAACTTTAGTATGAGGAAAAAATGCCAGAAGTGAAATGAAAGGGACAGATAGCAAGAGTCACACTGATGCTTGGCAAAGGAGCATAGTTTTTAGAGAAGGAATCTGTCGATTTTTAGTGCCACAGGTTCATTGAATACTTTCTCATTCAGTACATGAAATTATCTAAGAGAGTGGCCCAACAGAAAAGAGAATTAGCTGAATAAAATTAAGTTTAATCTACATACATAATTGCCTGATCTCTTCATGTATAAACAGCCAGCTATGTTCTTTGACATTATTGTTGGTGATGAGTTGGTAAAATACTTTCAGACCCACTGAGTATTAAAAGTAAAAATACCACAACTAGCACAATCTATATCATTTTTGGTTCTAATTTTCTTTTATCCAAAGATATTTTTCCTATAACTATATTGTATATTTTTTATCTGTCTCTGTCATTTAGAAGTTTCCAACAGAGTACTGGCTGATCTTTTCAAATTCTTAGTCCAGCTGTGGTAGAGTATACATTAGAAACTGATAATTCAAAATGATTGCTTGATCAATATAAACAGACCACCTACTCTTGTGCCCCAGATGCCTTCTATATTCTAGTAAGAAAAGGATATAAGTGATATAAACTGTAATCTTAGGTTAGAAATTGCTTCCTAGGAGAGACAAATCCTTTTGGACGCTGAAGTGACAGTTTGTACAAAATTTCATTTGTTGAAAATATAGTCTGTCTAAGGTTGACACTAAATAAGAGAAACAGTGCATCTAACAAGGAAAAAGATGCATTATTCTGGCTACCATCTGATACTTCGTTTAGATCAATTTTAAGAAAGATTTCCTGTGTAAATGACAGCCCTGAAGAGTATTGGATATAAGAAAAGAACACAATGAAGTTTATCTAGTTGAAATGTCTGAGTTGGTAAAGTGATTTAATGGAAGAAATTGTGAGGAAATGTCTAATAAGACCATGGATTTCAAAGGCTAACTTACTTACATGGCCTGCCCTCTTTTCCTTCTCTCTGTCCCTCCCTACCTCTCTTCTCTCTTCCTTCCTTCCTCCTTCCTTCCTTCCTTCCTTCCTTCCTTCCTTCCTTCCTTCCTTCCTTCCTTCCTTCCTTCCTTCTTTCTTCCTTCCTTCCTTCTTCCTTCCTTCCTTCCTTTCTTCCTTTCCTTCCTTCCTTCTTTCTCTCTCTCTCTCTCTCTCTCTCTCTCTCTTTCAGTAGTGGTACTAATTTGCTTTGCCTACATGCCACTATGTGTTTATCACAACCCTTGGAACTTTACAGCACCAAATAGTGTACCTTAATGTATACAAACTGAAAAAAATCAATCAGGAGATTCAGGGGCCCCAAGATGGAATGCAGACTGTGACAGAAGACTAACTGTCATACATGTATGACATAGTCTCACTGAAGGTGAGGGAAAAGGCTCTGATCTAAGTAACTTTGAAAATTTGTGTTTTGACTGGAAACTGTAAGACTAAATACAAAAGGAAATATACACAAACACTGTATTCTAGGTAATAAAGTTTTTTTCTCAAGTGAGTACATGTTAATATAATTCTGAAACCATTACAGACATAATCTGGGATTGAACAAATAAGTAAAAAAAAATGATGCCGGTGGGATTTTCTCACTATTGGAGTGGGAACTTACAGATAAGTAAGGGAGTTAAGGTTAGTATGGACCATGTGGTACTGGATTAAAGTTGGAGACATCAGTAGGAATTTATGTTTAGCTTAATATAGCTACAAACTGATAAATAAAAAACTAATTATAGATAAGTATGTACATATAGCTAGCATATATCCATTATTTCTTAGCTCTGTCTGCTGAGAGGGGCTTGAAGCAGTGACATTCCAGTAGTATTGAGCTCACCCAGGCCCAAGACCTTAGTTTCTAATACCATTCTACAAGAAAAGAAACCATGGCTCTTTGGAGAAATGCTTGATTCCAGACCCACTGCAGGGAATATATGAGATGAACCTGAAGCATCTTATTGTGTGAGAAAGTAAGGAAGTCCTCAAACAAAATGATGGGGGTATGCAAAACGGACATAAGAGGGAACTGACAGAGCTCACAGTGGTGAGAGATGAAACAATTTGGGCAAAAATATAAATAATGTTTTACATTGGATTATAACCCAAATTATAAAATCAATATCCATGAGTCCTTACTAATAAAACAAATGATTGAAGGAATAAGTAAATGGAAGCAAAGAGGCAAATCTCCTATAATGAAGAACTTCAAATATTCATAGGAGTCTATACCGCCCCCTAAAAGGTGAAGCTTAATTCTCTATCTTTTGAGCGTAGGCTGTACCTAGTGACTTGCTTCTAAAGAGTAAAGCATGAAACGGGGAGTATTAACTTTACAGTGTATAAATCTGAAAAATACTACCTCAGCCTGGTAATCAAGGTTAATATACCATGTTGATGATATATATCCTTAATGTGAAGTGATGACAATTGCATTTCACATTTGTGGTCTTCCTTTAAAAAACCCAGAACTATAGTCAGGAAAAATATCAGACAAACTCAAAACTAAGGAACACTCTGCAAAATATATGACCAGTACACCTCAACACTATCAAAGTCATCAAAAACAAGGAAAGCCTGAGAAACTGTCACAGACCAGAGAAGGTCAAAGAGACAAGAAGACTAAAACATCATGTGATATCCTCGATGGAACCTTGGACAGAAAAAAGGGTAGTAGAGGAAAACTAATGAAATTCAAATGAAGCATGGAGCTTAGTTAATAGTAACGTATCAACATTTGTTATTAGTTATATCTAATATACCATAGGAGTTTAACATGATGGGAAATTGAGGCAGGGTATACATGAACATTGGGTCCTATCTTAACAAATTTACAGAACTATAAAAAATTCCAAAGTATAAAAGTTTCTATAAAAATTAAGTGGGTAAGAGTTTCACTTTTCTGTTTAAAATTATTCCTGAAAATTAGAGAAAATATAAAGTGGCATCAACAAAAAGAGGAAATGAAAATGATAATCCTATTTTGGGACAAAAATATGGAGAGAACTGGGCAGAACAACGTTTACAATATCTTATTTTTAATTTTGCTACACTACTTCTACATCAGATAAGGGTTTGATGCTAGACAAATAAAATGGTGCTGTCTATAATTTAACCAGAAAGGCAAATATAGCAGGGGAAAGGAAAATAAATTTAAAGCCAGACTTTCTCTTTCATCCCACATCATATCAAGTCCTCAGAATCTAAGTAACCTGCCTTGGTTCATTGGTGTTGCTGCTTTATTTCAATGTATAGACAATATTTTCATTGAAGATATTTCTTTCACACCCAAAGGATGGAGGAAATTATTAGATTACCAAACTTTATGTGGGGTTACAACTCTTATTTCCATGAAATAAGATAAACTTTCTCAAGGACATGAAAATATAACGAGTCTTTTTCTTTTTATAGATATCTAACTTTTCTTAGAGGAGAGAATTGGAACTTCATTGATAGCATAAAATAACTTTTATGAGTTTCAGGTTCCCTGGGAATTTTCCAAGTAATATTGAGTCTTCTGAGAGGGAAGGGAGAATGAAATAATATGCCACTGCCCTAGAAAATCCCTGCTGATTTTGCTTTCCTGAAATAACAGGGTAACTCTTGTCAGTATTGTGCTATAAAACATCAACTGTTTACTGCAAATTCCCTGGCAATGAATTTCTAATATGTCTTTTGGGACTTTTAATACCTCATGTAAAATTGAATTCAACTTTTAACAAAATGCAAATCTTTGGGGGAGCAGCGGTTCATGACATTTTCTCCTTGGGAATTACGGGAACAGATGCTCTCAAAACCACACATGATGGCTGTGTCAACTTCAAAATGGAGTGGGGAACTGAGGCAGATTCCCAGATAATGCTGATTACAAAACAATTTGAGACTCAATTATCTTGATGTCACGTGGGGCCTGCAAGCTTTTAAATGCTTCTCTTGACAAGTAAAATACTTTTAGAGAATTTTCATAGAGAAATGACAGCAACATAAACATAGACATAGACATGGTTCAGATATTTTAATCTACTTGAAACAGTGTTGAGTTAATTAAAACCTGTGTTAATAAAGCTTCTTATTTAAGCTAGGCAGCTGCAATAAAATTTCATTAGGAGGAGTGAAAAAAACAAGGCAAAAAGGACAAATGGTGGAGAATTCATAGAATTTGAGGTTGGAAAGTTCCATTTAAGCAGGGTCTTACTTCCTGGAATATCCTTGGTGTACATCATTTGTCCCAGTGTCATTATTAACTGTCCCAACCCTCAAACCCTAATTCTCAAATATTTTCTAGTTTGAATTAAATGCTCATCCATTTAGAGGTCATTGAATCTAGCACCCATTCATACTGTTCTCTTAATATGATGGTCTGAAGTGCAGCAAAGCAAAGTAAATTTAGAGAACTAATGTATGTGACCATTTATAATAGGAAATCATTAAACAAAACCCTAGATTTCTTATCCAGCATTTTAATATACTTTTTACAAAGGTGTAACTCTTGAGATTTATGGGTTTCAATAACAAGTATCCTTCCCTAACTGGGTAACTCATTGAGAAATAAGGCAAGGAATAAGCAGATGGGAAATCTAAGTATCACCTATGTTACTGATAAGGGTAAGGTGTAAGATGAAGCTTAGTGTGAAAAGCAAATGAATTTCCTAATACCAAACTCCAGGACAGGATACCTTTAACAGTCCTAGAAGTGCTGAGCATGATATTTGATGTGCCTGATCCTGAAGGCATTGCAGAGAATTCCTGCTGCCTGTGGGGAAGCCAGTGAGGTGGAGGATGGAGAGAGATGGAGATATATATA
>NW_020174282.1:57106-91063 GCF_003031525.2 Neophocaena asiaeorientalis asiaeorientalis
AGAGAGAGAGAGAGAGAGAGAGAGAGAGGGAGAAAGAGAGAAAGAGAGAGGAAGAAGAGGAGAGGAGGGAAGCGGAAAGGGAGGAGAGGAGAGGAGAGTAAAGAAGAGAAGAGAAGAGAGGAGAAGAGAGGAGAGAAGACAGGAATTGTTTTCACAGCCATGGAACCTCTTTTGTTCAGGTTAGTCCTCTGCACTTAGAGGGACTGTCCCAGGTAAGAGTAACAGCAGGAGCATTAGAAGAAAGTGCCAGTCCTCTGCTGGCTACTCAACCCCAGGAGAGAGGAGGATCTGAGCCAACTCTGCCAACCTCATTCTTTTCAACTGTACAGTCTCCACCATGTCTCAAATGGGTTGAGCAGGTCCGGGCTTGTCATATCAGTGGAGTTTCATGGAAGGAAGCATCAGGACTGGGGAGAAGAGTTTCTCCATAGAAAACCTCATTTATTAAGGAGAAGAGAGAGAATATAACAAGTTTTAGTGGTTTAAGTCTCATGATATCAGTGTAAAGCAACATTCTAGGTAAAAAGTGAGGTTAGGTTTTCAGAAAAAGTAAATGAATTTCCTAGCATTGTTGTGGAGTTGGGCAGAGAAGCTGTCCTCTGAATTGCAGATTTCATTTTCCTTTCTATCATCTATTAATACCTCAAAACTTCTTCACACTGAAACTGTAGTCTATCCATGGGCCTACTTCTCCATTTTGATGCAGCTATCACAATGATGCTATCAACAAGTGAAAAGCATAATTTGAGCTGCTTATCTGTGGTTAGAGTTGTTTTGTGCATCAGCTGTTTTCTGTATGCAGTTGATGAATAATACTGGACCTGAAGACATTTTATTTTGCAGACTGATCGCTCACATTGCTTGTGATCTCACATCACACTGTTGGAACCAACTGAATTATCTGACACAAATCATCATGTCTGCAGGGTGTTCATTCTCAGTCAAAATTACAGACTTCTTATCAATTTGTGGGGACAGTGAAAACAGGGTGTGCTGATGAGTTTCAAAGCTGAACACACTGATTCATTTCCAGGGAAGGGAAAGGAAGAAGATGACATATTTCCCCTCAGTGGAATGAAGCCTGGACCATCAGCAGTACATTGTGTTTTACATTTGGATGAAATGAACTTTTTCCCAGCAGCTGCCCATGTGATTACGACAGAGGGGATTTTGATCAGCATGGTGAGAAGGGTGATTGCATTTCCTCCTCATCCACTCAGTCTTCCCTTTGGCTTCTGAGCTATGCAGGGGGCTGAAAAGCAAGTGTTGATAGCTTCTCTGCCTCAGCCCTTTTGGGGACTGCTTTGCTTTGGATGGAATTTGGGCTTCAGGAGTGAGATGCCTTTCATTGAGAATTTCAGTACAAGCCATCTTCTCAAGGGCAAGGACACATACAGGGCACTTACCAAAGTAGCTCAATAAAAAGCTAATTCAGTGCTTTGGATTTAAATTAATCATTTTTCATTTGACCTCAAAATTCAAATTTCTTTGTAGTTTTGTTTTTAATGCTTCCTCCCACCCCCAACAAATATGGAGCTTTTAAAATTTTATATTTTTGATGTCACATGGGTCATTTTTCCTCTTAAATTTTTTAGTTGTTGATTGCTCATTTTGTTTATTTGTTTATTAATTGATTAAGTTGATAAAACAGATGATTAAAATTTTCTGCTGGGGTCCCAGACTGTTTATATGGTTACCTAGCAACTCAGATGCAACACATTCTGAATTATTAGGAGTAATTTTACTGATGTACTAGATTAAATTATGCAGTTTGTTCTAGCAAACATGAGGGGGATAGGGCAGAGCAACATTTTCTAGTTCTTTTCTCACAACTCCTGAGACCATCTGGTCTCACTGATGACAAGTGCCCTGCTCTGTGTGACAGACGTAGCCTGTGTTGCATTCATCTCAAGCATGGTCCACTGAAAACTGCTGTTGTGTAGTAACATGGGCAGATGCTTTGAAAGCACATGGTTTTTCAAAGTGTTCAAAAGGAGCAGCATTGTCCAACAGGGTGAGAATGGGGCATAGCATGGTCTACCTTATGGTTATTGGTATGAGTATGGCTCAGGTCAGAAACAGTTGAAGGAAGGATCGTCCCCACAAATTGGGTGGTCTTAGCTTAATTTCTTACACACTACCAATGTGGAGTAAATGTTGACAACCACAAGTAAATTATGTTTGAGCTTCCGAAATGCGGTTCCTGAGAGTCCATGGCCCAGGGCTGCTATATGGTGGAGACATTAGGCAATTCCCTGTTAGGAACTTTAGCAATTGAATTACTATAAAATTCAAAATGGGGCTCACCTTATAAAAGTTTTAGAATAAAGCTGGGATCCTGTTCAGGCTAACTTTGATAGAATTATTGCCTTTGCTTGAAATTTTATGGTGAAAACAGGATGGATCTTAGATTCGGTCAGATACAAGTCTGAATTACACTTTGGGTAATCAGTTTAACCAACTCTAACCTTGGAGAAAGTGATTTAAACTCACTAAACCTCAATATCATCATATATAAAATTGGGATAAAATTGTTCACCCTCAGGGATTGTGAGCATTAAGTTAGGGAACACTTGACCTTACCAAGACATATCAGGTGTGTATTTTAGCTCTCTTTCCTCAACAAAGATAAGTGGATGAAATTTTACTACATATTCTGAGTTGATTCTTTAAAAAAAACATTAAAAAGATCAAATTGCTTCATTCATTGGGGGATCCTTTGGGGAGCGGAAAGGAGGAATTAGAGCAATGCCAGGAATTACTCAAATGGTGAAATCACGTAGTGTTGGGGATGAGCACTGCAGGCATCAATGAAATTAGCAGTTTAGTTTAGGTCTTGAAACAGGAGGTATATAGTTCAGCAGGCGGTTTTAGCACAGTGCTTTTTGCTATGAGCACATTTGCACCTCATTGATTTTTGCTATTCAACAAATGGCTTCTTGGTTCGTGAGATGTCGTTTCACAATTTACGAATCCTCCCTCATTTTAAGGAATATTTTGTACTAATTATGGCAGCATATCCTTGAATATGTGACATTTTCACAAAGAACCATCTAAAAAGTTGTTAGATCGGTCGTGAGGTAGACCTTATTCAAATTGCGGAGGCGAACTGCTCTTTTTTTCCACAGGGTTTTCAATTTTCAGGGTCCGATTCAATTTTTGTCTTTTTCATGAGGCCTTTTCTGACCTTTCCCCTCCTTGGCATCTCCTCCCTACATTCTTATAACATTTAGCGTCAATAGTCACAATTTAACTCTCAATTACGTACTGCCGCGAATAAGTTCCTTTATTTTGCCGATGTGATCATCTTTTCTCCCAACTAGATTTATAATGTTTTGTTTTTCTGCTAACTGCTTGTCAAAACTCTTACCGTAGCACTGCTACATGAAATGTGATCCGTAAGTGCTTACTGATTGATTGGCTGACGTTTTACTGTAATTTATCCTGGCACCCCAAAAGAGTACATGGAGATACTTCTAGTACTGATCCTTCTCTGGTTCTCTCCTTCCTGGACACAAGGAAGCACACACTACCCAGTCCTCTTGAAGAGCCCTGTGACTAATTCTGTCCTCTAAGCTGTGAGTAGAAGTGACCTGTCAATTTCAGAATGAGGCAGTGAAAGCCCCTGCATAACTGTGGAGGCCACACACGGAAATGGTGAAGACACAAGAAGGAGGAGCATGGATCACTCAGCCACTGCCCTGAGGACAGCTGCCCAGGAGAGTTACCTGATGTTCACTGGATATGTTCTGTGAGCAAGAAATAAATTTTGTGATTTAAGTCACTGGCATTTTGAGTTTAATTTGTTCTCAAAGCATAATTTAATCTCTCTTGACTAGTTGTAGTAGAGGTTGTGATGCATTACCTAGACCTCCACTGCTGGAAAGTTCATTCACTTCTCAAGTAACTGGTTGCTGGCTGAATACCTCTCTTGGAATTGCACTAGCTAAAGAGAGTTTCCTGTCCCAAGTCTCATTCTCTCTACAGAGCACCTTATATTCAACGACTGGTAAATGAGGCAGCATAAAGACCCAACCCTGTTGCCTGGACAAGGGACAGCTTTGAAGGAGCATCAAAACTCCCTGTAGCAACTGCATTTAAATTCCACCTCTCCCTTTGCCGACTCTTGTTTCTCTCACTCCCTTACAGATGAGCATGCCCGTTAAATTTTTGCATGTGCGTATCTGCCTCGGGGTCTGTTTCCCAGGGAACTGGAACTAAGATACAAATGCAGTTGTTTCAGATTCCAATGATAACTAAAAAACTTATAGAGTGAAGGTAAAAAGCCTGAAGTTTAGGTCCTGAGAGAATCTTTTCTACACCTACCTTAAAAAACATACAGACTAAGATTCAGGAACCTAGTTCCTACTTGTAGTTATTCTGCAAATAACTTGCTGTGACTCAGTTTCTTCATTTGTCAAATAGGGATGGTAACATATGCTCTAATGAGAGCAAAGAGCTGTTGTGCAGATCAAACATGAAAGTGTGTAAAATATTATAATGCTTTCTAAATAAGCTATGATCTCTCTGGACTTAATCTCACTTCACCTGTAGCCAGACTGCATTTGTAATGTCATTGTTGACTGATTTTTCTGAGACTTCCCAGAAAATTGGACAGGAAGCATTTCAATATTTTTCAATATTCACCTTAGCATCTAACATAATGCCTCACATCAAGTAGGAGCCCAGTGCCTATTTATTGAATATTCCCTTTGGGATCTGCACACCTGGGGACACATATAGGAACTGTTATTTCAGAAGAATTTTTGATTCATGTTTGTGAAGAAAAATGATTCAGAAGGGACAATAAGAAGACCCAATCTCATCTCCCATTTTAATTTGGAGAGGACAGATTAACCTCCCTCATGGAGATATATCAACATTGTGTTTTCATGAAACGTGCTTAGCAAGGTAGAAAAAGTGAACTAATTTTAACCCCAAAAGACACAAAGGTAATTTTGGCTTTAGAAGTGAAATTTAAGAAATGAAATAAATTGAGAGATAATAATAATAAACAGAAAGCTTCAGGCTCAGGTAGTTGGTGGAGTAAGTTATGAAAGAAGGACACAACTAGACATTAATATCATTTAGAGCAGCACTATCACTTCACCAATCACAACACACATAGGCACTGATTTCAGAGAGAAGTTTCAGGCTATAGAATCTTTTGAAGTAGTTATTACCCTACTATTTTATATGCAAAATAGAATTATACCCCTGTTGATATTTTGTTTTGGACATAGTCTGACTACTTCTGCTGGAGGAGGTGGAGAGAGGTCACCATGATCCCAAGTGTGCCATTAATAGCAACTGACAAAGGATTAATCTCCAAAATTTACAAGCAGCTCATACAGCTCAATATCAAAAAAACAAAAATTCCAATCCAAAAATGGGCAGAAGACCTAAATAGACATTTCTCCAATATGGAAATATATGTATATGTATAGCTGATTCATTTTGTTATAAAGCAGAAAGTAACACACCATTGTAAAGCAATTATACTCCAATAAAGATGTTATAAAAGAAAAATAATTAGCGGCATGTTAAGCAGGCAAAAGCAGTGAAAAGAATATGGCATATCTTCTCCAAAGGAGAGTCCTACATCTCAATGTTTCCATCATTGTATTACAGTGAAGCATATCATGGAACATTTTTTAAAATATTTTACCCCAAAATCAGAACAGGCTGTGCTGAGGCAAGAGAGGAAAATTGTGTTATTATCTTTTAGTCAGTTAAAGACTCATTTGTTGGCAGTAAAAGAAATAAATGGTTACCATTCTATAACACATTTAAATGAAATTGCTTCATAATGGCTATTACTATTGCAGGGATTATCTCACCAGATTCATTGCGACAAATTTTCACCAGAAATAAGAAATATAATGCCATTACAAGATATTGATGGAGAACTTAAGGATAAAAGTTAGAATAAAAGGAGGATAATTTTCCTTCTTGAGATACCTTCCAACCAACTCTTCTGAATACTTTGCAGCTACCAAATTACAGTGTAAACTTCTTTGCAATTGATTTTACTTTACACATGCCATTTAAGTGGCTTGGCAATCAAAATAAGTCATGCAATCAAAAAAGTGACCATTTTATTTATGAGATCTCCTCAAAGTTAATCCTCAATCTAGGCCAAGAATGGCATAGTGGGATGTTTTTTGCAGAGCATGGTCTAGAGTATACGCAAAGATTCAGTGAAATATATTTGGTTAATAGTTGCTAGGCATAGTTATGGAATGCTGGGGAGTAGAGCAGAGAAAAAATCCAGTAGATGAGGAAATAATTAGACATTAAAATAGCTAATTTTAACAAATTGTTTTAGTCTGATTAAGTGGCAATGTTCAGAATTACATTTCAAGGTAAAGATCACTAGTCATGGTGCTTCATTATAAATCTTCCACATAGCCATTATATTTTCTATTTCTCCCTGTTGAATATGGACTACCTGTCATATTACATGAGTCTAGTTTGCAACTTTTTTGTATATTAAAACATATAATATGCTAAAATATATTTTGGATTATTTTCAGTTTGGTGGGATCTTGGGACCTGGGCAGGTGAGTGAAATTCAGTTGTCAACCAATTAAGCTTTAGGTTCCCATGTATTCTCAAATAATGACACTTCCACCCTTATACTTGTTCAGGCCAAAAATCTTGATGTCATCTTTGAACTCCCTCTGGCACTCATCCTTCATATTGGACCTGTCAGCAGTGCCTTCAAAATATGTCTGGAACAATTCAGCCACTTCTCACCACCTCCAATAGCATCCCCCTCACCCAAACATCTTTATCCTGCTTTTAAGTCATTACTGTACCTACTATGTCCTATTTCTTCTTCCATCTCGTACGCTTTACTCTGTTCTCCACTGAGCAGCGAGAGTGATCCTATGAAAACATAATCCACATCATGTCTTTCCTCCATTCAGAGGTCCCCGTGACGTCTTATCTCACTTTGTGTAAAAGCAAACATTCGTTCTCTGACCTATGAAACCTTACCTGAGCTAACTGCGTGTCCCTTACTTCCTGTGCTGCAGCTACTCTGGCTTCCTTGCTCTTCCTCAGATATGCTGCTGGGCAGGCCTGTCTCAGGCCTTCACACTTTGTCTTCTTCATTCCTCAAATGCTCATCCCCCAGATATCCACAGGGCTAATCCTTTATTTAATTAGTCGGTACTCAAAAGTCACTCTTGGTGAGCTCTACCTTGACCAGCCTAACTAAAATCTTGGTATCCCCCTCAACATACACACATGCACTTATTCCCTTCCTCTGATTTATGTTTTCCTTTCTAGCACTTATTATTATATAGCATATACCATATTAAAGAAAAAATAATTATCTTGTTTATTTTCTGCCCCCCACACCAAAATCCAGACTCCTCAAAGTAGTTAGTGATTTTTGCCTGTTTTGTTCACAGCTGCATTGCCTGTGCTAGAAGAGCACCTGTGGCATGCGAGGTACCTCACAAATATTTGTGGAGTAAACGATCCTATTCTGAGTCCAACCCACGGTTTCATAGCTTCTTGTACCAAGTAAAGCTCCAATTTTACATAATACATTATTTTCACTCTTAATGCTAGTCATGTACCCATTAATTTTGACAAGCTTCAATAAGAAAACTTTGTGGGAAAAGAAGTTGCATCTTTCAACAAGCAGAGAAAATGGAGGATGATGACCTCCTTCTAGAGAGTCAACCAAAGCTCTGTGGAAGTGCTAAGCTGTGATTTAAATAACTGGGGAATCTTGAAGAGTTTAACTTAGATTTGAATCAAACAAAAACATTTTTGCTCTTTATTCTTCTTTTATGGTATTGAATGTGGAGTAAACTAATTTAGATTTATTAGCAGAGTAAAAGAAATAAGAAATATTTCTTGAAGAAATAACCTATATTATCACTTCATTTCTGAACATAGTGTTAACTTGTGAACCATTCCTCCTTGAAATAACTGAAAACCAAGAAATAAGCAATTTCATAGTTCTATTTTAGGCATTGCTAATTCCAATGTAAAAGACAGTAAAACGAACTAAGTCTATGGCAGTTAGAGAGGGTAGATGTTTTGACAATTATAGCTAGAATTACAGCATCTCATGTTTGGAAAATATCACAAATTCGCCTTTTTGATAACATGCCTTTTTGATACAAAAATCTCTTCTGTGACATGGCTTCTGATGGTAATCCAGCACATCCACACATCCAATAATGGGAAATTTACTATATTTTGAGGCAGTTTATTTTAGCTTTGGACAATTTTGTTAAAAAACCTCACTTATATTGACTCAGTTTGTCTCCTTGAAACTTCCTTAGAAGATATTTAATAAGCATCATTGACTGAATGGATGATTAGATTGAGTAGAATTAACTTGTGAAGATGGTGACTGCCACAAGAATCAGGCAGCTTGACAATAAGACTTGATAGATTATGTCACAGAAGTGCTTATAAAGGCCAAAAATCTACAGGAAGTAGATATAAGAATTCAAAAAGCACAATACCTTGGGATTATTTCATGTAAAGACAAATAGTCCTTCCCCTTCTACTTCAAGGTAAATCTGATTACAGTTTAGTTTAACAGCTTATATTTATAGTAACATCTGTGTGTTACCAAATAAAGATAATATCATTTAAAGTATTTTTAAGTAGATAATGTAAGTTTTTCTTGTTTGTTTTTTTTGCAGTACACAGGCCTCTCACTGTTGTGGCCTCTCCCGTTGCGGAGCACAGGCTCCGGAGGCACAGGCTCAGCGGCCACGGCTCACGGGCCCAGCCGCTCCGCAGCACGTGGGATCTTCCCGGACCGGGGCACGAACCCTTGTCCCCTGCATCGGCAGGCGGACTCTCAACCACGGTGCCACCAGGGAAGCCTGATAATGTAAGTTTTAACACAGTTCATAAATGTCTCCACTCCAAGCACTTAAACTTATAAAATCATGTTGCTTAATACAGCAATTTTTAGCTTATCTGAAAAATGTATTTACTTTGTAACAGTTATTCTCCAATAGTAGCAAATAAATAAGATGTAATTGCTGTTGTGCAGACAATTCAGACTTCTAAAGGCTCCATGCGATTATAATCAAATCAAATTTTATTAATGTCATAATAATACTGCTTTAAATGTTGCAAAAAAGAAAACTATTAGAAACATGTATAGAATTTGAAGTATAAAGATATTCAACTGAACAAGGGAAAATATCTCTAATTCCTAAGGTCATTATGTGATACTGTTAAGTCCAATGGCTGTGGTTAATTAAATGGAACTGGAATAACTTTTGAAACTCTGCCTGAAATTCAGTGGCACCTTCTGACATGTCATCTATGCTTTCTGACCACTCTGTCTTTTTTTTTTCTTTTTTTTTTTTTGGCTGTGTTGGGTCTTCATTGCTGCGCACGGGCTTCCTCTTGATGCAGAGAGCTGGGGCTACTCTTTGCTGTGGTATGAGGGCTTCTCATTGTGGTGGCTTCTCTTGTTGTGGAGCACAGGCTCTAGGCACATGGGCTTCAGTCATTGCAGCACGTGGGCTCAGTAGCTGTGGCTCGCAGACACTAGAGCACAAGCTTAGTAGTTGCGGCGCACGGGCTTAGTTGCTCCGCAGCATGTGGGATCTTCCCGGACCAGGGCTTGAAACCATGTTCCCCACATTGGCAGGTGGATTCTTAACCACTGCACCACCAGGGAAGTACCCACTCTGTCTTTGATAAATGTCTATATCTATGTCTATTTTTTTATCTCTCTCTATCTACCTATCAACACACACACCTTACATATTGCAAGATGTCCTAAATTGCATTTGCCATTTTGGATTTCCGTTTTCCTCTAACATGAGAATATTTCACACCGGATTGCAGGTTAGGAGGTCTGTTTTCTTGTTTCAGATCTGCCATTGTACGATGAAGAGCATTCAATTCTTTCACCTGCTTGGGGAGTTTTCTGACTAAATGAATGATTACTAAGATCCTAGTTTGTTTCAAGAGTTTATAATATTACTATTTTGTGAGTATTTTGAATTGGGAAAGTCTATCTGTGAGATGTGAATGTTGACCAAAGGATAATGGAGGTGAAAATTCTGTGCCAATATGCCCTGAATGTCTTCCATTTGCTGCTCACCCTCCAACCTTCTCTGCCCTGCTGTTCTCCAGGGGCTGCAGTCTCTGTGGACTGTATCAACAGGCTCCCTTGATGCTGGAGCGAAGACAGGAGAAACAGAGGGGTGAAGAGTGAGACTGGAATATGTATTCTCCCTGCTTGCTCCCTGCAGGTCATTACTGCGGGCTGTGTGACTGAAGGCTACAGCCTGTCAGTCAGCCCTCTGCAAATTACAGTAACTGCTCTCTCCTCTTACTGCTGCAGGCCTACCTGGCCCATGCGCCCTTTGGTACTGCACTCCTCTTCTTGATTTCCTTACTCTCTGACCATAGCTTTGCAAATATTTCCTTGATTAGAATCATTACAAACTATTCCAGTCTGTATGGCATCAACTTCCTGACTGGGAGTCCAAGCCTCTGGGCTGCTGCAGCAGGGAAAGATGAATTGTGTTGCACAAGATGGATATTGGAGTTGCTGCCTCTGTCTCAGTCATCAACCAGGAACTTCCTCACCCCAACCAGAAGGCACAGTACATGATACCCTTCACATTGCCATGGGACAGACGGATGAACAATAGTGACACACAAGACAGAGTACTGAAAGCAGAGTGAGAGAGAGAGAGTCTTTCACAGGATCACAGAGAGAGAAAGGAAAACCAGTATCAGGGAGGAAAAAGAATTTTGCGGTGAGCACACAGAGTAAATCACCTCTGAAAGACTGCTAATCTCTCTGAATCACAGATGAAGAGGCTGGGGATTTTTCATTAATAGTTGTAAGTCCCTCAATATAAAGAAGAAGCAGTCTACACAAGGCCAAGCTGTGCTCTAAGTGGCAAGATGCAAAGTCTCTCAGCAAAACTGAGTAGCCCAGGAGGAAGAGAAACTTGGGCTGGAAAGAAGACTGCACATGGTGACAGGTGGTTGGGAGTTTTCATGGAAAAAACAAAAAACAAAAACCCCCAAACCTAATACTAAAATTCTACAGCATGCCACTTTGGTTTGTTATATGTATATTTCCTTCAGTTAAACAGATATAAAGATATATAGATGATGATAGATATATACATAGTGAGATAGATACATAAATAGATAGCTAAAGAATTCTGTAGCATATGTTAAGACATTTCCATGTCCCAAATTAACAATCCCAAATAAAAGAAGTCTGAATTGAGTAAAACCTTCTGACTCTCAAGCAGTTAGGAGCCTATATTTGGAATGGGTAATTTAAAATGTCTGAATTCACTGAAAAAAATATTAAGCACTAAGGGTATTCCAAGTGTGTGGATAACCAAACTATTGGCTGTGTTGCTCCTTATGTGTGTAAAGCACGTAGCACAGTAAAGACTTCCAGTTATGTCTGCTGTTCCCTCAGGCTGGCATGCTTTTCTATCAGACAGCTGGATGACTCACCTCACTCCTCTTTCCTGTTGTTTCTCAAGAGAGCACATGCTCAGTGAGACCTTGATGATTCCCTATACAATTTCAGCTCTCCCAATTTTTATTTTATTTTTTTCTTAGAATTTTTCACTATTTTAATAATTATCATGCTCCACCTACATTATAGAATATAAACCCTATGAGGGAGGATTTTTATTTTTTGTCTGTTTTGTTTAGAACTTTAACTCTAGGGCTTAGAAGAGTGCTTGGCACATAGCAAGAGTATATTAGTTTTTTTTCGTAAATGAAAGGAAGGAAGGAAGGAGGGAGAGAGGGGGAAGGAAGGGAAGGAAGGAAGGAAGGAAGGAATGAAGGAAGGAAGGAAGGAAGGAAGGAAGGAAGGAAGGAAGGGAGGGAGGGAGGGAGGAAGGAAGGAAGGAAGGAAGGTAGGAAGGAAGGAAGGGAGGAAGGGAGGAAGGGGGGAAGGAAGGAAGGGAGGAAGGGAGGAAGGAAGGAAGGGAGGAAGGAAGGAAGGAAGGAAGGAAGGAAAGAGGAAGGAAGGGAGGGAGGAAAGGAGGGAGGGAGGGAGAGAGGGAGGGAAAAGGGGATTCAGGGGAGACACTTGGGAAAGAAGAGTTGCTTTCACATTTGAAGAGAGGCCAGAAAGTACTTCATGAAAACCTTACCTTTGACCTGAGTCTTAAAAGATGAGTGATTTGTTTTTAGGTGAAAGTAGAGGGTATTGAATAAAGAAAATCCACGATTCAAATGACATTCAGTTACCTTGATTTGAGCACAGTTCCAAGTTACGTATGTTTAATTGGAAACCTCACTTAAGAGCAATTTCCACATGGCTAGATGTGTTCACACAGATTCTGGAGGAAAAGTGCTTGGGGAAGATTTAGAGCAGTAGTTCTCAGCTCAGGTGACTTCCATGGCCCACCCCATTCCCCCGCCACCTAGGGAAATTCTGCAATGTCTGGAGACATTTTTCGTTGTCACGCTGGTGGAGAACACTACTGGCATCAAGTGGTAGAGGTCAGGGGTGCTGCTGAACATCCTGCTATGCAGATGACAGCCTCTGCAACACAGAGTTATCCGGCCCAAAATGGCAACACTGCCCCAGGTGAGAAGCTCTGGGTTAGAGGGAACTGGTGAGATTTAGACTCCCACTGTAGTCTGTGCCAACAGTAAGAGTCTGAGACTTGTTTTATGGTGGGGATTTAAAGCGAAATGATTTCCTTGAGGATGAACAGAAGAATTAAGTGCACCCTGGCGATGACTGAAAAAAATTCTGAGGGCTCCTTAAAGTATGTGTATATGAATGATTGTTACAGAGAACACTGGGCCTAATATTTTTCTGTAGCACCTATTTCTGGACAGATTCTTGAATTTTTAGAAAAAAATAGCTACCTTGAAATTATAATCCAGTGGATGCTCCTCAAGGTAATGGACAGAAACTTAAGTGTCATATCTGGTCATCTTAATTTTATTCCCCCAGAAGAAGCTGTCCTAAGTGCTAAGACAGCACAATTCTAACATTTAAAAGCCATTTTATATTTTAAAATAAACTTAGATAAGAGGGAAAAACACTGTAGGAGTTAAGTTAAAAATTGATTTTCAGCAAAGAAAAATAGTAAGGCTTTCTTTGCTGATTTTCAAAAATATTTTGTCTGTTTTGTTACCCCAACTAGGAAATTGCACACAGGGTGATGTTACAAAGATAAAAGCCTCTGGAACATAGCATCTTACCATATAGAAGCTGTGTGAATGGGAAAATATATTTTTAAAACCAGCCATCCCTTTTTGAGCTCTGCCGCTTGCGGAAATATATGGGAAGAAGATTGTCCTTGTTATTTCTGAGTGGTTTAGAGCAGGGGATGTTTTTGGGAACATACACCTCAGTACTGCATAGACTCAATCCCCAGCTTGACAGCTCTCTTAAATGAAATGCAACCTGTGCTGCACTTCATCTCCTGTATCTTATCCCTGGCTCACATCTACTGCGATCTTTATTTATATAAAGATGCATTCTGGGATCCTGATCCATTTTCCTGATACCAGTTCAGACATGCCTGAGACCTGTCATTACCAACCAGATTTCAGCACTAACCCTTGAGAGGCAAAGAGATTACTGATATGCAGTCTGCCTAAAGTGTTTTGGCTGCATCTAGTACACTTTAAACTGGACAATGTGCTTTCATATCTGTATTATACATGGAAAAATGCTGAGGCCAAAAAGCCTGAAGACCCAACAACCTAAACGCTGCAAGGCATCTCTTCTCATACACAATCTCTTCCCTTCTCCTGTCCCTTTTACCTTCCCCAAATTCAGACAATTTTGTAAATTGATTCAGACAATTTTTTTCTGCTCTTCCTTTTTCTCAAAAGACAACCCAAAAGGGCATTATTTAATAAAGTATTGTAGAAAACAGATCATCAGTCCATTCAACTGAAGAATTCTAAATATGAGTATGAATTTATTACAAATTCTAGTGAACAATGTACTTGGAAAATGCAGCACCTCATCTTTGAACTGTCTTTTTTTTTTTTCATTTTTAAAATTAATAGACTTTAATTTTTAGAGCAGCTTTAGTTTTACACAAAAATTGGGCAAAAGCATAGAGAGTTCCTATATTACTCCCTATCCCCAACACACACACACACACACACACACACACACACACACACAAACCCTTCCTATTATTAACATCTTGCATTGGTGCAGTACATACGTTACAATTGAAAAGCTAACACTATAGGTTGTTATTAACTAAAGTTCAGAGTTTACCTAGGAATTTACTCTTTGTGTGTACATTCTATTGGTTTTGACAAATGCATTATGTCTTGTATCCACCATTATGGTTTCACACAGAATAGTTTTGGTGCCCTAACTATCTCATATGTTCTACCTATTCAGCCTTCCTACCACACCTGCACTCCTAGCAACCACTGATCTTTTTGCTATCTCTATAGTTTTGCCTTTTCCAGAATGTCATAGAGTTGGAATCATACCATATGTAGCCTTTTTGGAGTGGCTTCTGTGGCTTAGTAATATGCATTCTTGTGGCTTGACAGCACATTTCTTTTTATCACTCAATAATATTCCAACCATTGTGTAGATATACCACAATTTTTTAAATTGATATTTTTAAAAGTTAAGGAATATAAAACAAATATAAGATTTTTTAAGGAAAACCAAGGTAAAATTTTAATTTTTACAAATGTTAATTTTTTTCCTTAGGTTTCAAAAGAATCATGAGATAGCATTAAATGAAACAATCTGATATGGTAACTTCAAAAGTGTCTGTTTGGATTGGAAGAATCAATATTGTCAAAATCACTATACTACCCAAGGAAGTCTATGGATTCAATGCAATCCCTATCAAATTACCAATGGCATTTATCACAGAACTAGAACAAAAAATTTTTAAATTTGTATGGAAACATAAAAGAGCCTGAAAAGCCAAAGCAATCTTGAAAAAGAAAAATGGAGCTAGAGGAATAAGGATCCCTGACTTCAGACTATACTACAAAGCTACAGTCATCACAACAGTATGGTACTGACCCCAAAAACAGAAATATAGATCAATGGAACAGAATAGAAAGCTCAGAAATAAACCCACACACCTATGTTCAATTAATCTATGACAAAGGAGGCAAGAATATATTTACAATGGAGAAAATACAGTCTCTTCAATAAGTGGTGCTGGGAAAACTGGACAGCTACATGTAAAAGAATGAAAATAGAACATTCTCTAACACCCTGCACAAAAATAAACTCAAAATGTGTTAAAGACCTAAATGTAAGACCAGGTACTATAAAACTCCTAGAGGAAAACATAGGCAGGACACTCTTTGCCATAAATTGCAGCAATCTCTTTTTGAACCTGTCTCTTAGAGTAATGGAAATAAGAACAAAAATAAACAAGTTGGACCTAATTAAACTTTAAAGCTTTTGCATAGCAAAGGAAACCATAAACAAAATGAAAATAAAACCTACAGAAGGGGAGAAAATATTCACAAATGATGCTACCAACAAGGGATTAATCTACAAAATATACAAACAACCCATACAGCTCAATATCTAAAACAAACCACCAATCAAAAAATGGGCAGAAGATCTAAATAGACATTTTCCCAAAGACATACATATGGCCAAAAGGCACATGAAAAGATGCTCAACATCGTTAATTATTAGAGAAATGCAAATCAAAACTACAATGAGTATCACCTCACACCAGTCAGAATGGCTATCATCAAAAAGTCTACAAATAATAAATGCTAGAGAGGATGTGGAGAAAAAGAACCCTCCTGCACTGTTGGTGGGAATGTAAATTCGTGCAGTCACTATGGAGAGCAGTACGGAGTTTCCTTAAAAAAATAAAAATAGAGCTACCATGTGATCCAGCAATCTCACTCCTGGGTATATATCCAGAGAAAACCATACTTTGAAAAGATACATGGACCCCAATGTTCACTTCAGCACTATCTACAATAGCCAAAACATGGCAGCAACCTAAATGTCCATTAACAGAGGAATGGATAAGGAGGATGTAGTACATATATACAATGGAATACTACTCAGCCATAAAGAAGAATGAAATAATGCCATTTGCAGCAACATGGATGGACCTAGAGAGTATCATACTAAGTTAAGTAAATCAGACAAAGACAAATATCATGATATCACTTATATGTAGAATCTAAAAAAGTGATACAAATGAACATTTACAGAACAGAAGGAGACTCACAGACAGAAAACAAACTTAATACCAAAGGAGAAAGGGAGGTGGGGGGAGGGATAAATTAGGAGGTTGGGATTAACATATATACACTACTATATATAAAATAGATAACCTACAAGGACCTACTGTATAGCACAGGGAACTATACTGGATATTTTGTAATAAACTATATGGGAAAAGAATCTGAAAAGGAATATATACATATATATATATATATATAACTGAATCATTGTGATGTACACCTGAAAATAACACAATATTATAAATCAACTATGCTTCAATAAAAAAGAAACTGTCTGCCTGACAGGGTTTAGTGGAGATGAAAATATTGAATAATTTAAAGTTCATCTTCCTTCTTAAAATGGTATTTAAATATAATTACTTGTAAAAACTTTTGTGAAAATCACACAAATAATAAGTCTGTTTTGAATGAGAATCAATTATGTGAACATAAGTTTTCTAGGGATTCAGAAGGCACTGCCAGTTGGCAAACATACTGGTCTCTAAGGCATAATCAGGTTCTGCTTGTTTCTCTAATGCTGGGTCTATCTTTCTGTAGTCAAATCTTTCCTCACTCTTTCAAATCCTGGAAACAGAAAGGTAAATTCCTAAAGCACTATAGTAAGCAATTAGGAGTTCAAATCTGTACCAGTTGTTTGAAAGATTAGTCTAATACTTGGTGCTCTGTGAAGGAGTTGGGACTAGGAAGCAGCAGGATAAATAAAGTGTTTGCAGTTGTTTCTGAGTCAGTGGCATGAGATTTACAAGACAGGTGGTTGTTTCTATGTGGACTGCCATTGGATATATGTGAGGGACAACGGAACACCATGTGAGCTGTTACTCAAAAACTGAAGGCAGCTATCAATAACAATTGGCTAAGAGTTTTATTAACTCACCACAGCTGTAACTTAGTCCCTGTAATTGTCCCTTTCCTTCTCTTAGTTCTAACTTAGTTCTAAGTTCTCTTAGGTAGTTGTATTTTCTACCTAATTATTACAGAAAACTCTTTAGGAGTCATACTTTTAAAAATTCATGGGGTTGATAGTCAATGCTGTAGATATACCACCTAATCTTTTCTGCACAATTTCCAAAGCTCCATGCTGCCTTTTCCCATTTCTGATAATACGATGAGACAGCCTCTTGTATACACTGGTATCTCTCATTAACACATCTGACCTATGTAAAGAAAATGATAATAACTAACAGCCATAAAATAAAAATTGAGTTAAATGCAAAACCTACAACAATCCTGAATGGTAGGACTTAACATTGTAAATATATTAACTCATCCTCATTTGATATGAGCATTTTTAATTGCATTTAGAATTTAATCTATAGGGTGATGTGTGTGTGCGTGTGTATATGTGTGTGTGTGTGTGTGTGTGTGTGTTTGGAGGGTAGGACCTTGAGAGGTAGACTAAAAATTTATTTCAAAAGTAGAAAATAATGGGAGGGAACTTGTCCTAGCAAATGTTTCTTATTCTCTAAAATCTGTAATAATTGTAACAATTCTAATAAAATCTGTAAAATCTAGGGAACTTGTCCTAACAAATGTTTCTCATTCTCTAAAATCTGCAAATAATATATTTGAAATAAAGTAGATTTAGATGCCTAATTACACACATACACACACAGAGACACACCCTAGATGAGTAGAAGACATAAACTTTAAAAAAGATACAAAATATAAAGGAATTATTTTATATTCTTTTATTAAAGAAGGCCTTTCTAAGTGAGATATAAAACCACAAAACTCAGAAAATTTATTTGCTTAGAGACATTGAATTAAATTTTTCTGAATGATAAAATATACCTTAAATACATTTAAAAGACAAAAAATAGACTCAAACTTTTTATAACACCTTTAGCAAGTCAAGAGTCATGGCCCATAATACATGAACAGGGCTTATAACATGAGAATAGAAAGATAGCCCATAAGAAACAAGATGCAAAACTTGAACACAAAATTAATTCACAGTAAAGAAAATATAAAAGGTTACTCAACATATGATTAAATGTAAAATTTCACTAAGTGAGAAGAAAACCAACCACACAAAATGAAATTCTTTCCCTTCTATCAGTTTTAGTATAAATTGTAAAGTACATCCAGTTATGAGTAAGCAGGAAAAGGAGGTACTGTCACATACTCTTTCTCGCAATGACTGGGGACAATTAAGGAGCATCCACGAAAATATAAAATGTACAAACCCTTTGACAAATAAAAATTTTTTTATTCTTAGATTTGATCCTAGAGTAACATGTAACTATGCACAAAGATTAGCAGTCTATAAATAACCAGCATTTGTATTAGCAAAATTTGAAACCAAGCATCAACGGGAGAATGTTTGAAAACACTATATAATATAATATAGCTATTAAATGAGGTAGTTGTATATATTTTTCTAAGAAAATATGTTCAGGATATTTTGTTGAAGAATTTAAGTTCAAATTTAAGATAAAATATGATAAAATTTTCTAATGTATATATGAGAATGACATTTATTAACATGCATGTATACATATGTACATACACAGGCATACACATATTCTTATAAGCAAGAAATAAAAACTCTGGAGAGCTAAGAACTAAATGCTAGTAATCATCACCTTGGGTGATGGAACTGGGGTAGGGATGAGATTATACTCTTCTAGACTGTATTCTTTAAAAAAGAAGATGCATTACATGCAAATTTTATTTTCATTTTGTTTTCCATTGTTTTCACTTTTCTTTATTTTTCAAAAAGCTGAAATATACATTTGAAACAAAAATAACTAAAATAAAACATAAACCAGGAGCATAATTTGGGAAATATCCTAGATTTGAAGATGGAAGAAAATGCAGGTGCATTAACACAATTTAATCTTAGTATTCAAATTACATTTCTAGATCTCTAAATAGTTTCCTTTAAAACTCATTCAAATATTCATTCTAGGGAAATTGCTGAGTTTATTTATATGGAAGCACCATATTAGTGGACATCGTATTCAAGGGAATGGTCCAAAAGGGGCCCATATTCACGTCTCAGCCAGGTTTCCCTCTCTTTCTCAATATCCTAAAACTTTTGCCTGCTTACCCAGGAAATGAGATTCATAATGATCAAATATAAAATGATGTTAATATTTTGGTCGTTTAAGGAATGCAGGGTGAGCACAGAGAATTGCTGAGAATTTACAGCACTAATCTTGGCCTGAACACTTGGTCTGGTCTCTGTTCTGTCTGATACAAAGAAGGTCTGTGGAAATGCTCAGTTGGAACGAACAGGAATGTGGTGTGTCTCTGTGATTTCCTGTCCCTCCCCGTTTTTTTCCACAGAGATAGGTCCTTTGGTGAAAAGACATCTGTGCTTTCTTCTTTCTCAAGACTGAATGTCATGATTTAGAACACACAAATGTAATTTCAACTTTGACTGCCTGCTGGTTTATTTCATGCACCTGCTTTTGGAGGAAGGAGAGCAGGATTTTAAGAGGACATTTTGAGGCCAGAGCTGACATTTGACCTGATACATCCCATAGGAACATGGAAAACAAAAGCACTTATTCATATTGGGTGATTTAAACAGCAAAGGAACATATTTGCAATTATATTTACATATCAACACAGACTTGTTTCTTTCCTTGTTTTTTTTTTTCTTTGTCATGAAATGAAAAGTTAAAGATTTCCTTTTTTGTATTTATAGCTCCATATCAAATCCTGTATTGATTTATAAGTCAAACTTTGTTTTTTCTTTTAATTTCAGATGTTTTAATTTCTCTATATAATACTTTTTAAGTTTTAGGATTTAAGTGTAAACTACCTATGTAAGTCTGCATATATAATTTCCACTATGTGTGAACTTAGTTGTTTCTAACTAAAATATCTTCTATTAAAAATGTTCTTTTATTTCTGAGTATTAAGCAATTCCAAAGATGGAATTGTTATAAAGAGCCATCCGGAATGGTTTTGCTAAAAGTGTGACAGCTAATAAATTGAGGATTGATTTAACAAATAATTCTTAGTCCTTAAACTGCTTTCTGTAATAAATGGTTATGCAATCCAAGTCAATTGCCAACTGCTTAACTTCCTTTTAGGGAAATAAATATCAGATTAAAAAACCAAAACAAAAAAAGCAGAAAAATAGATGTTTAATAAAAGTAGATTACCTTCTGCTTCTTTTGCTCATCAAAGGGCATGTATTTCTCCATCTTGATTCTTTGAATTGAGGGAATCCATCTCTACTACCACAGAACAAAAACTGCCTAAAATAATTTATTGAGGATTTTAAGATATAGAAGCAAAACATGAAAAAAAAGTAGGAAACATCAGATTGTAAATATGAGAGCAATGCTGTGGCTTTATAGTGACACCATGTATTTGCTAGAATTGATGAACAGCAGATGTCCTGAGACTTGTGAAAACATCTGCAGCAATCACTTGAAGGTGCGAAAATTATCTGATTAATTTCCTTTCTTGGTTTGTTCTGTGCATTCCCTTATAAATTATTTTTCAACCAAGGAGCCTTTCTTTCCATCATTCCTCTATGAAATTTGGTAAAATAAGAAATTTCACAGTTCCAGAATATTGTTACAGATGGATAGGTCAGGTGATTTGTATTTTTTCCTTAATTAACAATGCTGATTGCTACCACCATGGATATGAAACCTGCCTTTTAATCTTAGAATATTCTTTATGCTTGTCTGCTAAATTCGTAAGACTCAGTGACATGAAAACAAAGATGAGTCATTTGTAGATTTTTTTTTTTTTGATAAAATATCTTCCTGGGATGAGGTCCTATTGGGCCATGCAGGTAAAGCCAGTGTCTATTTCCAGCAGGTCCTTCCTGTGGCCCTCTGCTGTTGAGCCATCAACTTGAGTTGGCTGAGAGTGAGCACACACCAAGCCTCCCATGAGGGTCCTTTCCACTCTTCCATTTTGTAAAACTCAGGGCACTTCTGTTTCTCAGAAAAGTTAATAATGTGTTGGGTTGAGCTGTAGATTTGCTGGGAGTATGTAAAATAGAGGCATTTACCCTGAAAGGAAGTGACCGTATTATGGTACACATAGCTCTAGGTGAGGGGAGTAAATAAAAAGAACTCTTCGAAGAAATATTGTTTTGTCTCACAATGAAATGGAACAGTAAACTAAGAATCCATGGAACTGCACAGAATTGAGACCTCTTTTATTCTACTTACCCTGGCCAGGGGTTCTGCACTGTGTATAGCACAATAAAAAGTGACCTCAGGATGGTAACCTCTGGGACAAAGAACTTCCATTTTCTTTGATTTAAGACCACTCATACCTTTATGTAGTCTATACCGTTCCTATTCAATCTGAAAAGGGATTTGCCAGCTCTGTACCTAAGCTTCTTTTCTCTTCAAATTCAGTCTCTCCTACTTCTCTCTTCTTGATTTATCCTCTTAACTTTTCAAGGACAATAACTAAACTTAGCTTAAAAGGAGAACAATAGTGGTCAACTCTGTAAGGTATAAACAAACAGACAAAAGTACCCATCTGCTCAGTGGCTGCTGCTGTCTTTGAGGGTCTTTCTCTGATACCCTTAGGGGTTTAGTTAACCGGAACATACAGGTCTTCACAGCCTTGAAACAGCTGGAGTTGTGTTGTACATTGCTTATAGGTTTGCCTGAATGACAGCTGGTTTAGCTATAGAAGTGAAAACTGATCACCTAAATCCCTCACAAGAGAATGAAAAAAGAGAAATACTCTCATAGACTATTCAAATCAAAAGCAGCCAAGAGGGCTTCCCTGGTGGTGCAGTGGTTGAGAGTCCGCCTGCTGATGCAGGAGTCTACTGAAGAGGGAAGAAATGAGTTTGCTGTCTTCCCTGCAGAAGTTCATGGTAGACTCTGTTCACTAACAGAGACAAGTGCAAAACCATATTATTTGTAGACAAAATTCCACTGGTAGCCAAAGAAAAAAGACTTCTTTAGAAGAGATGAAAGAGAGGCTGAGGGTTTCTCTGTGGAAAGCTGAAGAGGAGGAGGTGAGCCAGAGGTGATAAACTGAAAGCTTCTACTAGCTCAGAATCAGATTAAGGCTCTGATTGTCCTGCACCCAAAGTACTGTTTCATCCATTAAACCTTGCCTTGGTGGAATTTGCACCTCCCATGTGCCAAATCACTTAACCCGGAACTGTCACCAAAACATCAGAGCATTGAACAAATATGCTTAAAAGAAGCTAAGGAAAATAATAAATACTTAGGATTTCCTAAGTATTTGTACGAGACCAGGCATGCAAGTAAGATCTGAACCATTAACAAAGTCTAATCAAACTGAAATAATAATTACTTATCATGTCTGTTATTTGCAAGGCACTGGGCTAGGGCTATATTGGAACATGGGAGAATAAGATTCAATTTCTGATTCAAAGCACCCAGTGTCCAGTGAAGAAAATAGACATAAACACGTAGAGATAGAAGGGAGCTACTAAAATTTTTGAAGGATGGAGCTTAGAATCAGAAAGCAATAAGGCATAACTCAAGGTCTACAAATCCCACCTAATGGAAGAGCTTTTCCTTCTTCCTCTCCCCCTAAGCCAGATTTTTGTGATGTTTACACTAGGGCGTCAATGCCTCTCCACTATTTCTTACCACTGAATAGTAGATTTTAGTTCTCCTTTCCTCTCCCCATAAGGTAACTTCTACAAAATTGCTTCTCTGATTGAGAAATATAACACATATTAAAAGACCATTGTATGCTGAAGACTACACTATTTATAATGCCTCAGTCAAAAGAAACTGCATGCATAGTCCTGAAACTGAAGATTATCTCAATTTTTCTGGAGAAATACAATACAGAAAATGAGAAAAGTGCTTGAAAATAATATTAAAGAGTGGATAAGGTTTATATATTCAAGTGTGCTGTTGCAGCTGATTTACCGGTTGTTCATGTTAAGATACACAGTATTGGTATGGGAATATTGATAAGCTCATATTTATTCTATGCACTCATTTACACACATGCACACACACACGATTTTGCTGTACATATTGCTATAGTAAAAACAATCTTAAAACAGAAATTGCTACAACCTTTCTTCCTTAGTCACTTATTTTTTGGTTGAATTAATCAATTGACTAAATTTTTAAACACTTAAAAAACTGAATTGACAGTTCACAGATGGATATAGAGATAAGAACAAAATTAGATTACTGAAATGTTCTGACATATCCATGAAAAAGAGTGTATAAATATTATGATTTTAAAAATTACACTTGGAACATTTTGGTCATACTGCTGTAAGAGTGAATTCCTTTTAAATTTCTTAAATGTACAAAGTTCCAGGCATACAGTATGTTTTTCTAACCATATGATTTCCCTAGAAGTAATTCTGAATATGTGTGAATTTCACCTAGAGGAGAAGGGCCGCAATAATGCTATTGATTTTTGGTCATGGACTGGATAGAATTGATTTATGAAAAAATAATGTTGAAGCAACATAGCTTAGGTTCAGTATCTTCAATGTTCTTATGGAGCCTAGCTTAATTAGAAAGATATGTTTCTTGCCATATGTGTGAAATGTCTATTTTGTCTTTAAATATGGCAAGAGAGGTAGAGAAAGAGAGAAAATCCTAGAATTAGAAACTCTGAGTCCCTTCATCAACTAGCCATCACTGTGGCCCCCAGAAGGGAATTGGGACACAGAGACAAAACCAGTCAAATGAAGTTCACTAGATGGGGCTTTGTGTAACCTGTGAAATGGCAATGATACTACAGGGAATTTTATTTGACATGTAAGAGACCAGCCTATACTTCGATAATATTAATCCAAGTGACATGTTGAACCCTTTCACCTGGGTTCATTGTCTTATGACCCAACCATTCCAGTGATGAGAAGAGGCAGGAATCAAGGCAAGGCAAACCCCGGGAAAACTTGTCAAGTGAGTAAAGGCACAGCAATCCTAGGCCTAGATATCACAGAGACTGAGCCAGCAAATCCTAGCAGCTTTTCCTTGGACTTTGTTTTCATTCTTTCTACGTTTGTGCTTAGTTACTTTCAGCTTTAGCCTTACATTATCCAGTCAACACACTATTTCCCAAAGTTACCTAAGGTGGCTCCTTTCTTTTCCACTTTATAGTATGGATTTGTAACATTTAGCTTCAATTGTCAGAGTCTACATTTCATCTTGAATTCCCCCAACAATCTAGCTCACTTTAAGAAAACAGTTTGCACACAGTAAAATTCCCTCTTTATGGTATAGAGTTCTATGGGTGCTGACAAAAGCACTGAGTCATATATTCACCTCCACAGTATCATACCAAACAGTTCTATCATTTCCCAGTGCTACCCCTTTGTGGTTACCCCATCCCCTCAGACTTAACCTTGGCACCAATGATCTTCTTTCTGTCCTACCACTTTGCATTTTTCCAGAATGCCACATATTTGGACTCATACAATATGAAGCCCTTTCAGTCTGGCTTCTTTCGCTTAGAAAAGTGCTTTTTAGATTCTTGCATATTATGAGAATTCATAATTTTTTTCCTTTATATTGCTGAGTAATATTCTACTGCATGGATGTACCACCATTTGTTTATCCATTCTTGTGTTGAAGGGCATTTGCAATGTTTCCAATATTTGGAGCTTATGGATGAAACTGCTATGAACATAAACATACAAGTATTTATAAATATAATATTACATTTCCCTAGGGTAAATGCCTAGGAATAGGAAAGCTGGGTTATATGGTAAGTGTATGGTATATTTATATTTATATGTAACTGCCAAAATATCTTCCAAGGTTGCCATAACATTTTGCATTCCCACCAAGTAGCTCTTCACATTCACACTTGGTGCTGTCATTTTTTTTTTTTCATTTTAGTCATTTTAATACATGTGTAATGGTATCTTATTGAAGTTTTAATTTGCATTTTTCCCTAATGACTAATAATGTTGATTATATCTTCATGTGCTTATTTTTCATCTGCATATCTTCTCTGGTGAAATATCTCTTTAAATTGTTGCTTTTTTTTAATTGAGTTTTTTAAATTGTTAAGTTCTTTATATACTTTGCACGAAAGTCTCTTATCAGATATGTGATATGCACATATTTCCTCCCAGAATATGGCTTGTCTTTAATTATCTTAACACTGTTTTTTTACAAAGCAAAATTAATTAATTAATTTTGATTTAATTTATCCAGTTATAATTTTTTTCTTTTATGAACCTTGCTTTCAGAGTCATGTTTGAAAAATACCTGCAAAACTGTAATTCACACAGATTTTGTTTTTGTCTATTTCTAGAATTTTATAGTTTTAGGATTTTGACTAACACTTATTAATTTTTGTGTAAAATGTGACCTATGTGTCAAGGTTCACATTTTTGCATATGGAAATTGAGTTGTTTCAGCATATTTGTTGAAAGACTACTTTGTCTCTTAATTTGTCTTTGCACCTTTGTCAGAATCATTTTACTTTATTAAAATGGATGTATTTCTGTGCTTTGTATTACTGATCTATCCTTTCATTAATACCACATTTTGAGTCCTGTAGCATTTAGTAAGTCTTGAAAACAAATAGTGTGAGTCCTCTCCAACTTTGTTAATTTGCTCCAGAATCATGTTATCTTAGTTTCTTCGCCTTTCCATACAAATTTTATAAAAAGCTTGTGAATATCTACAAAAAATATTGATTGATTTTCAAACGTTGAACCAGTCTGCATTTCCTGGGATAAATCCCACTTGGTCAAGAAAGATTATCTTTTTTATATATATTGCTATATTCAATTAGTTAATATTTTGTTGAGGATTCTTGTGTCTATGTTCATGAGAGAGATTTTTCAGTACTTTTCTTATAAAACCCTTGTTTGTTCTTGGTGTTGGAATAATCTTGGACACATAAAATGAGCTGAGAAGTGTATTCTCTTCTATTTTCTGGAGATGGCTGCATAAACTTGGCATATATTATTTCTTCCTTATATATTTGGTAGCATTCACAAATAAAATCCCTTGGGCATGGGGTTCTTTTTTGGAGAGGATTCAATTTCTTTACTAAATAAAGGACTATTCCAGTTACCTATTTCTCCTTGAGTAAGTTTTTGTAGTTTGTGTCTTTTGAGAAATTGGTCTATATAATCTAGGTTTCAGAACTAATGAGCAAAGAATTGTTTATGATATCCCAAATTAGCTTGATAGTGTCTGTGGGGTCAGTAGTGATGACCCTTCATAATTCCTGATAGTGTAGGTTGCATTTTCTCTGCTTTTTTTTTGGGGGGGTAGTCTGGCCAGAGGTTTACCAATTTTATTTATCTTTTCAAAGAACCAGTTTTTGGTTTCACTGATTTTCACTGATCACTTTTTTGAAATTCATTGATTTCCACTCTTATCTTTATTGTTTTCTTTCTTCTGATTACTTTAGGTTTAGTTTACTTTTCATCTTCTAGTTTCTTAAGGTAGAAATTAAGATTATTACTTTGAGTTCTTTCCTCTTTTTTGATATGACATTTAATGTTATACATTTTCCTTTATACATTTCCTCCTCTAAGCACTGCTTTTGTTGCACATATCATATTTTGATATGCTGAATTTTTACATTCATTTTAAATTATTTTAAAATTTTCCTTGAGATTTCTTCTTTGACCCATGGATTATTTAAAATTGTGTTATTCAATTTTCAAATATTTGTAGATTTTTCAAAATCTTTGTGTTGTTGATTTCTATATTAATTCTATTATGATCTGAAAACAAACTTCAAATGGTTTCTATTTGAGTTAATCCCCTTAGCAGATGGACTGTGTTTGTTGTGGTGGTGTTTACCCTCAGTATAGCATGGACTTCAATTTCCTATAGTTTCACTTTGTGTTTGGCATGGGAGCTTGTTTGCCAGAATAGGCATTGTTAGGTTGCCTCTTGAACTTTTTCCTCAGAAAAGATCTCTTTGTATGCTTGTGTTCCACTTCTGTCCTCTCCCTGCAATATTCTGCTCTTACTTATAATTTGTAATTCGAAGTGTGTTAGTTTGATAGTGGCAGGCACTGTGGCAGGGCATGCTGTGCTGTTTTTATTAAATCTCAGTCTTAGGCAGACACTGAATCCTGTGTTTCAGTGATGGTGTCTTCTCAGTTCTGAGGCCAGTGCATAATGCTGCTCCTTGCCCAGAAGTAGGTATTCCTCCTACCCCTTTCCTTCCTCAAGCTGAACTGAGTTTGCCCCAGTGTCCTAAGGGTGAGAATTTCTTTCCCTTCTCTCAAGGCTGCTTCCCCTTCTCCAAGCTGGTTCCACAGTGACACATTCTTAAGCTTCTTTTGGATCTCGTCCGTGAGCATCCGTTGGGGTTCATGGAAGAAGCCTGCAAACGCATGCTATCTCCCTCAATTTTTTTTTTTTCTCTGCTGGGCTTCACAGTGTCTTACCAGCCCACACTCAGCCTTCACCAATTCTTCTTACCAGCCTCTGGTTGTAGGTTGTGTCTAACCCATGGAAGAAAGTGCTCATATCTTCTCTATCCTTGCAGGCACCAATCTCTTGTCAGATTTTGTGCCATTGATTTGCTCTGTGAAATTAGGTCTCTGATGGGTCAAAAATGTCATGAATTTTAAGTTTATCTAGCTCTTTTTCATTGCAAGGATGGGCACAACACTTCTTCCAGCTCACTATATCCTGGAAGCCCCCACTTAGTTTTTTGTTAAATTATCTAAGAGGAGAGTGAGAAAGAGAGACCTCACCCCAAATGTGAAATAGTTTTGAGCTTCTCTTACTGTATAAGATATACCACTCAAGAAAGAGGCAGTCAGAAGAAACAAGTCAAGGAGGGTGGATTTTGAGAAAAGAAACTAATATAGTCTCAATGGCCTTGTACTCCCTTTCTGCAGTTAACATAAAAGTCCACATCTAGCACCAAGGTTCAAAATTACCCTTGTTCTTGAACTTCCAGATTAGCCTTGCTCTTGGGGATATAGTGAGAGATGGGGAAGTGAGTTACCCTAGAGTCCAACACTGAGAAACGTGAGGTTGACCATTAGTTAATAAATATTCTTCATCTATTGTTAAAGTTTTAAAGTATATATACATTTTTCTTCATTACAAGATTACCTTAAATTTATTCTGGCAGGCAACAGATTATAGCATTGATCTAGGAGACCAGAAACGCTGGAGTTCTCATTTTGTTCTTGTCACTAACTCCTTATCAGACTCTGGATAAGTTATTTAACTGCTTTGAATCTAAAAATTTTAAACTCTGCAAATGGAAATAATACTGCAAACTGAACTATGTCTTGAAGTGGTGAGACTCTCATGAGATAACGTTCTTGAAAGCCATTTGACAGGTATCAAGATTTATTCAAACAAGTAATACAATTTCACCATTACTCTGTTGTCCTAGATTCTTAAAGTTAAGATGTGGAGGACACTCAAATCCAAAGCCTCATGCAGAATCAGAGCACTCTCTCCTCTAGATATTTTTGGATGAACTTTGAAAATTACGTACTCTTTCCAATTTTCCTCAACTCCTTGCTTGCTACCTACAAGCTGCTATGGTCATTCAACAGTACGTCAGAAAATTACGTGCAAATGTTTTCTGCTTTGATTGTCCTCCATTTATACACATTTTACTTGATTTTTTGTGTTGGCAAGTCTTCATCATCCACAACTTTTTCCTCTATGAATGGGCACTTTTTCAACTCATAGATTTACCCATTTTACTTTCCACTTCAGAGGTAAAATTTTCTCTTCTCAAATTGCTAAGGACCTAAGGTCTTTGGCAACAGCAAATGAAAACTATTTATGCCAGCTGAAGCTCAGGGAAACCTTATGAGCAACCAGGATGAGAAAAGGAGACACAGGCAGACCCCATGGAGTTGGAAGGAAAATTCAGGAACTTAGGCTACTCTTTCTCTTCTTCCCAGTAGTGTTGACTTTCTTCTAAGTCTTGGCTGTCTTTAGGTCCCTCATCTGCTCCTCTTCATTCTTCTGTCAACCAGCTTCCAGAACAAGGCTCTTAGTTTCTATTCCCTCAAAACTTTGGGTTGTACTCAGCTTTGAATTGCAAAGTGCTGACTATGGTCTAAACTCTACATAATTTTAAATTTTGAAGAGTATTCCAGCATCTTATTTAAAGTGATGAATTAGTGGGCTGCAGGCTGACAAAATATTCACAGAAACCTGAATGACCTTGTTTCCTGACTGTAGAAAAGATCCTTGCTTCAACTCGCTTTCATTCATCTGTACCTCATACATTCCATTTCATTCCCTTGATGTACTGGAGATAGCTTAAATCTCAAGTCCTCCTTGAAAACTGATAATTACATTTTCTATTGTGCTGGATTTTATGTAAGGAAACCTTTAGTAAGAGGCATACATCATTTACAAAAAATATATTAGAGAGGTATAAGAACTACAAAAATAGAATACTGCACTAGTTTTCTCTAGTCTGTTTATTAAATAAAGGAGATGGTACATATACTTGATTTAGTGAATGTGAATTAAAAGCTTGATATTAATTACTATTTTATTAATCACTCAACTAATTTTTATTTATCATTGTTCTTTTGGTGAATCTGCATTATTTTATTTTAAATTAATTATTAATTATTTTAAAAATACAAGTAAGAAACTAAACCCAAGCAGATATAATTATATCATCTTAGACTTTATTCTAGAAGTTGAATAACTAATTATACAGAACTAATCTTAATAGTAACTATTTATATTTTTAAACAACTTCCAAATATCTTCAATGTATTTCATTTAATCCTCATAAGTAATTTGTGAAATATATTATCCTTATAATTTGTCTTATTCAAGGAAAGTAAACAGGTTAGAACAACTGAAAGCCTTGCTCACGTTTCTACATCCAGGGTTCAGACTCACAGATCTTTTGCGTGATTTTTACAACACAATTATTTCTCCCGCAGTCATCAGTTTAGATACATCTGCATGTATTGTGAGATTTATTGATTCACAAAGATTTCTACATTGCAGTATTTGTGTTTGTTTTCTTTCTTTCTTTCTTTCTTTTTTTTTTTGTGCTACGCAGGCCTCTCACTGTTGCGGCCTCTGCCGCTGGAGAGCACAGGCTCCGGACACGCAGGCTCAGCAGCCATGGCTCACGGGCGCAGCCGCTCCATGGCACGTGGGATCTTCCCGGACCGGGGCACGAACCGGTGTCCCCTGCACCGGCAGGCAGACTCTCAACCACTGCGTCACCAGGGAAGCCCTGTGTTTCTTTTCTTATGCAAAATAAATATTTGTTTATTATTTAAAAGATTCATGATATTGTAAAAAATGTTATAATATGTTTGCATTTTTTTTCTTGATTTCCCACTTTAGAAAGCCTCCTGATCACGGAGATTATCACTTAGTCAAAGAATCTTTCTTCTTTGTTTAAAACCATTGGTGGTTCTTATGTATCAAACTCTTTGTTCAGTCAGATTAGACCTGTAGTATTTGTGATAGTATCACCTCAACCAGTCAACATAAGGCTTTAAATATGCTCTGTAATTCCAACCTTACACAATAGTGAGTTGGGAGCTGCAGTGTGTTAAAAGAAGAGACATCATTGAAGGATAATTCTGTCTAGCTATCCTGAATTCTCTATCTCCCAGAAATCATGACCAGCATCAAAGAAACAGTATACATTCTACTCTTTATCAAATGCTAGGAACAGTGGCAAGCCCTAGGCATCACTTTGGGAAGGTTGTAAAGATAAGAACCATATAGATGCACAACAAATCAAAGATCCTGCAGTCCCATCCTTAATAACAAGACTATTAGCCATTTACATCCCGTAAGACAGTGAGAACTGAAACCATCTGCAGCCACCAACTTACTGTCTATATTAACATGACTTTATTATTCCAGGAAATTATTACTCAGAAAGACAAAGTTGCAAATATTATTGTTTCACATACTTCCTGAAAAATCAATCTATCTGAACAATAGACTATTCTTAAATAGTTTGTTTAACTGGGATCATCAAACTGCTTTTTACTCTTCAAGTTTCCTTTCAAACCCTAACATCTCCGTGTTCACTAATCTTAAGCTATTATTTCACAATGTTAAGCCAACTCCTGTTAGGCCCTCAGCATTCACAGGTCTTTAAACTAGCTCCTCCAAACCTACGTATGGCCCTTGTCTTCCAAGATGCTCCTAAGACTCTGTCGGGATAGTGGTCTCTCTTACTGCAGTAAATAATAAAATTGGCTTTGCTCAATGAATAAGGTATTTTTATGGTGTCTTTGGTAAATCATCATTAGACAAAGATAATGGTCCTATAGACAAAAGTCAAAATAGACATTCTACTTAGAGAAGGTGTTTTAATTCTTTTTTTCTCACAGGGCAGGTACTAGTCTCAGCTGTGAAGCATGAACATCTTGTCTTCAGTGATCCTCTTTCACACCCTGTCTTCTTGTGCCCTGCACCCACTTCTTTCTTCCTGCATCCTGTGGCAGATGCCTCAGCTGGCTCCTCCCAGGTCCCATGCATGCATACAGGCTTAGCTGTATCACCACTGTGCCCAGTGGGAAAGGGGCAGATAAACAGATTAGTTGATAAGCATTAACAGTAGATAAAGCAACTGTCTGCTTTTCCTAGAGACTGTCCCTGTGAAAATGCCTCTACTGGTAATGGAATTAAGTGGATATGAAAGATGCATTCTGAGGGCTTTTTTCCCCCTGTGTATGTTTTCAGTCTTTTTTCCATGTAAAGTTTAGGCTTTGCAGATTGCTAGGGCCTGAAATATGTCTTTTCATATGCGTGTGTTTTGCCTTTAATTTCTTCTCAGAACTCAAGTGAGCAGCTCACTTCAAATCCTCAGAAAAAAATTTTTTTTTTCCTTCTCTCACTAGAAACAGAAAAATGTTCAGACATTCTGTAGCCAGGTTTACTGAATTTTTGAAAAGAAAATGATTGCTGAAACATCTTGCCAGTGGGGCAAAGATTATTTATACCCAACAGTTTGAGTGCTAATCTGTGATTTAAAAATTTAAATTAGCTCACTTATGACACATATTTACATTACAAATAGTAAATATTAAAATGAACACCAAGTTTGTGTTAAATAATTGTCAATAGAGAACCAGATACTGTGCTGCTATTATTCAAAGAATAATACATATTATTCTTATATGTAATAATACTATTACATATTTACATTTTTTGTCATTACTTATCCTTTCTCACTATTATATCTGAAATGCCGTTTTCATTATGCAACAGTTGTTAGGCACTTCTCATTTCTTTTATTAAGGTTTATTCTATCTGACGTATGGAAGCTGCATTTATCAACTTCCTTTGAAAGGAAGTATAAGCCCAAGACATATCTGTGGAGTATGAGGTCCTGTGCCAATGAAATTTATGTTTCTTAATTTTATTTTAATGTAAATTACTGCTGCCTCCACAGTACACTTCTGTTCGTTAAGAAATAATTTTGAGAGGCTGCCTACTCTCAGAGAATTCTGTTCCAGCAGTTCTTTCTAGCATTCCAGAGGCATTTACGATAACAGTGTGGATCATTTTAAGGCAATTCATTTTCAAATACAAGTCAAATGGGAGTCTTTTAGAAAAGAACTTTTTGGAGTGAAAACGATACTTTGGAATACATTTTACTAGCAAAGGGATTTTTTTATCTGTAAAAGGATGTTTCATAAGTGATAATAAGATTTATAGTTTTTTGATAAGAAATTTATAGTCCTCTACCTGTGATAACAGCCATTGCCCTAGAGACTGTAGAGTTGGAGGTGCAAGTACCCACGAAGGCAGTGACAGCATTAAGCTTAATATCTTACTCAACTCATTTATTTGACGTTAGGTGAAATGTATTTCAATGTGACAGTGAATCAGGGAGTCATTTTGTTGTCTTGATTTTTTCAAACTTGTTAACCCTGAAAGAACTGACCAGCAAAAATACGTTCTGCTTATTTTAAATTTTTAAAGAACTCTTCAATCTCACTCTCTTTTTCTGTCATACACACACACAACACAAATACACACATACACCAATATAACTTCTCTCAACAGGACCCCCTCCATCACCTTCCCTAAGCTATGATGGTGTTTTGTTTACTCATTTATTTTGTTTTGTGTTATTTTGTTTAATGCCAGCAGTAGCACATCATTCCTTTGATCTTGAAATTATTCTGTATGTTGTTTGCCTGACTCTTTTAGCTTCCTCAACAAAAGGAAAGACTGAAAGGTCTTCTTATTTGCTTACGCTTGTGGCATAGGTGTCCCCAGAGAATAGAATTTGCCTGATGGCATTTTAAGGAGTTGGATTCCAGTGTGTGTGTGTGTGTGTGTGTGTGTATGTGTGTGTGTACTTTGGACCCTGTCCCCTAACAAAGTTTCTCTCCTTGACTAAACTTTAGTCAGGCTCCTCTGAGTCCTCTTTTTGGCTAGAACTTGTCCTTGGGTCCAAAATTCAATAGAAGTTTATTAACATGTTCATTGTGCATATATATGGGAGTACTCAGTGATAAGTAACTCAAAGGGATGGTTAGAACTTGAGTTTATATGACATCTTAGAAAGAAACAATAATTTTGTAAAAAGTGGTAAGACAAAGGAAAAGGACTGAGCTTTTAGGGTGGCAAATTGTGGGAAGGTAAATATATGAAGGAACTAATAGAAGATAAGGGCTAGTTAGTAAGGTTTGTTAGGTAGGCTCCTTGTGTACCATCTCTCAGTTGATAAAGGTCTAGAATTGTCTCCAGTGATGAACTTCTGTCCTTCTTGGTGGGGGGGGGGGGGGGCATTTTTACAAATTTATTTTCTGCTTTTAGGTAAATGGGGGAGAAAAGAGGGTTTTTTTCTTTTTTGCTTTTTTTC
>NW_020174282.1:91190-167469 GCF_003031525.2 Neophocaena asiaeorientalis asiaeorientalis
GGCACTTTTACAAATTTATGTTCTGCTTTTAGGTAAATGGGGGAGAAAAGAGAGTTCTTCTCATATCTGCTTCTTTTCCATTGATTTCAGCTCTAAATAATCAATATGCCAAAGTGGCATACTTTGGTGCAGTATATTCCGCAACCCCTCACATGCATAGCCCAGTTTTAGTAAGAATCTTGCTAAGTCAGTTTAGAGAGAATCCCCCACTCTTGATAGGCAGTCAAATTTCTCATCCCCACTCCTGATACCTGATCACACTGGCCTGCATTTAGGAATAATTCTATTAAGTCTGTTTAGCAAGAATTCCCCTAACCTTGATGCCTTCTCTTAGTAATCTTCCATCCATTGACCTCTCTCCTGCTCATTGGCTATAAATCTCCAGCTCTCTTTGCTGTGTTTGGAGTTAAGCTGATCTTTCTCCCCTACTGCATAGTCTTGACACTGATCACAATAGTTCTGAATAAAGGATTTTTTTTCCCCTTTAACAAGTGTCAGAGTAACTTTTTCTTTAACATCCTCATCATCAACCATTCAGCCTTGTTCTTGGTGTCGTGACAAGAAGTCAAATGAAACTGCAAATTGCATCTTGTAGAATTTCCAGGGAGTAAATGTCTTCTGACTGCTATTGTGTATCTTCTCTGGAGTTTGCACAATGAGGTAGTTACACCAATATTGTGTGCATATTCAACATATTCAGAGCTATGGATGATATGAATGTGGAGAGGGAGAATGGATCAATGATTTCCCCAATTCCCCTCTCCAAAGGTTTAAGCAGGTCTCCTTTCACTCCTTTTCGGAAGGTGCCATAGGTGGGACACATTGGGAGAATGTTTGAATCACAGAATAAGAGCAAAAGAATATCTATTTCAGAGAGAGCAAGAGAGAGTTGATGATAAAGCAAAAATTCACCCAAGGGTGTGGAGACTGAAATTCATGAGTGAAAGATGTACAAGTGGTCTCAGCACTCTTCAGAACGTAATCCGTTACTGTTTCTTTACTCTTCCCTTTTCTTTCTCCTTCCTTTTTCTTTTCTCCCACTTTTCATTTTTTCTCCTTCAGAGACAGTAAAGCACTATATCATTTATATATGCTACCATTGATAGGTTCCTCACTACTCTGAAAAACATTTTATATGTATTATATCAATAATCTTCAACATAATGTTGAGAAGTTGACATTGTTATAACCCTTTTACAGCTGAAGAATCTCAAGTATGCAGAGATTAAGTGACTTGTTCACGGTCACATAGATAATAAGTGGTAAAGTCAAAATTTAAAGTCTGCCCTGACTAAAACTTGTTCTTTGGTATGTTACCAGTGTTTTTCAAGAGTTAATGTGCATCCTTAAGTTTACCTGGAGATCTTGTTAAAATGCAGATCCAGGTTCAGGAGCTCTGGGTGGGGACCTTAGATTCTATATTTGTGGGGAAGGTGATGCTGCATTTCTCTGGACTATGCTTTCAGCTGATGGTCATTAATTTGAACTTGGGAAGTTTTCATTGATAATGTGCTTAATCACAATTTCATATTATTATTTTAGTATACGTCCAAAATACTACAGATTGGTTTATCCTAAAGTCCTTATTCTTCACTCAATCCAAAGTGTAGAGCTTTCTGGTATCAGTAGAATTGCCCCAAACAAATTCTTCCTCAAGGTTTTTGCTTAGGAATCTCAAATGTAGCTCTTTTGTCTTCAGTTCACCTATCAAATTTTTTATTCCACTATTTTTTTTTCTCTCTCTCCTCTGGAACTCCTTTCATTTTATCTAGATCTTTTGAGCACCTACAAGCACAAAATTGAATGCTTTATTCCAGGTGCAGGCCCATTATTCATATGGAAAATACTATCACATCACATCTCCCTATTCTGTAATACAAATGATACAATCTCTCTCAGTATTGAGTCCAAAAGAACCCTGCATGATTTTGAGACTTATCTATATTGAAGATTTCTATCTAATTTGACACTGTAATTTATAGCCTCAAGTATCTGTGCTTCTTCAAAAGAGCTAATTTACGTCTCTGAAGCTGGATGACATATTTTTCCTATACCATGTATGCTGCATCATTTTCTTTGTTACAGATGATGGTGCACAACCTTGTCCATTTTCTAATTTGGGTTGTTTGTTGGTGGGAGCCTCTTTCATATTCCTTATAGCTTGTGGACTGCTATCAAGGTGGAAACATGTTCATTATATCCCAAATGGTTCTGGATTGAAATGATGGAGCTCTATGGCTAGGGTTTTCAAGGTTAAGAGGCCCTGTGAGGCAAATCCAATAGGGCTTAATAGCTGATTAGTTGGTTAATGTATTTGAACTTCTGTGTATCGTAAAACTTTCAGTTTCAAATGAAAGTTTCTTTTTTTTTTTTTTACTCCTTCTGCCACTGTGCTTGTGGTACCCTTAGTTACCTAGAAATCTTTCTTTCGAAAAATTCTAATTTGATCCTAGGTGATCAAATTTGAAAAATGTGAAGTTTGATCCTAGGAGGGAAAGGACTGATTCATGAGTAGGCCAGGAGAGCTAAGTGGAGAGCCTATTCTAAGCACAAGGTCTCCTTTCAATTACATTTACAAATATTCAAAGAATAGTAGTACCTGTATGTGTGAGGCTTGTGTTTATTCAGTTTATAGTGAAGGTTTGGTGAATTGTCCTTT
Source organism: Neophocaena asiaeorientalis asiaeorientalis (assembly GCF_003031525.2). Lineage (NCBI taxonomy): Eukaryota > Metazoa > Chordata > Mammalia > Artiodactyla > Phocoenidae > Neophocaena > Neophocaena asiaeorientalis. The sequence continues at coordinate 93,850 of NW_020174282.1, forward strand.
GCAGGGATAACTCCACTAGAGGGATAGTAAAGTCACTCAATAAAGATAATTGGAAAAGCCCAGAAAAATCTCATTAAGTGTATGTGCATATGTGTGTGTGTCGGGGGGAAATTTTAAATAGCAATCATGCAAAATCATAAAAATGATCATCATTATCATAATAGTTACTGGGTGTCTACTATGTCAGGCACTATGTTAAATGTTTTACATAGCATTATACCATTTAATCCTCACAAATATTTAATTGAGTTAGATATAATTGTAAACTCATTTTATTAATGAGAAGACTGATGCCAAGATAGGTTAAATAAATTGTCTAAGGCTAGTTATTTTGTGGCTAAACAAGTCTTACTTTTCTGACTCTAGATACTGTATGTGTAACTCATACACTACAGTACATTTTTTGTGTACAAATCCCTATGTCATATAAACAATTAGTTAACTCAGTGTAGCTATAAGTTAATGCTCAATGAATTTACCCAATGCAAGTCATAGAGAAGACACAAAAGATGACTATTACGTGACCCTTACAACCCAAGAGAATATAAATTAAAACTTTTACATCTATAATTCAAATATGATGCTATGCTAAATGCTATAAAAGAGAAAGAAATTAATATTAGTGAGGAGAGATTGATTTTAAGTAGAGAACTCTTGGGATGATTTTCAAAGAAGAAACAAATGAGATTGAGGGAAAATTTTAAACTCCAGCAGGTGATCATAGAGTTGGTGGGGATGGTGAGGAGGTAACTGGCAAACATTCAAGCAAAGACCGAGTCCAGATAATGGAGGATATGTTTAGGAATTAGCAGGTGGACTGAGATAAGTGAACCACAGGAAACTTAGAAGGGAGAAGGGACACTGATATATGGGAAATGAAACTAGAAAGTTAGGTAGAAGATGAATTCTAGGCTGGATTATTCAAATTTCATTCAGTAGGGGATTGGAGCCATCAGAGCTGTTGAGCTGTCATGTGACAAGATCCGATCTATGTTTTAGATGGACACATAATTGCTAAATAGAGATAGTGGTTTGGACAGGATCAGGGAGTCCAGTTAAATCATAAGAGGAAATGAGTTACTGAACAACTATTTTGCCATGACCTGGAAAGATAACATTTATACTCACTGGTTATTCTGAAGTTAAGATATAATGTATATTATAAATTTCAAATATGTCTTATTTATGCTTAGGCAGAATTTGAGTAATTTATTTATTACCTAAAATAATGCCTATTTAGGACATTTGCTATGTATTCTTTTATTTGGGGACTTATGATGCTTCATAATGCAGCTGATATAAAGTTTCTGAATTTCATGTAATAGAATTGTTCTTGATTTATAAGTCATTCCAAACATCTTCACAGAACATTACCATTCTAACTCCTGGCATTTTGAAAGGACTGTTATGCCAAACAAATTTTAATATAACCAGGGTAGTTTAAAAGGAGAAAGATAGACCTGAAGGGAACTTTTAAAAATGAATGGAACAAGACTATTTCCTTTAAATTCTTCAGGAGGTTAATTCTTTTTTGACAAAAAGATGGATTAGATAACTTGTTGGGTCATTTAAAAATTTTAGTTTCCATGAGTCTGTGATTCATACATAAGAAAAATTGTTTTATCTCCTGACTGATGGTCCTCCTAATCCCTGTTTTTTTCCCCTGCCACCAAAAATAAAATTCCTCCAAGTATAAAAATGTTTCAAGCAGACTTTTTGGCTCTATAAGGCTCCAAGTGATAAATACAACTCTCAACATTGCTGTTTGAGATGGTAAATCACCTAAAGTTGAATTTATAGAATTCTAGAGATACATTTTGTTCAGCCACTCCTCTATTTTATATCCAAGTCCAGAATTCTCTTACACTCTACTAGAAACAAAGTTCAAAGCATTAAACAAAACTTAATGTATTGAAAGGTCCCTTTTAAGCAAATTCTATAGGTTTTCCATGATCATGAAATTATATTTTATTTCCGTAACTACCCAATTATCCTTTAACTATCTGTATAATTTGTTAAGAAAATCCTCAGGACTAGCAATATGCTGTGGACAATATGTTAGAACAGATATTACAAGGGGATTTTCCTGCTGCAAAATGATCAGATAGTGCATAAAGTGTGTATGTATGTACATGAATGAGTGAATACTCACAGGGAGTATAATAATCTCATGCAGCGAACAAACAAACAAACAAAACAAAGACTATCTGAGGTCAGTTGCCAATATCAGCTCAGTGGGCCCCAAATTAGGTTTTGACCCCAAAACACAAAGTAGGAGTAGCTGAATATGAGACTTTAAGGCAACCTGAGAACAAGGGAACAAAAGTTGACCAAGTTTGGTAACAATGCCTGGCTCCCAGCAGAAGCAAATGCAAATCCTGTCAAGAAGAAAACACTCTCGGGCTTCCCTGGTGGCGCAGTGGTTGAGAGTCCGCCTGCCGATGCAGGGGACACGGGTTCATGCCCCGGTCCGGGAAGATCCCACATGCCGCGGAGCGGCTGCGCCCGTGAGCCATGGCCGCTGAGCCTGCGCGTCCAGAGCCTGTGCTCAGCAATGGGAGAGACCACAACAGTGAGAGGCCCGCGTACCGAAAAAAATAAAAAAAATAAAAAAAAAAAAAAGAAGAAAACACTCTCAGTTTTTGCCAGCACATTATTCATATTATAGAATTAATCAAATATGAGCTCACAATTCAAAATCAATAGACATACAAGGAACCAAATCACCATGGAAGAGAGTCACTAAAACAATAAACAACATACTTAGATTGCTTAAAAATTCAAAATCTGCAAGTATCAGACGCAAACTTTTAAATTCCTATGTTGGAAATATTTACCAAAATAAAAATGGGATAACAAAAACAGTAATCAATAAGATGCTATAGAAATGTCCAGATATTTATATTTAGTAAATTTATCAATTAGGGTTCTCTGGAAAAACAGAACCAGTAGGATCTATCTATGTATCTATGTATCTATGTATCTATCAATCCGTATGCACATCTTATCTATCTATACATTATTGTGCTGGGGTACATTATTGTGCTGGCCACAAGCATATACAAAATCCACACAGCAAACATCTCATTAATAGTCTAAGTTCTTTTCCTTTAACTCTCTCAAGTTAAGAGAGGTGCCCCTTCTCTGTGCTCCCTTAGCATTTCTATCGAGCACCTTTCCTACTTTAATGTGTAATTGCTGGTTTGTTTGCCTGTACTACTAGTCATGATACAGTTTTTAATAATGTATACCAGATCAGTGCCTAGTAAAGAAAAAGTCCTTATTAATAAGTACAAGTTATAGTAAGCAGCATCTCCAAATGATACATGACTTAAGAAAAGTATCAGTATGTGTCCCTTTCCTTCCTCCCCAGACCTGGTGCCTGTGTGTGCTCCTAAATACTAGAGGAAGGCTTAGTTTCCAGTAGTCACTGTACCACTCAGGCACACAAAACATATTCAGGTAGAAAATCCAGAGAAACATTCTGCCATGGTGCTTTCTTTCTAAGAGCCCCATATACATGGCCTGAGAACAGACAGCAAGTTTAAAAGTTCTTCCTAGATCAAGATAAGAGAAAAAAAATAGGTTGAGAGATCCATTGTGATTAATAAAGAAAAACAGTACAGAAGTACAGGCATTTCATTATGTGTGAAATACTCTATACATAGGAGTTACTTCAATAGCTTTCTTACTGAGCAATTGTGTGATTTTTTTTTTTTTAAAGAGAACTAAGTGTTGGAAAAGACATTGTGAATTTAACAAAACTGGTTTGCATATGTAAGCCCAAATTTTGACCTCACGGGTGGACATTGCAAGGAGATCAATCTGGAGAAATTTTTTAAAACACTAGCTGTTGTTAGAATGAAAGCTCACATTTTACATATTTTTAAGATTACTATTTTGTTATAGTTAATATATTAAATTGTATTCAGTGTATATGTAAGATATGTTGAAAGATCACAAAACAAAATCCCAAACCAACAAAACAGTTGCATCTGTCTCTGTTCCTTCCCCATTCCATATCTCTGTTATCTTCTTAATAACATGTTATTTTGATGTTTTCAAATAATAACCACATCAGTGGTTATTTTTTTCCCCAATGTTTATGCCTTTTATTTCTTCTTCTTTTCTAACTGTTTTGACCAGTACACACAGTAAAATTCTTAATAGAAACCTATCTTTTTTTTAGATTTTAAAAAGGCTGCTTCCAACATTTCATTGTTCAGACTAATGCTTGCTATAGATTTTTCATATCGTTTTATTAGATTAAGAAATTTTATATTTTACCAAGAATGTTTGGCTTAATAAAAAAATGTTGAATTATCAGATAATTTTGTCTATATCTATTTACAGTGATCATGTAATTTGTTCTTTTAATATATTATTGGATGGGTTATATATAGAGATTTTATTTTCTAGTTAAACAGCTTTTGCAATTCTTTGATAAACTTGATTTGGGCTTTCTTTATACTATTTTTTCTTTTAAAACCTTCCTTTCTCAATCCCTTACCTCAGGGAAGGTAGAATAAGATAGATCCGGACATTTCATTTGAAAGTTATTTGATGTTATAACATATGGTCTTAATATCAATGTTCCTCTTTTAAAAATGAGAACAAAAAACTATCAACCTAAAGAGTGTGTTGAAGAGTAAAGCCTCATAAGACATTTAATTCATGTCCAGTCTTCATTTCCCATCCTGAGGATTCCTCAAGGCTCATCCTTAAATGCCTCCTGCAGCAGAAAATTTTTCTTGATCCTTCTAAATGAACCTTAACACTTTGCATGTTTCATTTTATTGTACTTATATTTTCACTAATATTATCATTTGTTTATTTATTTCCTTGCTAGAGTACATGCTCTGATAATTGAAACCAGGGGCTGTCTCATTTTTATACACATTGAATAACTGTTAGTAAGGTGTTATGGACTAAATTATATCCCCCAAAATTCATACATTGAAGCATGTAACCCCCCAGTACCCTCTAGGGTACTAAATAGAGCTGCTTTCTAAAGTGACTCTATTTGGAAATAGGACTTTTAAAGAGGTAATTAAGTTAAAATGAGGTTGTTAGGGTGGTCTAATCCGATAACTGGTGTCCCTATAAGAAGAGGAGACCAGGGCTTCCCTGGTGGCGCAGTGGTTGAGAGTCTGCCTGCCAATGCAGGGGACACGGGTTCGAGCCCTGGTCTGGGAGGATCCCACATGCCGCGGGGCATCTGGGCCCGTGAGCCACAACTACTGAGCCTGCGCATCTGGAGCCCGTGCTCTGCAACAAGAGAGGCCGCAATAGTGAGAGGTCCGCGCACCGCGATGAAGAGTGGCTCCCGCTTGCTGCAACTAGAGAAAGCCCTCGCACAGAAACGAAGACCCAACACAGCCATCAATCAATCAATCAATCAATCAAAAAAAAAAAAAAGAAGAGGAGACCAGGACACACAAAGAGACACCAGGAATGTATATGCACAGAAGGACTATGAAGAGGCAGCCGGAGGGTGTCCATCTGAAAACTAAGGAGAAAGGCCTCAGAGGAAACCAACTCTGCCCTCACCTTGATCTTGAAATTCTAGCCTCCAGACTGTGAGAAAACAAAAACAAAAACAAACCAATTTCTGTTGCTTAAACCATCCAGTCTGTGGTATTTTGTAATGGCAGTTCTAGAAAACTATTACATAATGTATACAATAATTATTTTTATATTTAATTGTGTCAAATTCTTCTATGAAAAAGGTGGCATGAATGTACCAACACCGTCCTCACCCTATTCTAAGCATATGCAAATATTTACTGACCACTTAAAATACTGGGGGCAGGTAGTATGGAGAATAGGGAGAGCAAATAAGATTCCTCCCCTTTATAAAGCTAAGGATTATTGATGTTGAGTGTTAGAACCTTTCTTCAAGGAGGTTTTATCTCTTTCAATAATTACTAATTAAGAATTTTTATATTTATTAAACTGATATTTACTAGAGGGAAGATTAATAACCCCCCAAAATTGATATCTGAGTCTGACTTCCCAAATAAAGGAAATTAGGAATTAAAAAGTTTGAAAACTTTAAGGCCAAGTTAATGAAAAATCATTTTACATTTGTAGTAAGCATTTTCATCAGAGTAGGAACTATTGAGGAGTGTGTGTGTGTGTGTGTGTGTGTGTGTGTGTGTGTGTGTATGTTTGTTGGGGATGGGATATGCCAGTGGAATATAAAAGCATTATATGACACTGGATAACTCTTATTTTTGAGGAATTTACAATGTAATTTGAAAAGAAAAACAATAAAAATTAAAACTTTGCCTAGATTAAGTGGTTTGAGTAGAAAACCCCAAATATTTCGTCTCTTCTCAGAACATAGCACAAAACCATGTTTGTTCACATACCTAGAAAGAAAGCTCAGGGTTAAAGAGTGATCCAGAAAGACTTCCCTGTATGTACTTTGAGAGTCAGAACTTCGTCATATATTTTCTTTTGCTTAACATAGCATGGTTAATGGTAAATCCTCAACACATCCTTCTCGAGATGAATTATACCACATTAGGGTGGAGAAATCCAATGCCTACTCTGATAATTTTGCTGTCTTGTCCCTTCCCACAGTGGAAGAGAATTTCCCCACAGATCAGATTTGCTAGATTGAAATAAATGGCAACACTATTTTTCAAAGCCATGTCATGAATGTACACTATAGGAAAAACTTGAACTGTGAGGCTGATGATCCTTCTAGAGTAAATGTAAATAAAGCTCAAGTGGCTCTTAGGGCTTTGGCATGTCCTGCTGAGCCCGGAGTTTCTCATGCTCTAATTCAAATTCCCAAATGCACTCAAGTGGGCGAAAGTTCCAAACGATGTTTGGTAGAGAAAGGTAAAGAGGAGGTGATAGAATGTTCTGATTAACTTAAATACTTAGTAAATTGACTTTTAAATTTAAATTGCTTAGATTAAGTTTCTATAAATTATTTTCTGATCCTAGAATGCTGATTCTGTCCTTTACCCACCCCTTTTTGATATTATATGAATATAAAATGTCCTGTTGTTTGTGTGACCCCAATAAACATAATACCCCCAACAAGCAGGTCATCACACTGCTTGTAAAACAAAGTTTCCCTTTTCCTTATTGTCTGAATTTCAATGACACCCAAATGAAGAATGTAAGTCTTGAAATCGATAAATATTTAACTTGAAATTTCCTTAGAGAATAGCAGCTCATTATAAAAAGAGGAATCATAACTCTTTTACAGGTAATACATTTGTTATTTTTTCTGTATTGCTACCTCAGCTTCCCACTCAGAGTTAACTTCAGTTCATCATTCTCATTTGTTTCATGAAGATCATAACTTTAATAAAATAAGTAAACATCTAGAATCAACACTATTAGGACATTGGTTACTGATTTTATTGGAATGAATGGCTCTGAAGAATGGAGACATGCAATTATGTTGTTGTGGTCTAAAAAGTTTTGATGTAAGGAAGAAAACTACATTATACTGAGTGGGTTTAGTTTATTACTATCAAAATAAAAAATGAAAAGAGCTTTCGATTGAATGAATTGTGGGAATGAAAAACATGACTTTTCTCTTGAATCGTTTTTGTGCCTAGGAGTGTAGGTTGTTAGCATTTTTCCCTTTGCCTGCATAATCACCCTCAGTTCAATCAAGGCTCCCACCAGGTCTACAGCTATACTCAGCAGAGCCTCTTCCTTGCATCAGTCCTAAGCCCGTCCATGGTCAGGTGTGGAAATTAAACACACGCTTTTAATTCATTCATGTGGCTACAAAGCATTACATGTTATGAATGTATGATTTAATTAATTCTTACTTTATTAATGGATACATCAATTATTTTTCTAATTCCACCTTGAAATAAGTAATAGCCTTGTCAATTCAGCTTTTACATTTTTGTAGAATAGATCTCTAAGTTTGTTTTCTGTGTTAAAGAGTATTGTATATTTGTGAAACAATTTGAGATTTAGAGAAAAGTTGAAGTACAGAACAAAGGACCTAGAGTAAGTTGCTGAAATGATGTCCCTATATCCCCACATACTTTAGCTGTATTTCCTACAAACAAGGTCATTCTGTGACATAACCAAAATACAGCCACCAGCCTCAAGAAGCTAACAGTCATTCACAGTGCTATCTAATCCTGATTCAAGTTTTGCCAGATGCCACAATAATGTTCTTTGTAGCAAAAAGATTCAGTTCAGAATCATGTTCTAAATTTAGATATGATGTTTCTTTGGTCTTCAATTTTGAATAATTCCTAATTCATTTCTTATTATTTGTGAAGATTTATGCATTGTAAACATTTCTGCATAAGCTCAGAAATATGGATGTTAACATTCAAAACACTTTTTTCCCCCAACAAAAGATTATAAAGTGATGTCTCTTTGTTATTTTATTTGCATTTTACTTACAGCTAATAAGGTTGAGCATGTTTTCTTATGTTTTTGGTGATTTGCATTTTCTCTTATCTATTTTTCTACCATACTACTATTACTTTCATATTTTGTAGGTACTTAGAAAATAAGTGATATATTTTACAACAATTATTTTGCTCTAGACTTTGTTTATGTTATAATTGCATATATTTCAGTGGTCAAAACTATCAATCTTTCTTCTTGGATTTAGTGTCTTGCTAAAGACAACTAACTAGTCCAAAGTTTTACAAATATTCTGTTACATTTATTTTAACACTTTTATTATTTTTTAAATTTAGATTTCAATCTATCTAGGAATTATTTTTATATGGTATAAAACATAGTGTATAAGCTTTTGTTCATTTTAGATGAATAGCTAATTATGCCAGTATTATTTATTAAAGAAAATATATATTTCCTTCTAAATTAAGACGGCACTTCTATCATATATTATGTTTTCCATATCTAGTACATCTATTTCTGGACTCTAGTTTTATGTCATTGACCTATTTACCAATACTGTGTTTACATTTTTATTATGGTAACTTTATAATAGGTTTCACTGATCTTGTATGGCAAGTTATCCTTTATGATTCTTTTTTTTTCCTGAAATGATTTTGGTAATTTTACTCATTTAGTTTTCTGTTAATTTTAATTAACAGAAATTAATTTAAAAATATTATTAATAACAGTAATAGAAGCTCTCTATATAATAATCTATATTTTATCTTTAAAATGTAAGATTACATTTTAAAGATATTGTCTATGTGTTCAGTTTTTACTCTTGGCTTTGAATAGCATTTTATCTGATATTAATATGACTCACCTATTTTTTTCTATTACATATTTGCACAGAAATTTATTTTCCACTTTTCTTTTAACTTCATTTAAATATACTTGTATGTATCTAGTAGCTGGATTTTGTTTTATAAGCCAACCTATCATAAGGAAATTGCCATTAGTCATGTTAAACAGTATTGTTGGTTCTAATTAAAACCATCCCAATAATTCCAAATTTTACATCCAGATGGCAGGCAATTTAAATTATCATTATTATAATTATGTAAGATTAGATTTTATTCTCTTCCTGTTAATGTTGAAATTAGAAGTCAGGGTACCCGCAAAAAGTCAATGGGAGTGCCAGAAGGAGGCAGCTGATCTTTCTGTGTGATTTTGTCTACCAGCGGAATATTTGTCTACTTCTTGAGATCTCAGATTAAAACCCTTTCAATCTCCATCTTTCAAGTTTGTAAATATCAAAGTTTTTTTTATGGTGTTGACTTTTGAGAATCCCCTCTTTATCTACTGTGGCTTATCCTTCTCATAGTCTTTTGTACCCCAGTGCCAATTCCTCATTCAAAATAGAGCTAACATTCAGAGCTCATTAAAGAGTAATAAAGGTTGAATTATTTCTGCTAAAGGGTATTAAGAAGACTTGATAATGGCATAATGACAAATACCATTGTGAAATTAATGCTCTGATTATTAGGTTTAATTGATGACAGATCTCATTCAGGAAAAGAAAATGTTTATTCCAGACCGCCTAGTTCAGATTAAATACATATTTTAGAACAGAAATAATGTCATCCTTTATGATTGTCTATACCATTATGCCTGGCTTCAGTACAGAATACTCTTACAAAGAAATAGAAGTGCTCATGAACAAAGTAAGGTTTATGAGCTTCCTCAAGAGAATTTTTAAAAATACTGATTACTTGTAGTAATAATTTTTTTAAAAATCTGCATGTAAAATGAAAGTTATTATCTCATTGTTCTTGGATTCACAAGAATTACGCACTTTGGAATAAAGATGGGTGAACATGAAAAATTTCAGATTCCAATTCACATATATCTTGTATTTGGAAAGTAAAGGAAAGGAATGGGAAATGTTTCTAGTCCATTTGTTTCCTAAAGCAGCTCTTTCTTTAGTATCCTATGTAATCAGAAAAGTTCTCCCTATTGGACTTCCCTGGTGGTGCAGTGGTTAAGAATCCGCCTGCCAGTGCAGGGGACACGGGTTTGATCCCTGGTCCAGGAAGACCCCACATGCTGCGGAGCAAATAAGCCTGCGCTTTACAGCCCACCAGCCACAACTACTGAAGCCCGCGTGCCTAGAGCCCGTGCTCCGCAACAAGAGAAGCCACCACAATGAGAAGCCCATGCACTGCAACAAAGAGCAGCCCCCGCTCACCACAGGTAGAGAAAGCCCGCTCACAGCAATGAAGACCCAACACAGCCAAAAATAAATAAATTTATTTAAAAAAAAAAAGTTCTCCCTATTAAATTCAAATGTATCATTATACTTTTGCTTTGTATCCTGGAAAAGATCAAGACTTCATAGAGTTTTCCTAACAAGACTGTTAGGACATCTGCCAGATCATCAGCACTTTGGAAGCAGTGGTCCCTGGCAGATAGGTCTAATTTGTACAAATTATCAGGGCTTAGCTCTGAACTGCATTCATCTGTAGGCTTTCTTCATTTCTAAGATAAGTATTTAAGGCTATGGAACTTCTTTGCACTGCTTTAGCGGCATCCACAAGCTTTGATATTTCATCCACTTAAAAACATACATTTTAAAATTTTCTGTGTGTTTTTTTAACTTTTTAACAGTTTTTAAAGTTCATTACTGCAATTCCAATAGTTATGGTTTTTCTACTTTCTATATGTTATTTGGTTTCTAGCTTAACCAGCAAGTACCTCGAAAGAAGTGTCCAGAAACCTGGGCTGAAGTTAATGATATTTTCCTCTCTCCAGGGACTGTCAGGCCTTTAAATCCTGATTGTTCTAGCCCCTGTGATGCCTTTTAACAGCTTTTTCTTTTTTTTTTTAAATTGCGTTTCTATTTGCTCTTGATAGAAGACATCTTTCTGCTGTAAGCTATTCCATTATAAGTCAGAGGTGGAAGGCTTATTGGATACATTTCTAAAAACTCCTTCATTATTAAATTTAATACAAATACATAAAAATAAAACACATAAACACATATGCAGCTTAATTAATTACCATAATCTGAACACCCATTAACCTTCTCCTCTATCCCATGCAGGATAGATTTTTGCAGTCACTTGTTACATGAGCCTTCCATGTGCCCCCTTGCAAATCCCCTCTCTCCCCTAAGACTAACCACTATGCTAACTTTTATGGTAAAAGTTTCTTTTCTTTATAATTTTATCATTAAATGTGCAGCCCTAAATATCATAATTTAGTTCACCCTCCCTCTTGTTTTCATTTTTCTCTTGTAATTTATTTGTTGAAGAAACTGGAGCATTTGTTATGTAGAGTTTCTCCTAGTCTGGACTTTGTTGATTGTGTTCACATGGTGTAGTTTAAAGTGTTCCTCTACATTTTGTGTAAGTAGGTTTTAACTTAGAAGCTTATTTTTTGACAAGGCTATTATAACATCTGGTTGTCTGTTGTAATGTTAGCAAGAGCTGATGATCATCACTCAGATTATTAAGTCATTAGGAGTTGCAAAATGGTGATGTCTTAATATGACCATTTTATCTTGATTTATTTGGTGGAATGCTTACCTGAAGAGAAATGTCACTTTATCTACTATTTTGTTACCTAGAGATGTATGTAGTTTGTATGGGAAAAACATGATAAATGCTTGATTCTCTGCTTTTATTTTTATTTTATTCTCTGCTATTATTTTATTTTAGTTTTCAAAGAGTTATTTCCTACATTCAAGACAGGTTTTTTTGGTATCATTATGTACTCATGGATTTAAAAATATTAAATGTGTTTTTATGCATTGCAGTTATTATTTTTACTAATGTCCACATTGTCTCATCTTGGCCATTGGGAACCTCTTCTACTTGACTCCTAAGTCCTTTTAACATCCTCCTAGTTTTTAATAGCTTCCTTGCCATCTGACATGAAAAATTGTTAAAGCCTTATCATGCACAATTTCTGTCTTAATCTTAGAAGCAGCCACAGATGACCACAGAAATACGCATGAATCTAGCTGAGACCAGAAGCACCATCCAGATGACCCATTGACTTGGGAGCAGAAATAAATAATTGTTGTTTTAAGCCACTGACTTTGGGGCGGTTTGTTACACAGCCAATAGCTACTGACACAGAAGACAGACAAAAAGATAGAAAACAAGAACTAAAAAGTAAAGCCACCTGGCAAATACATCTGGAAATATCAAATTTTATCTAATATGAAGTTTAAGAGAAGAAAATAGTGACAATAAAGGGGTAAAGATCATTTAATATCTAACAGGATACATTTGCCTAGGCTAAAACACATGTTTTCAAATGGAAAGGCTAATATCAATATAAGCTTCATCTAATGTAATAATAGAACCACAGATACAAAGAGAAAATTCTGTAAGATTTCAGGGAGAAAAAAGAGGTTAGCTGCCTAGGAATAAGTATGAAAGTGGCATCAGACATCTCATAACAGCATCAGCTATTACAGCAAACTTTTAAATTTGAGGTGTGTGTGTGTGTGTGTGTGTGTGTGAAAGAAAGGGGGAGAGAGGGAGAAAGAAAGTGAGAGAGAGAGAGAGAAAAGTTGAACGTTAAGAATGTTAAAGTGGTAGGTCTTTAACTCCTTGCTGAGGCACATAGAGAAGAGTTGCCAGTAACCTCCCAGCTTTAGAGGCTGGGATAACTCTATTTGGCCTATTTGGTTTCATCTTGGTCTCTTGGGAGCCAAGAAGAACCAGCATATCACAGGAAGCTGGTGATCTTCTCTCAGGAATCAGAGTTCTCTGAAGTCCAAGCTCGCCCCAGAATTTGACATTAATCTGAAACTTACTTTGGGGTTCTTTTGTGTATGTCAGAGAAATCCTCATACCAGTTTTCTCTACCAAGACCCTAACCAAGCCTTTGGCCTTACTGGCACGCAGTTGCATATATACCCAAGAAGCTCTTTAACTCAGAAAAGTCAGGTATATTGAAGTTAATATTAGAAAAGAAGAGGAATACAATATGGAGTCATGTTCCAAACTGCTTCACAGAAACCTGATAACAAGGGGAAATTTTTAATAAAGGTTAGGTTTTTGTTTATTTTGTTTTTAAATATATTTGTTCTTGTTTCTCAATCTAGAAAGTTGTATTAAGTATAAATAACAGTACCTTATCTCTAGCCACTGCAGATGGTCTGTGAGACTCCCTGTCAGGACTTGGTCATCCTGATATCTCCCTTCATATTAACAGAGGACTCCATAGGACAATACACACAAGTAGCTGGCCTTGATCAGTTATGCCCTGTCCTTTAGGTTAGAACTCAGAAGGTATGCCGGCCCTATGTCCTTTTCTAGCCCAAAAACAACAAATGTTTTCTGCCCTCCTTGAAACATGATCCTCTCTTGGATTCCACTTATTTCTGGTTTTACTTCTATTCTTATATCTGCTCCTTCTTATCTCCTTTCCTGGCTCTATTCAAATACTACCTGCTTGTGCTTCTTAGCAATAGGGCCTAGGACTCTGCTCTTCTCTCACTTAGATTCACAGGTAATCTCAACATCTACCTGTCAAAAAAAATGAATTTTAATTGTTTCCTCAGAAAACTCTTCCTTTTGTGTCATACCCATATCGGCAAAGTATATCACATCCATCCAGTTTATTACTCAGGCCGGAAACTAGCATTATTCCCTTTCCTTCACATCCCAAATATAAAACTATAACAAATCCTTTCATTTCTATATTCCTTTGTTCTCAGTTACTGCTACCCATTTAGTTCAGCCCATCATAATATTTTGCTAGGATTACTGCAGCACTATCAAACTGGTCTTCCTTTACTCCATTCTTCATGCATCCATAAAAGTTATCTTAACATATATAAGATCACCTCATATCTCCTTTTCTTATATTTCAATGACTTCCCATGTATTAATTAATAAAATTTAAATTTCTTACCATGGTCTACAAATTCTTACATGATCTGGCCCTTACTATGTCTCCAAACTTTCTACTTCTCCTTGGCTCACTTGGTTACATGTCACTCACACTGATCATCTTCAGGTTCTTTAAATATACCAAACTTATAACTGCTGCAAGTTCTTTAAACATGTTTCCTCTATCTGCATGACATTCTTTCTCTTTCTTTGTATGTCTGACTTTTTATTTTCCTTGTAAGAAATCATTCTAATTTTCCATCCCCGTAAGTAATTCAGTGCCCTGTTTTTCTCTTCTATGGTAATTATGAGACACTTCTTCGTGCTTTTGTTTTCTTATCTGCAAGAATAGCAGATATAAATATTATTTAATAACATTAACTACTTCAAGGGTTAATGTGAAGATGAATGAAAAAGTGTAAAATGTTTAAAACATGGGTCAGCAAACATTTTCTGTAAAAGGCCAGAGATAATTAATATTTCAGGCTTTGCAAGTTGTATAAAAGCTATTGCTCATATTTCTTCTTTTTTTCCTTTCCTTGCTTTTTAAAACAATGCTCCAAAAATTTAAACTCAGTCTTTGCTTACTGGCTATGTGAAAACAGGATGCTGACTGGATTTAGCCATGGGCAGCAGAGTAACAAGCCCCGAAATAGTGTCAGGTAGATAATAAGTGCTCAATGAATGTTAGTTATTATTATAAATTGTATAGTACAATATGTTATTTGTTGTCTATAAAAACAAATCCCCCATTAAAAGTTAGGCCTCATGAAGCAAAGGGTAGTATCTGTGTCCACCATTTTCTTATTACAGTGTTTGACATATACAGGTACTCAAATATATTTGTAATATGGCTATCAAATCAGTGAGAATATGACAGATTATTCAGTGAAAACAAGACACATATGGTATTGGTACTGGGATGATTAATTAGTTCTTTGGGGGGAAAAACAGAAAATACTGATTGAGACCACTCCTTATTGAAAAAAAAAATCCAGCTCAATCAATGGATTAAAGTGAAATATAAAACTATAAAAGTACTGGAAGAAAACTATGTTAAAAAAAAAACTTGTGGTAAAACTGTCAATATTTCAGGTGACATGATACTCTATATAGAGAATCCTAAAGTCTTCACACATAAACTACTAAAACTAATAAATGAATTCAGTAAGGTAGCATGATACAAGATTAATATAAGGAATCTGTTGTGTTTCTATACACTAATAATGAAATATCAGAAAGAGAAAGCAAAAAAAAAATCTCATTTAAAATCATATCAAAAAAAAATACCTAGGAATAAAATTAACCAAGGAGGTGAAAGACTTATACGCCCAACACTATAAAACATTGATCAAAGAAACTGAAGAGGATTCAAAGAAATGGAAAGATATGCCATGTTCTTGGATTAGAAGAATTAATGTTGTTAAAATGGCCATAGTACTCAAAGCAATCTACAGATTTAGTGCAATCCCTATTAAAATAACCATGATATTTTTCACAGAAATAGAACAAATAATTCTAAAATTTATATGGAACTACAAAAGACCTAGAATTACCAAAGCAATCCTGAGAAAGAAAGAACAAAGCTGGAGGTATAACCCTTCCAGATTTGAGACGGTACGACAAAGCTACAGCAATCAAAACAGCATAGTATTAACACAAAAACAGACACATAGATCAATGGAACAGAATAGAAACCCGGAAATAAATCCATACACCGATGGTCAATTAATCTACAACAAAAGAGGCAAAAATATGCAATAAAGAAAAGACAGTGTCTTCAAGTGGTGTTGGGAAAGCTTGACAGTTACATGTAAAACAATGAAATTAGAACATTTCCTTACACCATATGTAAAAATAAACTCAAAATGGTTTAAAGACCTAAATGTAAGACATAATACCATAAAACTCCTAGAAGAGAACATAGGCAAAACATTCTTTGACATAAATCATAGCAATATTTTCTTAGTCTCCCAAGGCAAAAGATATAAAAGCAAAAATAAACAAATGAGACCTAATCAAACTTAAAAGCATTTGCATAGCAAAGGAAACCAGTGACCAAATGAAAAAAAAAGTATGGAATGGGAGAAAATATTTGCAAATGATGTTGCCAACAAGGGGTCAATATCCAAAATATATAAACAGCTCATACAACTCACAATTAAAAATAACAAACTACCCAATGAAAAGAAGGGCATAAGACCTAAATAGACACTTTTCTAAAGAAGACATACAGATGGCTAACAGGCACATGAAATGATGCTCAACAACACTGATTATTAGAGAAATGCAAATCAAAACCACATTGAGGTTTCACTTCATACCTGTCAGAATGACTATCATCAAAAAGTCTATAAATAATAAATGCTAGAAAGGGTGTCAAGAAAAGGGAACCCTTGTACACTGTTGATGGGAACGTAAGCTGGTGCAGTCACTATGGAAAACAGTATGGAGGTTTCTTTAAAACTAAAAATAGACTTACCACACGATCCAGCAAGTCCACTCCTGGTTACATATCTGGAAAAAACAAAAACACTAATTTAAAAAGATATATGTACCCCAATGTTCATAGCAGCACTATTTACAATAACCAAGACAAGGAAGCAAACTGCATATCCATCAACAGATGATTGGCTTAAGAAGATGTGAGATATATATATATGTATAAATTGGATATTATATACACACATATAATATATATATTATATATACATATATATTATATATGTACATATATACACACAATTGGATATTACTCAGCCATGAAAAGGAATAAAATACTGCCAATAAAATACTGTCTCAGAATATTATATTTAGTGAAATAAGTCAGGCAGAGAAAAACAAATACTATAGGATATCACATATATGGGATCTAAAAAATTATACATATGAATCTACATACAAAACAGAAACAGACTCACAGACATAGAGAACAAACTTATGATTTCCAAAGTGGGGGAAGGACAAAGAGTATGGAATTAACAGATACAAACCACTCTATGTAAAATAGACAGCAACAAGGATTTACTGTATAGCACAGGAAATTATACCCAATAACTTGTAATAACCTATAATAGAATATAATCTGTAAACCCCAAATCACTATGCTGTACACATGAAACTAATACAATATCATAAATCCACTATACTTTATGATTTTCAAAAAACCTCTTGTAATAATGAGTGTGTTCAAAGAATATACCATACATGAAATTCATAAAGGAAAATCTAACAAGACTTCTGCATGATAGAAACAATAGTTAATTCAAGTGCCAAATGACAAACCACAGAATAAATTGTATTATCAAATGTCTAATATTGTGGAGTCAGGTTACATGTTGGTGAGTGTATGGAGAAAGAGGTTCTTTCATGAAAACAGTAGGATTTTAAATTGAGCAGCCTCTTTAGTCACTTATTACTAATAGCTGCCAAATTTAAGCATAGTCTTTAAAACAGAAATTCTATATAGGATTATACTCTAGCAATTTATACATAGAAAAGTTTGGCAAGGTAAGTGCAAGAATGTTCACTATAATATTGTTTATTAAAGCAAAAAGCAGGTCCCGTCTGTAGGGACCCTCTGTGGGTAAATATACTGTGATAACTCCATACAGTATATGGAGTTATGAAATATTACACAACCATTACAAAGAATGAAGAGAATCTAGATGCATTGATAGAGAATGATAAAGAGTTAAGTTGAAAATAAGCAGTCGGTAGCATGGTATATACAGACTGTTCTCAATTTGCGAATGTTATACATGATTTTATGAGTTTTGAAATGGTCATTTGCTCTGGGGAAAGAGGACTGAAGGAGCCACTGGTGTAAGAAGGAGACTAACATTAACATTTGCATAGCTTAATCTTGTTTACCATGTTCATGTATTACTTTTTCAAATGAAAATACAAAAACATTTAAAGAAAGCAGTATTTTTCCTAAAGAATATTTATAGATTGGAAGAACAGACTAAGCATTTAAAAAATTCTGGCATAACTGGTTCTTACAAAAATTTTCTTGATTGTTGAATAATTTGGAATTCTCAGCATAATTCTTCCTATTCTGACACTTGCTAATTTGCTATTTCCTAAGGGTTTCTAGCAGATGATTTCTTTCCAGAAGTTTCTGTTTTTCTTTCTCTATATTTGTCTTTAAGTAACTCTTTATCTCTGTAATTTGATTCTCATCAATATTCAAAGTATATTATCATTTAAAAGTTTAGTGAGAATACAGTAAATGAAACTAATGTAGAAACAACTTGGATTTGAGTTTCTCTTATTTTACCAATTTAGTTACTCAATTATCTCTTCATTGCTCTCAAATTACGTGAAATTTGGCAAATGCTGTGCAGAATCTTAGTTTCATGTAATAAATCCAAATTAGGTTTTTCCTTTTACTCTAGTTAACCTAAAATTGAAAAGGAGCTTTATAAAGTAAAATTTGAGCCAAGTAACTTTAATTTGTCTTTCCTCTACAAAATTCATGGTCAAGACGGACTTTCTTCCACTGTTATAAACCAAGCTGACTTGACCAAAATCACAACTAACTGCTGAACAACCACTGACAAAAAAAAATGCTAGAATCTATCATAAAAGATACTCTACATCCAAAGACAGAGAAGAAGCCACAATGAGAAAGTAGGATGGATGCAATCACAATAAAATCAAATCCCATATATGCCATGTAGGCAACCCACAAACTGGAAAATAATTATACCATAGAAGTTCTCCCACAGGAGTGAAAGTTGTGAGCCCCACATCAGGCTCTCCAGCCTGGGGGGTCAGGCAGTGGGAGAAGGAGCCCTCAGAGGTACCAGTCCCTCTCACCAGAAAGCATGCATAGGCTTCTTAGACACCTTATCCATCTGTGGGCAGACAGCAAAATCAAGAAAAGCTACAACCCTGCAGACTGCAGAATGGAAACCACAATCACAGAAAGTTAACAAAAATAATATGGCATAGGAATATGTCCCAGATGAAGGAACAAGATAAAACCCCAATAGAACAACTAAGAAAAGTGGAGATGGGAAATCTAACTGAAAATGAATTCAAAGTAATGATAGTAAAGATGATCCAAAATCTCGGAAAAAGAATGGAGGCACAGATCGAGAAGATACAAGAACTGTTAAACATAGGCCTAGAAGAAATAAAGAACAAACAGAGATGAACAATACAAAAACCAAAATGAAAAATACCCTAAAAGGAATCAATAGCAGAATAACTGAGGCAGAATAATGGATAATTGAGCTGAAAGGCAGAATGGTGAAAATCAGTGCTGTGGAACAGAATAAAGAGAAAAGAATGAAAAGAATGAGGACAGTCTAAGAGACCTCTGTGACAACATGAAACACACCAACATTCACATTATAGGGGTTCCAGAGAAGAGAGAGAGCAAGAACCTGAGAAAATACTTGAAGAGATAATAGTTGAAAACTTCCCTAACGTGGGAAAGGAAACATTCACCCAAGTCCAGGAAGCACAGAGAGTCCCAGGCAGGATAAACCCAAAGAGGAACACTCTGAGAGACATAGTAATCAAGTTGACAAAAATTAAAGACAGAGAAAAGATATTAAAATCAACAAGGGAAAAGCAATAAATAATGTACAAAGGAATTCCCATAAGATTATCAGCTAATTTCTCAGCAACTACTCTGCAGGCCAGAAGGGAGTGGCATGATATATTTAAAGTGATGAAAGGGAAGAACCTACAACTAAGAATACTCTATCCAGCAAGACTCTAATTCAAATTTGGCAGAGAAATCAAAAGCTTTAGAGACAAGCAAAAGCTAAGAGAATTCAGCACCACCAGACCAGCTGTGCAACAAATGCTAAAGGAATTTCCCTAGGCAGAAAAGAAAAGGCCACTACTAGAAACAAGAAAATTATGAATGGAAAAGCTCAGTAGTAAAGGCAAACATACAATAAAGGCAGGGAATCATCTGTACACAAATATGATATCAAAACCAGCAATTATGAGAAGAGGAGAGCACAAATGCAGGATATTGGAAATGCATTTGAAATCAAAAGACCAGCAACTTGGGACTTCCCTGGTGGCACAGTGGCTGGGAGTCCGCCTGCCAATCCAGGGGACATGGGTTCGATCCCTGGTCTGGGAGGATCCCACATGCCACAGAGCAACTAAGCCCATGTGCCACAACTGCTGGGTCTGTGCTCTAGAGTCCTCAAGCCACAACTGCTGAGACCATGTGTCAAAACTACTGAGGCCTGGGCACCTAGAGCCTGTGCTCCACAACAAGAGAAGCCACCGCAAGGAGAAGCCCGCACACTGTAAAAAAGAATAGCCCCTGCTTGCCACAACTAGGGAAAACCCACCCTCAGCAACAAAGACCCAGTGCAGCCAAAATAAATAAATAAATGAATAATAAAATAAAATTTAAAAAAAGACCAGCAACTTAAAACAATCTTGTTTATATACAAACTGCTAAATCAAAACCTCATGGTGACCACAAACTAAAAATCTACAATAGATACACAGATAAAAGAGAAAAAGCAACCCAAACACAATGCTAAAGTTAGTCATTAAATCACAAGAGAAGAGAACAAAAGAGGAAGGAAAGAAAAGAAACCTACCAAAACAAATTGAAAAAAATTAACAAAATGGCAATAAGAACATACATATTGATAATTACCTTAAACGTAAGCAGATTAAATGCTCCAACCAAAAGACACAGACTGGCTGAATGGATACAAAAACAAGACCCATATATATGCTGTCTACAAGAGACCCACTTCAGACCTAGGGACACATACAGACTGAAAGTGAGGGGATGGAGAAAGTTATTCCATGCAAATGGAAATCAAAAGAAGGCTGGAGTAGCATTATTCATATCAGACAAAATAGACTTTAAAATAAAGACCGTTACAAGAGACAAAGAAGGACAGTACATAATGATCAAGGGATCAATCCAAGAAGATATAACAATTGTAAATACATATGCACCCAACATAGGAACACCACAATATGTAAGGCAAATACTAACAGCCATGAAAGGAGAAATTGAGAGTAATAATAATAGTGGGGGACTTTAACACCCCACTTTCATCAATGGACAGATCATCCAAACAGAAAATCAATAAAGAAACACAGGCCTTAAATGACACGTTAGACCAGATGGACTTAATTGATATTTATAGAACATTCCATCCAAGACCTGCGGAAAATGCATTCTTCTTAAGTGCACATAGAACGTTCTCCAGGATTGATCACATGTTGTGCCACAAAGTGAGCCTCGGGAAATTTAAGAAAATTGAAAACATATCAAGCATCTTTTCTGACCACAAAGTTATGAGATTAGAAATCAACCAGAAGAAAAAAAAACCTGTAAAAAACACAAACATATGGAGGTTAAACAATATGTTACTAAACAACCAAAGGATCACTGAAGAAATCAAAGAGGAAATCAAAAAATACCTAGAGACAAATAAAAACAAAAGCACAATGATCCAAAACCTACGGGATGCAGCAAAAGCAGTTCTAAGAGGGAAGTTTATAGCAATACAATCTTACCTCAGGAAACAAGCAAAATTTCAAATAAACAAACTAACTTTACACCTAAAGCAACTAGGGAAAGAAGAAAAAGCAAAACTCAAAAGTTAGTAGAAGGAAAGAAATCATAAACATCAGAGCAGAAATAAATAGAGATGAAGACAACAACAAAAAAATCAATGAAACTAGAGCTGGTTATTTGAAAAGGTAAATAAAATTGATAAATCTTTAGCCAGACTCATCAAGAAAAAGATGAAGAGGTCGTTAATTAATAAAATTAGACATGAAAAAGGATAAGTTACAATGGGCACCACAGAAATACAAAGGATCATAAAATATTACCATGAGGAACTATATGCCAATAAAATGGACAACCTTGAAGAAACGGACAAATTCTTAGAAAGGTACAATCTCCCAAGAGTGAATCAGGAAGAAATAGAAAATATGAGCTGAACAATCACAAGTACTGAAATTGAAACTGTGATTTAAAAAACTCCCAAAAAACAAAAGTCCAGGACCAGATGGCTTCACAGGTGAATTCTATCAAACTTTTAGAGAAGAGTTAACACCTATCCTTCCCAAACTCTTCCAAAAAAATTGCAGAGGAAGTAATACTTCCAAATGCATTCTATGAGGCCACCATCACCCTGATACCAAAACCAGACAAAGATACCACAAAAAAAGAAAATTAGAGGCCAATATCACTGATGAACATAGACACAAAAATCCTCAACAGAATACTAACAAACAGAATCCAACAACACATTAAAAGGATCATACACATGATCAAGTGGGATTTATCCCAAGGACACAATGATTTTTCAATATCTGCAAATCAATCACTGTGATACAACACATCAAAAAATTGGAGAATAAAAACCATATGATCATCTCATTAGATGCAGAAAAACCTTTTGACAAAATTCAAGTTCCATTTATGATAAAGACTCTCAAGAAAGTGGGCACAGAGGGAACCTACGTCAACATCATAAAGGCCATATATGACAGATCTATAGCTAACATCATATTGAATGGTGAAAAGCTGAAAGCATTTCCTTTAAGATCAGGAACAAGACAAGGATTTCCATGCTTGGCACTTTTATTCAGCATAGTTTTGGAAGTCCTAGCCATAGCAATCAGATAAGAAATAGAAATAAGGAAATCCAAATTGGAAAAGAGTAAGTAAAACTGTCACTGTTTGCAGATGACATGATAACATACATAGAAAATTCTAAAGATGTTACCAGAAACCTACTAAAGCTTATCAATGAATTTGGTAATGTTGCAGAATACACAGAAATCTGTTGCATTTCTGTACACTAACAATGAAAGATCAGAAAGGGAAATTAAAGAAACAACTCCATTACCATCACAACAAAAAGAATAAAATACCCAGGAATAAACCTACCTAAGGAGGAAAAAGACCTGTATTCTGAAAACTATAAGACACCGATGAAGGAAACTGAAGATGACACAAGCAGATGGAAAGATATGCCATATTCTTGGATTGGAAGAATCAATGTTGTAAGAAAGACTATACTACCCTAGGAAATCTACAGATTCAATGCAATCTCTATAAAATTACCAATGGCATTTTTCACAGAACTAGAACAAAAATATCTTAAAATTTTTATGGTGACATAAAAGACCCTGAATAGCCAAAGGAATCTTGAGGAAGAAAAACGGAGATGTAGGAGTCAGGCTACCTGATTTCAGACTATACTACAAAGCCACAGTCATCAAAACATTATGGTACTAGCACAGAAACAGAAATATAAATCAATGGAACAGGAAAGAAAGCTGGGCTTTCTATCCTAGGCATATATCCCAAGAAAAACAGGGTTTGAAAGGATACATGCACCCCAATGTTCATTGCTGCACTGTTTACAATAGCCAAGACGTGGAAGCAACCTAAATGTCTATTGACAGATGAATGGTTAAAGAAGATGTGGTACATATACACAATGGAATATTACTCAGCCATAAAAAAGAGTGAGATAATGCCATTTGCAGCAACATGAATGGACCTAGAGAGTATCATACTAAGTGAAGTAAGTCAGACAGGGAAAGACAAATATCATGATATAGCTTATATGTAGAATCTAAAAAAGTGATACAAATGAACATTTACAGAACAGAAAGAGACTCATAGACAGAAAACAAACTTAAGGTTACCAAAGGAGAAAGGGAGGTGGGGAGAGGGATAAATTAGGAGGTTGGGTTTAACATATATACACCACTATATATAAAATAGATAACCTACAAGGACCTACAGTATAGCACAAGGAACTCTCCTCTATATTCTGCAATAACCTAAATGGGAAAAGAATTTGAAAAAGAATGGATACATGTATATGTAAAACTGAATCACTCTCCTGTACACCCGAAACTAACACAACATTGTTAATCAACTATACTCCAATATAAAATAAAAGTTAAAAGGAAAAAAATAAACCAAAGTGACTTTTTTCTTTTGCAAATTAGACTTATCAAATCTTCACAAAATCCTTTTTTCTATTCAAGATGATAAATATTTATTGAGTAGATAATTTATGCAAGAAATGATCAAAGATTATGACGGTAACATAAAAGATGAATAGAGCATATCTCTCCCTAATAATTTTTAATGCTTTTGAGATTAAAAGTTAAAGTAATCAAATAGCCAAAAATTACTGGCATAGTATTCTGGTAGATATCATACATCTCCATGGCATTAATGATTTTACAGATGGAAAAATGAAACTAGAGTGACGCAAATAACTTGACCCAAAGTATTCAGCTATTATGTCGCTAAATTTGGATACAAATTCATTTGACGTGTCTCCAGACAAATGCAAAGTTTCCACAGCCCACATGCTAGCCATTCATTCTGTATTTCCAAAACAACTGATAGACTGTTTTGAGCATTTACGATGCAATGGGCAATATTTTAAGCATTTTGATATATTAATTCATTTAATCCTAGCAATGATCCTATGAGGTTATTACTCTCGTGGCCATTTCACAGATTAAGAAAACAAGGTGCTCAAGAAGAACCCAGTGATTTGGATGTGTCTTGTTAGGGAGTTCTGGAATGACTTTCTCAAGAAATTAGCACGTGGAAGATTATGGGGTAAGATTTGAGCAGGATTTGGCAGGTATACATGAAAGAGAGAGAGAGAGCACTAAGGTGTATGGAAGAAAGAGACACAACAGAACTATTCAGGAAGAAACTAAGCAAGCTAAGCATGACTGGATACGCAAAGACAGAATTTATGGGATACCAATGGCAATTCTGTAGTTTGGGGCCTAGATGTCGGAGAGTTCTATAGGTAATGAATTTATGTGTTTTGGAAGAAGAGCTCATTTTGCAAATGCATTGGCACACTCTAGTAAATAGCATGTATCACCATGGCTTTAAATATCACCTATATGCTTTCCTTTGCATCTTTATTCCTTCTCCTTTCCCTGAGCACCATCCTGCTTTTACATTGCCTTCTGGATACTTCCATTTGAATCACTGCAGGTAACTGAGGATGGCATTTCTAAAACACATACAGTTATCTTTTTCCAAAATGTTTTTTCCATCTTGATTAAAGGGGTAATCATTCACCTGGTTACCCAAACTAGAAAATATAGTTTTTAAAAAAATTCCACCCTGATCTTCTCCCTCAATGCCTGATTTATTTACAAAA
The DNA here is from genome assembly GCF_003031525.2 of Neophocaena asiaeorientalis asiaeorientalis. Taxonomy (NCBI): domain Eukaryota; kingdom Metazoa; phylum Chordata; class Mammalia; order Artiodactyla; family Phocoenidae; genus Neophocaena; species Neophocaena asiaeorientalis. Next base: position 119,282 of record NW_020174282.1, read on the forward strand.
TTCTACTAATTTTACTCACTGTATCTTTCTTTAGTCCATCTACTCCTCTCCATATCTTCTGCCATTGCTTTAGGGTACACCCCTATCTGCTCTACTGCTTGACCAGAGAACAGCCTTCTTTCTATTCTCCAGCTTATACTCATTCTTCGAATGCCAATTCAAATGTCATTTTTCCTGTGACAATGTCACTAATCTTCCCAGATGGAGTCAGTCACTTCTTTCTCTGTGCTGTTATAATTTATATGTTTTGAGTAAGTGTTTTGTTTATGTGTCTATTTGTTCCATTAGACAATGTGTTCCTCAGAAAGAGAAACAATGCGTTAGTCATTTTCCCCAAAGTATAGCCATAGTGTTGCCGTAGTGTTTGACACATGGTAAGGACTCAACAATGTTGAATGAATAAATAAATGATGGAATGAAAGAGAAGCACATTAGTTAGTTGCATGCATAGTTGTAGAGCTCAGGAAAGAGGGCCCACATCTGATCCATCCGCAAATCTTGCTGTCTATACCTTAAAAATATATCTAGAATCCAACCATTCCTCAACATCGACACTGCTTAGTCACTAACATTTCTTGACCAGTTCACGGAGTAGCCACCCAATTACTCCTACTGCTTCTCAACCCTTCCCCCTACAGTCTATTCTTACTGCAGTCACCAAAGTGATCCTAATAAGACTTAAGTCAGATCGTGTCACTTTTCAAAGCAAACCCTCTAATGGCTTCACTTCACACAGGTTAAAAATGATAGTCCTTACAAAGGCTCGCAAGGATTGACTCAATCTGGTACACTGTTACCTCATCTCTGACAGGCCTGGAAGGCTCCTTGGGGGCTTCACTTCCTGTTTGCTCTGCCTGGATTCACAACCCCAGCTATACACATAGTCTGTTCCTTCTCACCCGCTTTGGGTCCTGACATAAACATCATATTTCCCCCTTTTTTCTCTCATAGACTATATATCCTTACCTACATTATATCTATCTAATCTATATCTATAATTTAAATATAATTTCATATAATGTTAAACATGTGAATATAATAATCTTAAAATGTAATTTTACTATAATATTAAATGATTATTGATAAAATGTTAAATGGTTATTTATAAAGTTGAGCGGTTATTTATAAGGTCAGATGTTTGTTAATTGTCTATGCCCCCACTAGACTATAATGTGGAAAGAGACTTTTTATTGTTTTGTTTAGACCTAAGAGATTGCCTGGCAGAGACAGCCTGAGGTTGGAACATGTAAATGTACATCTGTGCTGCAGGTGTGGGTGACAGCAGTGGCGAGGGTATTGGAAATCAGTTTACTTTGAATATATCTGTGTTGCAATCTCACCACTTAGCCGTGCAGGAAATGCACCCTTAGGACATAGGAAAAGCAATGTATTTCCTCAAGTCCCAGGGAAGAATGGTTCTATACAGCAGCTACTTTTGACCTGGCCACCCTAAACACCATGCATAAACTTTTGAAATAGCTTTTTATGTGTGCCTGCCTTTATGTGCAGGGACAATGTATATGTTTTTGCAGATTGTTCACTACATTAGGGCACCTGGCAATTGGGGACTGAAATCCAGTTTGTTCCAGTAGATATTGCAACTAGTTAAGGCCATTAAATAAACATTGGTAAGGAGGATTCAGTCATATCACTTGTTTATGATAGAATATCCAGAATAACAGAATAAAATACTAAAAACTATGAGAGAGTTAAGTATAGTGGCTGCTAATAAAATTAACTTATAAAAGTCAATGGATTTTTAATATGCCCACATTTAATTACAAAATACAATATAAAAAATTACAAGCACCATAGCAACAACAAATACCACACCTAAGAACATGCATACCCAAATCATTAAAAGGTACCTGAAGAAAATTTTAAAAATAACTGAGGAACATAAAAGTGGACTTAAATAAATGGAGCAATATTCTTTGTCCTCATGAGGAAAGACTCGCTGCATAAATTCAATTTAATCATCGGGTCATCTGGGGATAAAGAGAAGTATGATGGAGTAGGAGTGGGTGGTGGTAGAACCAATGTTTCTAATCAACATTTGGCATTATAGCCATGAGAGGGTAGCCATAAAAATACTTTTAAAAGAAGCCTAATAAACTAGAATTTGGAATAGAAAATATTTGTATAGAATCTTAAGCAATAGAAATTAAGATACTGATGTAACTGTACAAGAATTAGCATCAAATCAATGGATCAGAATAGATATTAGAAACATAAAATACATTAAAAGTTTTATATAATATAAAAAGTTAGAAGTGGCAATTTAAATCACTGAGGGAGAACTGGATTATTTGATAGCATGGATAAAATTTTTCAAATATTTTTAATAAAAACTGGATTTCCAACTTCTCTTTTTAGGAAAATAAATTCCATACGCATTAAAGACTCCACTATGCAAAATTAATCAAGAAACACTATGGATTAATTTTTAAATAATATTTAGGTTGGAAAGGGTCTTTCCAAACAAGACATGTAAACCAGTAACAATAAAATGAAAATTGATAATTTTACTACATAAAAATTATAGTTAATGTATAGGAAAAAAGAAAACTTGAAAATACAATCTATAAGTGGGAAAACTGTAATATATATATGCCCCTAATATGCCAAAAGCTTTATGATAAAGCTAAAAGAAGGTAAGCTGTACTGCAGATGGAACAGGTTTTAGTGATGTCATGAGTTAAGTCAGGGGCTTGCTGGCAAATGGCTAAAGTTGTATGAAGGAAGAATGCCAGGCAAGTTTGCACCAATGCTCTCTCTAAGTTTATTTTCATATATTCTAATGGTTTTTAATTTGATTTAAATATTTAATACAGCTGAAATATATATTTGTGAATTGCACGACATAGCAGTTAGAACTTTTCTTTCTTCTGGATGGATAGCCAATTATGCCATTTAATAAACAGATCAGCTGATTCCCACTAAATTGTCATTTAAATTTCCGTATATACATATATATATATGTTTCTGGATTGCATTTTGTCAAAGTTTCCTATTTTACAATATTACCCATATTTATTTAGCATTATTGGAAGATATTGTTCTACCTGCTTTGCCTATATTAATTTATTCAGTCTCAAAAGCAACATGGGAAGGTAATATTATTTCCACTTTACAAGAGAAGTAGCATTTGTGTGAAATGACTTGTACAGGTTTATCCAACTAGTGAGAAATAGAGATTCAGATCGAGGCAGACTTGCTCCAGAGCCTGGATTGAGTCACTGTGCTACCTTGCCCCTCTTACACAAACAGCACTGCAGTGATGGTCTTGGTAAATACATGAGAGAATCTGTTTTTAAGGGAGACATATATAAGTGGAATTGATGGTCATAGCATCATAGGGTCATAAGGTTCACACATTTTCAGTTTTAAATGTACTGCCATACTGCCTTTCATGGTGGCTGTATCAGTTTAATTTCCCTCTGTGAGGTGGAGGAGGGAGAGAGATAATGAATGAGAATATATGTTTACCATGTGCTTGATATTGTGCTACATGCTATCTTATTAATCTTTACATGGACACTGAGTAATAGGTATTTTTAAATACGGAAACTGAGGCTATGCAAGGTTCACTAATGTCCTGAGATTTGCATAGTTAATAAATGAAAAAAAAGTGATTTGAACCCAAGACATCTAGCTTGAAATCTATAGTAATTTCATTTTATGTTCCATTTCAAGTTACATATTGAGTGAAACAAAACTGGAGAGGCTAATAATCAAGAATTTAAAAATTATTAATTTTACTCAAGTATACCCCAGGATAACAAATGTCAAACCAATTAATTTTGACCCTGGTTATAGGAATTTTTTTGAATGGCTTAGATCAGAGGAGTTGCTATTGACCAAAGGCGATTTTTGTAAAAACAAAACAAAACAGGCATTCAGTGAAAAAGCATATGAACAAAAACATAGTAATTTGTCAGCATTTGAAGCAAAATTGTTGGACATTTTTCAGGTCAAAGGTCACTTCAAAAAGAGAAAATACATCACACACCAAATATCTCACTCACTCCAACTGAGAGCAAAACTCAAGTAAATATTAACATTAATAAGATTATTGCTATTTCAATAAGGTGATGTGAGGTGATGTTTCTTTAGTTAAATGTTACAGTTGCTAATTCATAACACAGTAAAGCATTTAGATATTGATATATAATAAAACTGCGCACTCCAAGAGACCAGACTGTTGGTCACCTGTGGAAACGTTTGTGAATTATTAGTAGTCCTGGGATCACATTTTAAGACCCAGTGATGCAAGAGTAATCATTTTAACTGGGAGCTCCCACAGGCAGGTGGTATAAGAGACTACAGTTCTAGAGCTTGTACTCTAAATCTTACATGACAGACATGTAATATTTTTACTCTGTGACATCAATATTTTGGTGGGTTAACTTCAAATCTGTGATCTTTTTGTGAAATGTAGACACTATATGAAAAATCAAAAATATAAGGCATTAAATCATATGGATGTGATGATAAATAAAATTTTAGGGAGAAGAATATCATCAGAAAAGCTTTTCCACTTCTGTTGATTATTTGGTATCCTAAAGATTGAAACTCCAAAAAGGAAAGTATTGCTGGCCAAAAATTTTGTTCAGATATTTCCATAGCTTATGAAAAACCCAAACAAACTTTTTGGCCAACCCAATAGAAGAGATACCGTTATGGCAGACATAAATTACTCTGAAAAGGGTCTTTTTTCTATTCAAGAAGATTTTTAAGACTCTATGGATTTGGTACATAAATATGTGGAGTATGAAGAGTTTAACTTCTTGGGAGGTCAAAACAATTGATACTGAACCCAATTAGTGTAATTTAGGCCAAGATCTTGTAAATGACTAGAATGTCAACACTCACTGCGTCTTACATTGCATCTCTTACCACATGATTGAGACCAGGTTGGCTTTGGGTACAGTGCACTTCAATATCTGTGATGATGGTCCATGTGGTGATGGTGAAATGATATAGTAATTTCACCCAGAGTGTGTATGTGTTGGGCAGGACAGCTGGGAGATGGAGAATCTGGGCTAAAATAATCTCTTAATACTCAAAGAGATAAAAATTTACCTCTAGATTCAGTGAAGTTTCTAATTTAGTTCTTGCTGCTTATGGTTTGTTTCCCAGAAAGTCAGAAGATATTTAAAAGTTTCAGACAATTATGCTGTGAAGGAAAGAAATACAGGCAAAGTTTGTATTCTCAAAATGTACTCTTCTTGTTTAATGTGGTGTTTGAGATGCCTAGATACCACAATAATTTCTATTGCACAAGGATATTTCTATTTTCATAGAATGGACATCCAGAGAGACACATGTTTTCAATTTAGATCTATCTTGGAGTTACTCACGTGGTATTTCTAAGAGGTATGTTGTAAATATTTCAATCAGATAACTTTCCTTAAAAAATGACTTATTCATTTGGCAGTTTTTATAGCTGCCTCTAGACTTGATCAAGTCCAGCTAAATAGCCATCCAAAATATAGCTAACAAGAAATTTATATATTAATAGGAAACAAAATACTCTAACTCAAAAAGAACAAAAATAAAATAACTAAGGTTAATGTCATACGCTATTACTGGATTGCTGCAAGTGCATTTTAACCTTTGCAATGTCCCAATCGAAAGATTATTTTACTGCATAATTCTCCTGTACACAGACATAAAATGCCAATAATCTTTAAAAGATAGAGCATTGCTCTTATTGAAAATGCATATTTTTTAAGTATGAACAAGATAATTGTGTTAGATCTTTTCATATTTTCTTCTCTTTGATGAAAAATAACACTTGGATTTCTTTTGGAGTTCACTTTTAAATGACAGAAGTTTGAAGAAGTTTAACAACAGTTGGTTGTCAGTCTTAGCCACCGAGGTTCACTCTTGGCTCAGTGATTTGTTCCATTCTAATAGCCTACAATTGTCTGAAATACAAGTCTGAGCTTTAGTAAAATTATAATTTATGATATGGTATTGATCTCTAGCTCAAATGGTTAAAAGTTTTTAAAAGTTAACTTTTTAAATATTGACACCAAGTTTTTACTGTTAATGTATGTAATACTTTATCAGATTAAAGAAGATCCACTTTTCACCCCTGGAAGGCGGTGAAGTACTCTAATATACAATTCATGAAACTAAAAACATATTTACTATTATCTTCTTTCATGTTAAAATTCATTTTCTCCACGTGTGAATTGTCTTTTACATTAATTGACTTTGAGGGCATTTACATACAGAAATAACACAAAATATTTGTAGTTTTGCCAATATTCAAAATCATAAAATATAGGACCAAAGGAAAAAAATCTTGATTAGTTATGCATATAGAAGAAGAGTTCGCTCCTGTTCTGCACATTAGTCAGTATACTATATTGATGAGTTTGGAAAGATAAATTTGACTTGTCATTGTGCTTAAAATATAGAAAAGCTTTCAGAATATTTATGAATATGTTTATAGGTTTTGCTGTAATATTCACAGAGGAAAAATTAATATAGAGTTTAGAATCCGTTTAAATGACAAGAAACTTCTTTTTAAATTAGAAATCAATGTTGCTAAATGGTTAATGACATTAAAGAACAAAATACTTCAAACACTTTGAGTGCATAAGAAGCCTAGTTCAGAAAACATATAATGTGAATTATTTCCATGAGCATGTGCTAATTAATCTGGCTCACCAGGAAGAGTAAACGTTAAAATAACTTTATATGCCAATACGTTTAATGACAATATGCTTATTTAAAGGAGAGTAAATAAGCTCTAATAACAAAGAAAAAAGTTACAGGCCACTGCGAGGCAGACTTTAGACAGATACAGCTGCAGATTTACTACATGGGCACTTCCTCTTGATGATATTGTATTGCCAAAATGAAGGTCATTTGATATGTCAGCCTTGGCAAGACAGTAGAATGAAACTAGCTGCTGGGTTTTGCTAGAAAAATATAATTACATTTAATTTTAATCAAAAAGGACAGAAATATTTATGTAGCGTTTTCTAAAGTAAAATTTTGACATTATCATTAAGTATAACACATTTTGACTAAAAACCTAGAAGCAACAAAATAAAGACTGATAAATTTGAATGCATTTTAAAAACCATGACTCAAAGTATTGTATAGAAGGTCAAAAGAAAATAGGCAAAATGGGAAAAATATGCAACATATATTACACACAAAGGGATAGTATCCCTAATATAGAAAACACTCTTAGAAATGAATGATAAAGGACTAAAAACCCAATGGAAAAAAAGACACGTGCAGTTGATTTATAAGAAATACAATAAGTGATTCCTAAACATATGAAGATATGGACAAGCTCACCCACAATTACAGAAAACAAATTACAATAACACTGAGACACTATTTCTCACATATTAGTTTGATGAAAATTTTGAAGTATAACAATACCCTCATTCATTGTTATGGAAATGTAAAGTAGCTCAACTCTTCTGCATGGGGATTTGGCAATACCTAACAAAACTATTTACTCAGTTACCCTGTGAACCAAAAATCCCTTTTCTAGAAATTTACCCTGATGATAACTCTTCAACAATGTGAAAATAAATATGGACAAAATTCTTTATTTTAGTGTTGTTTGTAATTATAAAATATTGGAAACAGCATAAATGCTCACACATAGGACAGGTTGAATAAACTGTGGTGCCTCCACAGGATGGAATAATATGCAGCTGTAAAAAGAATAAAGAAGATCCCTATGAACTGATATGAGGTAATTTCCAGGATATATTGCTTAGTATAAAAGAAAAAAATGTTCAAATGAATTTTTTGTACACTACCTTTCAAGTAAATTAAAGAGGGAGATGTAAGAAACTCATGTGTATCTGTTCATTTGTGTAAAAAGAAATACAAGAAGGATAAATCAAATTCTAACAAGATTTGTTATCTATGGGAGATAGGTAGAAATGGGTGGAAATAATTGGGAAATGCAAATGGGATTGAAGGGTATGACTTTTCTCTAGGTATAACTTTTTATATAATTCATACTCTCAGAACCAAGCATATTAATGTTTTACATTCCCAAACACTAAATAATTAATGAAAATCATAAAAGATGATGGAGAAACCCCAAATATAATGCAAACAATAACAAATAAACCTTCATAGATATATATTAAAAGGATAACATAACCACTCTGGGATAGGGAAGAAATGAACTAAACTAAGTAACTGGGAATAGTATTTTGACTGCATAATGTAAGTATCAAAAGAACTATGTAATAAATACTATACTCCACTTAGTAACTTTGTTATTACACAGAGTTATAGGTTAGTAATTTTGAAACTACTTCAAGTGATTTTTAGGATTGTGCAAATATGTAAATATATTGTGGATGATGAGAGCTAGGTTTCTCACACACAGGGAAAGGAGTTATAAATAAGGAGATGGCTGTTGGATTAAAATCACTAATTACTGATTCTTTTTCTTGGGACCTTTATGCTCTGGAACAAATCTCTCCATTTCTGCTTCAATAACCTACTGTCTTGCTAACCTGCCAGGGACCATTGCTCATCTTATCATATGCACCTAACAATTGGAAATTCTCAGTTTAATGGGAACCAGCTCAACAGACATGAAAAGGAATCTTAACATCTCCATATATTGATATCAAGGTCCAATTATTCCCATTATCCAGAGAAAGAAAAAGAATGATCTTTCTTTTCCCCAATCCAAGACAGTCTATATTCTTTGATGCCAGCATTATAATGTCACAGGTTGGTAGATTTGGTGATTTGAGTTAGAATTGAATATATCATTAAAAGTGAGTGAATTATGGTTCAGGCCATTAAAATAGAAACAAAGTGATTTTCTCATAGCACTGAAATTGATCCATATGAATTCATAAAGTTCAGTGTACATGGAGGTGAACTCCTGTGCACATACTCAGTTACATAAAAACGATTTTATAAAACAAGACCTTCATGGACCAATCAATGGATGCATCATATGCCTCATATCACATTGGATGTGAAAGGGAAATGATAATTGATACTGATCATTAAGCATTGAGTTGCATGTTATAGTCTACCAGGATCAAAGGAGTGAGCCAAAAGAGTCCTGCCCTCAAGGGGCTTTCAGTTACCAATCTTCCCTGCATGTTGTCCTTCTTTTCTTTCTCTTCTTTTCTTCCTTTTTCTTTTCTGTTTTAAACTTAACCAGTGACGTCAATGCTCTGGATTAAAACACCAGTGTGGGAAGCAGATTATGCAGAAATATTTTCATGACATCATGATCAAATTTCACACCCAAGTAGTATAAAACAAAACTGTGCTGGCTCCACTACATTTTACTTAGTTTTGCAACTTGCATATAAGGGGCTTAATGTCACATTTTTAAAGCATGCCCTCCTCCCAGACCGAATAGGAAATAAATATGATTTTTTATTACATAATTTTACTCTTGGCAGCCAGAAATAGCTTCACAAAGCAAATGATACTGTTGTTCAAATATACCCAGAAGGAACAGTTTAATATTAACTATGCTAACACCAACATCAGCTTTTGGCAGATGTTCTCAAATATCCAAACTGATGACACTAAATAAACCAATATGGAAAGTCAAATCATTCAGTTACCTTGAGAATACCCTTTTCAGTAAGCCCTTCTTTATGGGGCCTTCTGGAGGCAGAGCCACCCTAAACTATACCTCTTTTTTGCTGCTTAGTAGTGGTTTTTATGATCAAGAAAGTTGATAAAAGCAACCTGGTCTTAACATTTTCCAGGATAAAATAATCTCTTCCATGTGCTAAGCACTGAATCACTGGTTATTTCTGGTGGATGCAGGAAAGAGGGGGAAAGAAGGACTAAATTGACTGCTACTTTGAATACTTAGATGCAAAGATGTTTTTGAAGAAAATTGGGACTTACAAACACTTAGCTGCCTTATTTCTGCCTCTGTGCTGTGTGTTATTGTTCATACACAAAGATTTACTCTCTAAATGAAGTCATATTTAAGTCAGGTCATGAAAAACTCCTTATCAGAAGTATATCATTACTTTTTATAGAATCCATTTTGGGAAACTTGATCAAGTGCCTTAATTTTCAAAATGTAGAGAGCCAGAGAGTAGCCAAGATGGTGGAGTAAAAGGACCCTAAGCTCACCTCTTCTCACAAGCACACCAAAATCACAGTAATCTGTAGAACAACCATTGTTTAAAAAGTCTGAAACTTACCAGAAAAATTTTTCTACAAATAAAGACATAAAGAAGAAACCACAGGGACTTCCCTGGTGGCACAGTGGTTAAAGAATTTCATCTCAAGAAAGAGTTCAGGGCTTCCCCGATGGCGAGTGGTTGAGAGTCCGCCTGCTGATGAGGGGGACACGGGTTCGTGGCCCGGTCTGGGAAGATCCCACATGCTGCAGAGTGGCTGGGCCCGTGAGCCATGGCTGCTGAGCCTGCATGTCTGGAGCCTGTACTCCGCAACGGGAGAGGCCACAACAGTGAGAGGCCTGCGTACCGCAAAAAAGAAAAGAAAAGAAAAGAAAGAGTTCAGAGTAATGATCATAAAGATGATCAAAGAACTTGGGAGGAGAATGGATACACAGCATGAGAAACTAGAAGTTTTAAACAAAGAATTATAAAATACAAAGAACAACCAAACAGAATTGAAGAATACAATAACTGAAAGTAAAAATACACTAGATGGAATCAATAGTAGACTAAATGAGACAGAAGAACGGGTCAGTGAGCTGGAAGACAAAGAGTAGTGGAAATCACTGCTGCTGAACAGAAAAAAAGTATGAAAAGAAATGGACAGTTTAAGAGACCTCTGGGACAACATCATGGGTGCTAATATTCACACGATAGGGGTCCCAGAAGGAGAAGAGAGAGAGAAAAATGTCCTGAGAAAATATTTGAAGAAATAATGGCCAATATAACTACTGAACATAGTTGCAAAAATCCTTAACAAAATACTAGCAAATTGAATACAACAGTACATTAGAAGGATCATACACAACATTCAACTGGAATTTATCCCAGGGATGTAAGAATTTTTCAATATCCACAAATCAATCAGTGTAATATAGCACATTAACAAACTGAAGAATAAAAACCATATGATGATCTCCATAGATGTAGAAAAAGCTTTTGATAAAATTTAACATCCGTTTATGATAAAAACTCTTCAGAAAGTGGACATAGAGGCCAACATAATAAAAGCCATATATGACAAACCCACAGCTAACATCATACTCAATGGTGAAAAGCTGAAAGCATTTCCTCTAAGATCAGGAACAAGACAAGGATGCCCACTCCTGCCACTTTTATTCAATATACTTTTGGAAGTCCTAGCCACATCAATCAGAGAAGAAAAATAAATAGAATAAATTGAAATTGGAAAAGAAGAAGTAAAACTGTCACTGTTTGCAGATGACATGATGCTATATATCAAAATCCTAAGCACTCTATCAGAAAAGTACTAAAGTTCATCAATTAATTCAATAAAGTTGCGGAAAGAAAATTAAAATACAGAAATATGTTGCATTTCTATACACTAACAATGAAATATCAGAAAATAGAAGTTAAGGTAACAATCCCATTTACCATCACATCATAAAGAATAAAATATCTAGAAATAAACCTACCTGAGGAGGCAAAAGACCTGTATTCTGAAAACTATAAGATGCTGATGAAAGAAATGGAAGATGACACAAACGGAAAGATATACCTTGTCCATGGATCAAAAGAATCAATATTGTTAAAATAACCACACTACCCAAGGCAATCTAAAGATTCAATGCAATCCCAATGAAATTACCAATGGCATTTTTCACAGACTTAAAACAAAATATTTAAATTTGTGTGGAAATACAAAAGACCCCTAATAGCCAAAATAATCTTGAGAAAGAACAAAGCTGGAGGAATCATGCTCCTTGATTTCAGACTATACTACAAGCTAAAGTAATCAAAACAGTATGGTACTGGCACAAAAGCAGACATATAGATCAATGGAACAGGATAGAAAGACCATAAATAAACCCACACACTTATGGTCAATTAATCTACAGCAAAGGAGGCAAGAATATACAATGGAGAAAAGACAGTCTCTTCAATAAGAGAGACTGATGTTGGAAAATCTGGACAGCTACATGTAAAAGAATGAAATTAGAGCATTCCTTAACACCAAATACAAAATTAAATTCAAAATGGTTTAAACACCTAAATGTAAGGCTAAATACTATAAAACTCCTAGAGGAAAACATAGGAAGAACAGTCTTTAACATAAATCACAGCAATATTTTTTTTGGATCTGTCTCCTAGAATAATGAAAATAAAGACAAAAATAAACAAATGGGACCTAATTAAACTTAAAAGCTTTTGCACAGCAAAGGAAACCATCAACAAAAAGAGAAGACAATGTATGTACTGAGAGAAGACAATGTATGTACTGGGAGGAAATATTTGAAAATGATGCTATGGAAAAGGAATTAATTTCTAAAATATATAACAGCTCATACAGCTTAATATAAAAAACAAACAAACTAACTAACCACCCAATCAAAAAATGAGCAGAAGTCCTAGATAGACATTTCTCCAAAGAATACACACAGATGGCCAACAGGCACATGATAAGATGCTCAAGATTACTAAATATTAGAGAAATGCAAGTCAAAACAACAATGAGTATCACCTCAGACCAGTCAGAATAGCCATCATTAAAATGTCTATGAATAATAAATTCTGCAGAGGGTGTGGAGAAAAGGGAACCCTCCTATACTGTTGGTGGGAATGTAAATTGGTGCAGCTACTACAGAGAACAGTATGGAGATTCCTTAAAAAAATTAAAAATAGAGTTACCATATGATCTAGCAATCTCACTCCTGGGCATATATCCGGAGGAAACTCTAATTTGAAAAGATACATGGACCCCAATGTTCATAGAAGCACTATTTACAATAGCCTAGACATGGAAACAACCTAAGTGTCTATTGACAGATGAATGGATAAAGAAGATGTGTTATATATACACAATGGAATATTACTCAGCCATAAAAAAGAGTGAAATAATGCCATTTGCAGCAACATGGATGGACCCTGAGATTATCATATTAAGTGAAGTAAATCAGACAGAGAAAGGCAAATATCACATGATACCACTAATATGTGGAATCTAAAAGAATGATGTAAATGAACTTATTTACAATACAGAAATAGACTCACAGGTGTACAAAACAAACATGGTTAATGAAGTAGGTAGTGGTGTGGAGGGGAGTATAAATTAGGAGTTTTGTATTAACATATACACTCTACTATGTACAAAATAGATAAACAACAATACTGTATAGCACAGGGAACTATATTCAATATCTTATAATAACCTATAATGAAAAAGAATTTGAAAAAGAATGTATACATATTCATATATATATGAATCACTTTGCTGTACACCTGAAACTAATATAACATTGTAAATTAAAAGAAAAAAGTATAATCTACAGAAAAAAATTAGAGAGCAAAAGTATATGAATTGTCCTTTCATTCGCAAAATAGAATATCCCTATTTCAAGCTTTCACCATCAACAGTAAGCTTGAACCATTGCACAGTTACTGTTAAAAGACCAACTAAAACAACTGATACCTGGAAAAGAAAGATATAGTTCCCCCTACCTTTTTAACTCTGTCTAAGAAGTTTCTAAAGATAAAACTTGTTAGCTCAACCTCCTGCTTCATGTCTTGGCTATCATGTGTTTCTGTATATTAAGTTAAAATGATATTGAATACCATTCAATCTCCATATTTTTAATTCTCAAGTTTTCACTCATTATTATTATTATTATTTGGCCTAGGCTGTGACGTTAGTGTAAATTTTTGATATATTTATCTCCTTTTTTTTTTTCTGAATTTATAGTGAGTGTGTGTGTGTGTGTGTGTGTGTGTGTGTGTATGCATGTAGTGACATCAAAGCACTTATGGGAATTATATGGGGTATACAGTAAAAATATATAAATGAAAAAACTGAAAGTTTGAATGCTTGTTGCTTTACTTTGTAGGAGCTCTAGAGTAGGGTTTAAACAAAAATCCTATTTTAACAAAATTAAAATAAGAATTATATTTGCTCAGCATGAATTTCTTTAATTGTTTAAATTTCTTTCATTATTTAATGAAAAATTAAATTTGACTAACATAGAATGTTTAACATGGTTAAAAAATAATCATACTAAATTATCAAATCTTTTCAAATAGAAACTTCTCTTTCTGCCATTTGTGCCATAATCCAATACTGTATCATTCTTCCTGATTCAGAAGATAACTCCATTTCAATCAAATAATTCACCAAAAAATAGTAAAGTGTAAAAAGCATAATACCAGGTGTGACATGATTTTTAGAAAAAAGAAAATATTATAATTACGCTTTTTAATTTTACAGTCTAAAAATTCTTCAGCCTATTGGGTTTTTAAGTGATTTACACATTAATTCATAAAAACTAAGATAGAAATTTGACTTTATGTGAAACAAATAATATCTAACACTTTTGTAACCCTGAGCGGTTTTTAATAATGTTTTAATATTTGACTTAGTAACTTTAATTAGTAAGTTTCTTTTCTTGAAATTGTAATATTTCATTAAATTTTTAAAGTTTTTTCCCCCCTAAGATCAGCAAATGGGTAAGCTGGCACTGTTTCTAAAGTTTTACAAGACAGTTCATTGAATCTTTTTTGCTGTGCTTTGAAAAACATTTTGGTCAAAATATAAATTAATTCTTAAATCTAAATTGGGTAATCCATTTTTATTTATTTTTTTAACATATTAGGTACCCTCACAGTATGTAGTCTATAAATTGCTTTTAAAGATTTCTGGAGTGAATATTTTATTATTGTCATTTCAGAGATGAAGGAAATTATATATGATCAAGAGTTGGTTAAGGTCAGAATTTTAGTCAAGTTGTTGCTCTCACTGTATTGGCCTTTAAAATACTACCATGAAGCTTATCAGGAATCTGTATACTACCTGGCAAACAAATACATATTTTCTATAAGCATATGGATTTTAGAAAAGTCAGAAAGTAGGCCCTGCTTTTAGCAAGTCTTCCATAAAACACTTCTCTTGAAGTCATCCAAGCATGATAGTTAAAACACTACTTTTCTATGCCGTTAAGCCCAAGACTGTTACAGTCTGAACAATTATTTGCCATTTTTCAAAACAGTTGACCATTTTTATACCAAAAGATTACAAGGTAATTTAACCATCATGGATACCTAGATTAACTATTAACATGATAGATGGAAAATATTGATACCAGAGCAAGAGTCATTACATTAGAAACACTCTAAGAAGAATTCAATGAATAGTAATAATATAAATCAACTTAATGAAAGATACAGAGGTATGTTTTTCATTTCTTTTCTTCCAGTTTTATTGCAATATCATTGTCACATAACATTGTATAAGTTATGTACAATGTGATGATTTGATACACATATCTATTGAGAAATGATTCTACAATAGGGCTAGTTAACACCCCCATCACCTCTCATAATAACCTGTGTGTGTGTGTGTGTGTGTGTGTGTGCGCGCGCACGCATGTGCAGATGGTGAAAATATTTAACATCTACTTTTAGCAACTTTTAAGTATATAATACAGTGTTGTTAACTATAGTCACCATGCTCTACATTAGATCCCCAGGATACATTCATCTTATAACTGGAAGTTTGCACTCTTTGACCCACATCTCCCCTTTTCTCCTAACACCCAGCTCCTGGCAATCACCACCCTGTTTCTATGAGTTTGGCTTTTTTAGATTCCACATATAAGTAAGATCCTACAGTATCTGTCATTCTCTGTGTGACTTATTTCCCTTAGCATAATGTGTATGTATCTCACATTTCTTTGTCCATTCTTCCGTTGATAGACACTTAGGTTGTTTCCATATCTTGGCTATTTTGAATAATTAAATAATGCTGCAATGCACATAAGAGTGCAGATATCTCTTTGAGATCCTCATTTTATTTCCTTTGAATATATACCCAAAAGAGGGTTTGCTGGATCATATGGTAGTTCTATTTTCAGGTTTTTGAGGAACCTCCATTCTGTTTTCCATAGTGGCTGCACCAATTTACATTCCCACCAACAGTGCATAAGGGTTCCTTTTTTTCCACATCCTTGACAACATTTGTTATCTCTTGTCTTTTTTAATAATAGCCATTCTAAGAGATATGAGGTGGTATCTCATTGTGGTTTTGATTTCCATTTCCTTGATGACTAGTGATGTTGAGCAACTTTTCATGTACCTACTGGTATTTGTATGTCTTCTTTGGAAAAATGTCTGTTCAGGTCCTCTCACTAGTTTTTGTCATATTGTTTATTTTTTGTTTATTTTTGAGTTGTATAAGTTCCTTATATATTTTGGATATTAACCTCTTATTAGATATGTGGTTTGAAAATATTTTCTGCTATTCCATAAGTTGCCTTTTCTTCTCTTTTTTTTTTTTCTGTCACGTCATACAGCACGTGGGATCTTAGTTCCCCCGCCAGAGATCAAACCTGCGGCCCCTGCATTGGAAGTGCAGAGTATTAACCACTGGACCACCAGGGAAGTCCATTACTTTTCCATTTTGTTGATCATTTCTTTTGCTGTGCAGAAGCTTTTCAGTTTGATGTAGTCCCACTTACTTATTTTTGCTCTTGTTGCTTGTGCTTTTGGTATCATATCCCCCCAATCATGACAATACCAAGACCAATGTCAAGGAGCTTTTTTCCTATGTTTTCTTCTAGGAGTTTTATGCTTTCAGGTTTATGTTCAAGTCTTTAATCCATTTTGAGTTAATTTTTGTGAGTTTGTAAGATAGGGGTCCAATTTCATTTTTCTGTATGTGATTATCAAGTTTCCCCTACAACATTTATTGAAAGACTATTCTTTTTGACACTGAGCATTCTTGGCTCCTTTGTCAAATATTAGTTGACTGTATACATGAGGGTTTATTTATGGGCTCTTAATTCTTTTCCATTGGTCTATTTTTATGCCAGTACTATATTATTTTGATCACTCTAGCTTTGTGATATAGTTTGAAATCAGGAGGTAGGATACCTCCAGCTTTATTATTCATTCTCAGGATTATTTTGGCTATTCATGGTCTTTTGTGTTTCCATATGAATTTTAGGATTTTTTTTCCTAGTTCTGTGAAAAATGTCATTGATTTTTATTTTTTATTTTATTTTTTTTGTGGTACACGGGCCTCTCACTGTTGTGGCCTCTCCCATTGCGGAGCAGAGGCTCCAGACGCGCAGGCTCAGCGGTCACGGCTCACGGGCCCAGCCGCTCCGCGGCATGTGGGATCTTCCCGGACCGGGGCACAAACCCGTGTTCCCTGCATCTGCAGGCGGACTCTCAACCACTGCGCCACCAGGGAAGCCCATCATTGATATTTTGATAGAGATTGAATTGAATCTATTAATGACTTTGAATACTATGGACATTTAAACAATATTAATTATACTGATCCATCAACATAAGTAGCTTTTATTTTCTTTCATCAAAGTCATAATGTTCAGTGTAGTGATATATTACCTCCTTGGTTAAATTTATCCCTAAGGATTTTATTATTTTTCTTTATAATTATCAAGTATATGGTAAGCATTGTTTTTCAAAGAGGAGTCCCTAGAATAGTAACATTAGCATCACCTGGGATCAGAATGAGACTATTTTACTAAGTTAATCAGATGATTTTATGCATATTAAAGTTTGAGAAAAACTGCTGTAGGAGAGAACACTATAAACAAGTTTATTTTCAAGTTAGCAGTGCTAAGGGAAATAATGTACACTTTAGGCGTTAGAGCTTTTCTCTTTCTATCACATTCATTTTCCCTCTCTGGTCTCACAAAGAAGTGGTGACTCCAGTTAATTAAATTTTATTTATTTTCTTCTCAAGCCATAAATGAATGTTGGAAAGAGGGCCAATCTTTTTGGAAAAGAAAGTGTTTGCCTCTCATACCTGGAGTCATGAGAGCTAGATCATTATTGATTCAGACTCCAAACTATGGCATTCCCTAAATTCCAGACAGAACATACTCACTTTGCCTTTTTGGTAAGGGGGTTGGGACTCTCACAATAATTAATAGTTTTGATGTCAAGAACATACAGAGAGAACAAAGGGTTCCACCTTGTATAACTTATGTCCATAGAGATTCTTCTTCATTGCTGACTATTTGGGGAGTCCTTGCGATTATGACTGTGGTATTGACAATTTTCCCTTTTTAAACTATGCATAGAGAGAAACTATGTATGTCTCTCTCTCCCTCTTTTCTTTTTTTCCTTATGTGTGAGCTCCAGAAAAATGAGATGAAATTTTAATCAGTAAATGTGAGTACTTATTTTAAGCTTAGGAAAAAGTTTATAGGCTCCAAACTCTTTGTTTAAAATGAGACTTCTATTACTCTCTATATTTCAAATTTCATGCTATATGAATAATTGAGAGTAGCCTATTTATGAATTGTAAATTTTAATAAGTAGTACTATTCCTATCCATGTCACTATGGTATAATTCTTGGATCTATATGCATTAAATTGAGTACAGTTATAGGAAATGATTTTAAAAATTATTGCCAAAAAAAGTTGCTTCCTTAGTAATTTTTTCAAAGTATTTGGTTAATATTTCCAGAATAAATACCAATTTTCAAAATTTAGTATCTTGGCCTCTTTAAAATCACATCATATTAAATTTGATTTGATCCATTTGGTCATTTGAGACTTAACCTCCAAAAGCTACAGTTCTGACATAATTTCAGAAGTTTTTGGCCAAGTGAAATAGAAAAAGAAAATCTAAAAGAAAACTGAAAGGTTAAAAAAAGCTACATAATTTTAGAGACTAATATTTTTGAGTTAACAAAATCCTACAATTATTTTAAAAGACACATATTCCCTGAAACAGTGTAGATCAAATGATTTAACATAAATTTTAAAGATTGATTTTCAACAGGTTTCTTTTATTAGGTTTATGGAGACTTCAGCACATTTTCTAAATCATAGCTCTCAACTGATGATTGTAGATTTATTTCAGTATTTGTCAGAAATATTCAGTGTCTATGAATCATATAGGTTGCTATGTTTCTGCCTATAATCTTCTGTGCTTTTGGTTCACTAAATAAATGAGGACAAGAACATATAGCAGAATGCAGGTCCTCAGAGTTGGACAAAATGGTGGGAGGAAGTTTCATTTTCACTCTAGACTTACATTAGAGTCATATGCTCTCTAATCCAATAAAGCCTTCAATCATGTGGTTTGGGGTCATTAAAAATTTTAAAGAACATTAGCTTATTTTTTCCTGAATATAAAAATAATGCAAGTTTATTTTAGTCACTTAGGAAAATTTACAAAAGTATAAAGAATAAAAATCACCTGCTATTCCACCATCTAGGGGTGATAAATACCAACATTTGGTGTGTATTTTACTAAACTTGTTCTCCCTTTAGAATTATATTACATACATGTTTTGTACCTGGCTGTTGATTGATAAGTAATACAAAATAACTTATTTTTGCTTTGAAATATGCTATTTAAAAAAATTAAACTATATCTAATATAAAAATTAAAGTATATAAGGTAAAATATGTCAAAGTCTTCAAAATATTTCCACTTTTTAGAGGTAACCAGGGTAACCAGAGTTAATAGTTTGATCCACATTGGTGAATTTTCTTTTATGTATTTAAGGTATGTTGTGAGTGATATATAAAATAGTTGCTTAATATCCCATAGTATAATTGGAGCATAATTTATTAACTTTGAGAATCAAATGTTAGTTTATTTCTAAATGTTCCCTATGAAAAGCATGTTGCAATGAATATACAGGCACATATATTATAAAATTAAAGGATACTTTAAGCATTTCTGTAGAAATTCCTAGAGATGGGATTCCTTGTTTAATAGGTAAGGATATTTTATATTTTGATAGACACTTTTATGTTTTCATACATTTTCTCTAAAATGCTCCTGGCTATTTCATTTACACACCCTGTTTGAAAACACTTGACCCCCTTGCTAATGCTGGATATCATTTTTGTGTTTGCCAATATGGTAGAAAACTTGAGTTTGAGTTTTAATTTGTAGGACTATTATGATTTATTGGTGAATTTTAACATCTTTCATATGCTTATTAAAAGTTGCATTTTTTTCTTCTTTTGGGAATTGCCTTTTCATTTAGCTCAATTTTCTCTCATGTTCCGTGTTTCTTACGGATTTGTAAAAGCTCCATATCTGTTACTTGTGCTGCAAATATTTTCTCTCAGTATATTTTTCTGTTCTAAGGTTGTTTGTGGCATCATTAAAAGACATGCATTTAATTTTTATGTTGTAGTATGTTTTCAAGCAGCTACTTTTATAAATAATAGTAGTAGCCTATATCTATATAACACTCCCCATGTACCAGGCAATATTCTGAATGCTTTACAAATATTGATATTTTTAGTACACATTACAACCAAGTGAGTTTCTATTGTTATAATTTTATCATTGTCATTATAAGAAATGAGAAAAGCCAGGCATAGGGGAGTCAATGCCATAATTGAATGCCTAAATATACATGACTAGAAGTAGCAAAACCAGGACATGGACCTAGACTGTTGGCTTCAGAGCCTGTGCCCTTAGTCTCCCAGTTATATCATCTCTCAAAGAAGAAGCCTACGTCACTAGTTATTCTTAGGGTAGTGGGATTTTATAGAATATATCACAAAAGCTATGAGTATACTAAGACTGGCTTTATGTGGAGATGGACCATTAACTATAAATGTAAGGATATCCATAGGGGGCCTTCTCCCCAGCAAATTCTCCTAGTGTCCCCATTCCCTCATCTGTTGAATGAAATCTTAAAATCAATGCTTTTCTTCAGATTTTCATGCTTCTTAAAATTACCAAAAAGTTAATTAATTAAGTGTATATTAATAAGGATAATGCTGTAAATACTCATTCATGTTGGAGGAGTGATATCAGCAAGATGGCAGAATAGGAAGCCCCAGCCTTTGTTCCCTCATAGAAATGCTGGTTTAACAACATCATATGGAACAAAATACCTTTATGAGGATTCTAGAATCCACTTAAGAAGTTGCAGTACCGTAGGTGAGTACAAAGCTGGGAACAGCTGCACTGAAATGGATAAGAAAAGCAATTTCACATTAGCTACATAAGCCCCTCTCCTAAGACTACACAGTTCAGTGCTGGAAGAGAACACAGCAGCCCACAACCTCTCTCTCAGAGTGGAAGCAGAGAGTACAGCATGCCTCCAATATTCTGGCTTTTCAGAGGACTGCCCAAGGGAAATGGTTTCTGTCCAGACTCAGAGTGCTGACAGAACCAGAACAGTTTGGATACCTGTGGACCACTGAGAACAAAGGAAAGTAGCATGTGACTACTTAAAAAGATGAATGGATAAAGATGAACAGATCATCTTTCAACAGATGAATGGATAACGAAAATGTGGTATATACAATGTATGTATGTATATATGTACATGAAAAATGGAATATTATTCAGCCATAAGAGAAGGAAATTCTGTCATATTTTACAACATGGATAAACCGTGAGGACATTATACTAAATGAATAAATCAATCACAGGAGGACAAATACGGTATGATTCCACTCACATGAAGTATCTAGAACAGTTAAACTCAAAGAAACATAAAGTAGAATGATGGTTGCCAGAGGTTCAGGAGAGGGGAAAATAAGAGAATTGCTATTAAACGGGTTTAGATTTCTAGTCATGCAAGATGGAAAAATTCTAGAGATCTGCTGTACAAATTGTGCTTATATTTAACAACTTGTGTTTTGTACTTTTATTTAACCACCTGTGTTGTACACAAACATTTGTTAAGAGGGTAGATCTCTGTTGTATGGTTTTTATCACAATAAAAATATATTAATTTATGTTTATACTTCTGGTGGGTATATTTGAGATAACTTCCTCAGAATAAGAATCCTTTAATAGACTAGATAGGGGGAACGTGAGGGAATTGACAGCCTTAGTGACATGGGAAGCTGCCCCAGCACAGAATAAAAGGCAAAATCAAGAACATCCAATAGGAGGCCCTGGAGATCACAGCTGCTTTTGTCACATTTTGCCTGACAGGAGTTCTCTAATTCCCATAAAATGAGTGAAATTCATGGGCTCATCACTTAAGTGGGTCAATGTAGATATCCTGGACAATTCAGGGTTACACATCAATTTATTCCAAACACTTTGAATGTCTTATTTATCAAATTGGGTATCCAACCTCCAAATTTCTTCTTAATTTTAAAACCTGCATACAGGCCAATCGTGTATGCCTATTTCAGCTATGCTAATGGCTTTATAGACATTTGAAGTAAGCTATTAATTTGGTTACAAGAATGACATTAGTTCGCAACTTAAATAACTATAATTTACATACAAATGTTAAGTATATGTATTAACCCTCATTTATTGTTATATATTTTTTCCAATCATCTGTTGATGGGCACTTGGGTTGCTCCTCTGTATTAGCTACTGTAAATAGTGTTGCTATGAATATTGGGATTTACGTATCATTTTTTTGAAATTTCCTATTTTTTTTATATAGCTGATTTTTATTAGTCATCAATTTAATAAACATCAGTGTATACATGTCAATCACAATCGCCCAATTCATACCACCACCACCACCACCACCCCACCTGCTTTCCCCCCTTGGTATCCATACGTGCTCTACATCTGTGTCTCACTTTCTGCCCTGCAAACTGGTTCATCTGTACCACTTTTCTGGGTTCCACTTACATGTGTTAAAATACGATATTTGTTTTTCTCTTTCTGACTTACTTCACCCTGTATAACAGTCTAGATCCATCCACGTCTCAACAAATGACTCAATTTCGTTCCTTTTTCTGGCTGAGTAATATTCCATTGTATATATGTACCACATCTTCTTTTTCCATTTGTCTGTCGATGGGCATTTAGGTTGCTTCCATGATCTGGCTATTGTAAATAGTGCTGCAATGAATATTGGGGTGCATGTGTCATTTTGAATTATGGTTTTCTCTGGGTATATGCCCAGTAGTGGGATTGAGGGTCATATGGTAATTCTATTTCTAGTTCTTTAAGGAACCGCCATACTGTTCTCCATAGTGGCTGCATCAATTTACATTCCCACCAACAGGGCAAGAGGGTTCCTTTTCTCCACACCCTCTCCAGCATTTGTTGTTCGTAGATTTTCTGATGATGCCCATTCTAACTGGTGTGAAGTGATACCTCATTGTAGTTTTGATTTGCATTTGTCTAATAATTAGCAATGTTGAGCAGCTTTTCATGTGCTTCTTGGCCATCTGTATGTCTTCTTTGGAGAAATGTCTATTTAAGTCTTCTGCCCATTTTTGGATTTGGTTGTTTGTTTTCTTAATATTGAGCTGCATGAGCTGTTTATATATTTTGGAGATCAATCCTTTGTCCATTGATTCATTTGCAAATATTTTCTCCCATTCTGAGGTTGTTTTTTCATCTTGTTTATGGTTTCCTTTGCTGTGCAAAACCTTTGAAGTTTCATTACATCCCATTTGCTGTTGTTTTTATTTCCATTATTCTAGGAGATGGGTCAAAAAAGATCTTGCTGTGATTTATGTCAAAGAGTGTTCTTCCTATGTTTTCCTCTAAGAGTTTTATAGTGTCCAGCCTTACATTTAGGTCTTGAATCTATTTGAGTTTATTTTTGTGTATGGTGTTAGGGAGTGTTCTAATTTCATTCTTTTACATGTAGCTGTCTAGTTTTCCCAGCACCACTTATTGAAGAGACTGTCTTTTCTCCATTGTATATCCTTGCCTCCTTTGTCATAGATTAGTTGACCATAGATGCATGGGTTTATCTCTGGGCTTTCTATCTTGTTCCATTGATCTATGTTTCTGTTTCCATGCCAGTACCATATTGTCTTGATTACTCTAGCTTTTTATTATAGTCTGAAGTCAGGGAGTCTGATTACTCCAGGTCTGTTTTTTCCCCTCAAGACTGCTTTGGCTATTCGGGGCCTTTTGTGTCTCCATAAAAATTTTAAGATTTTTTTGTTCTAGTTCTGTAAAAAATGCCATTGGTAATTTCATAGGGATTGCATTGAATCTGTAGATTGCTCTGGACAGTATAGTCATTTTCACAATATTGATTCTTCCAATCCAAGAACATGGTATACCTCTCAATCTGTTGGTATCATCTTTAATTTCTTTCATCAGTGTCTTAGAGTTTTCTGCACACAGGTCTTTTGTCTCCTTAGGTAGGTTTATTCCTAGATAATTTACTCTTTTTGTTGCAATGGTAAATAGGAGTGTTTCCTTAATTTCTCTTTCAGATTTTTCATCATTCGTGTATAGGAATGCAAGAGATTTCTGTGCATTAATTTTGTACCCTGCAACTTTACCAAATTCATTGATTAGCTCTAGTAGTTTTCTGGTGGCATTTTTAGGATTCTCCATGTATAGTATCATGTCATCTGCAGTGACAGTCTTCCTTCTTCTTTTCCAATTTGTATTCCTTTTATTTCTTTTTCTTCTCTGATTGCCATGGCTAGGAATTCCAAAACTATGTTGAATAATAGTGATGAGAGTGGACATCCTTATCTTGTTACTGATCTTAGAGGAAATGCTTTTAGTTTTTCACTATTGAGAGTGATGTTTGCTGTGGGTTTGTCATATATGGCCTTTATTATGTTCAGGTATGTTCCCTCTATGCCTAATTTCTGGGGAGTTTTTATCATAAATGGGTGTTGAATTTTGTCAAAAGCCTTTTCTGCATCTATTGAAATGATTATATGGTTTTCATTCTTCACTTTGTTAATATGGTGCATCACATTGATTGATTTGCATATATTGAAGAATCTTTATATACCTGGGATAAATCCCACTTGATCATGGTGTATGGTCCCTTTAATGTGTTGTTGGATTCTGTTTGCTAGTACTTTGTTGAGGATTTTTGCATCTATGTTCATCAGTGATGTTGGTCTGTAATTTTCTTTTTTTGTAGTATCTTTGTCTGGTTTTGGTATCAGGGTGACGGTGGCCTCATAGAATGAGTTTGGGAGTGTTCCTTCCTCCTCAATTTTTTGGAAGAGTTTGAGAGGGATGGGTGTTAGCTCTTCTCTAAATGTTTGATAGAATTCACTTGTGAAGCCATCTGGTCCTGGACTTTTGTTTGTTGGAAGATTTTTAATCACACTTTCAATTTCATTACTTGTGATTGGTCTGTTCATATTTTCTATTTCTTCTTGGTTCAGTGTTGGAAGGTTATACCCTTCTAAGAATTTGTCCATTTCTTCCAGGTTGTCCATTTTATTGATATACAGTTGCTTGTAGTAGTCTCTTAGGATGCTTTCTATTTCTGCGGTGTCTGTTTTAACTTCTCCTTTTTCATTTCTAATTTTATTGATTTGAGTCTTCTCCCTCTTTTTCTTGATGAGTTTGGCTAATGGTTTATGCATTTTATTTATCTTCTCAAAGAACCAGCTTTTAGTTTTATTGATCTTTGCTTTTGTTTTCTTTGTTTCTATTTCATTTATTTCTGCTCTCATCTTCATGATTCCTTTCCTTCTGCTAACTTTGGGTTTTGTTTGTTCTTCTTTCTCTGGTTCCTTTAGGTATAAGGTTAGATTGTTTATTTGCAATTTTTCTTGTTTCTTGATGTAGGCTTGTATAGCTGTAAACTCCCTCTTTAGAACTGCTTTTGCTGCATCCCGTAAGTTTCAGATCGTCGTGTTTTCATTGTCATTTGTCTCTAGGTATTTTTTGATTTCCTCTTTGATTGCTTCAGTGATCTCTTGGTTATTTAGTAACGTAGTGTTTAGCCTCCATGTGTTTGTGTTTTTTACGTTTTTTCCCCTGTAATTCATTTCTAATCTCATAGCGTTGTGGTCAGAAAAGATGCCTGATATGATTTCAAGTTCCTTAAATTTACTGAGGCTTGATTTGTGACCCAAGATGTGATCTATCCTGGAGAATGTTCCGTGCACACTTGAGAAGAAAGTGTAATTTTCTGTTTTTGGTTGGAATGTCCTATATCAATTAAATCTATCAGGTCTATTGTTTCATTTAAAGCTTCTGTTTCCTTATTTATTTTCATTTTGGATAATGTGTCCTTTGATGTAAGTGAGATGTTAAAGTCCCCCACTATTATTGTGTTATTGTCGATTTCCTTTTAGATGGCTGTTAGCAGTTGCCTTATGTATGGAGGTGCTCCTATGTTGAGTGCATATATATTTATAATTGTTATATCTTCTTCGATTGATCCCTTGATCATTATGTAGTGGCCTTCCTTGTCTCTTGTAACATTCTTTATTTTAAAGTCTATATTATCTGATATGATTATTGCTACTCCAGCTTTCTTTTGATTTCCATTTGCCTGGAATATCTTTTTCCATCCCCTAACTTTCAGTCTGTATGTGTCCTTAGGTCTGAAGTAGGTCTCTTGTAGACAGCATATGTATGGGCCTTGTTTTTGCATCCATTTAGCAAGCCTATGTATTTTGGTTGGAGCATTTAATCCATTCAAGTTTAAGGTAATTATCGATATGTATGCTCCTATGACCATTTTCTTAATTGTTTTGTGTTTGTTTTTGTAGGTCCTTTTCTTCTCTTGTGTTTCCCACTTAGAGAAGTTCCTTTAGCACTTGCTGTAGAGCTGGTTTGGTGGTGCTGAATTCTCTTAGCTTTTGCTTGTCTGTAAATATTTTGATTTCTCCATCGAATCTGAAGGAGATCCTTGCTGGGTAGAATAATCTTGGTTGCAGGTTCTTCCCTTTCATCACTTTAAGAATATCATGCCACTCCCTTCTGGCCTGTAGAGTTTCTGCTGAGAAATCAGCTGTTAACCTCATAGGAGTTCCCTTGTATGTTGTTTGTCATTTTTCCCTTGCTGCTTTCAACGATTTTTCTTTGTCTTTAAGTTTTCCCAATTTGATTATTATCTGTCTCAGCATATTTCTCCTTGGGTTTATCCTGTATGGGACTCTGCGCTTCCTGGACTTGGGCGGCTATTTCCTTTCACATGTTAGGGAAGTGTTTGACTATAAACTTTTCAAATATTTTCTCGGGTCCTTTCTCTCTCTCTTCTCCTTCTGGGACCCCTATAATGCGAATGTTGTTGTGTTTAATGTTGTCCCAGAGGTCTCTTAGGCTGCCTTCATTTCTCTTCATTCTTTTTTCTTTATTCTGTTCCGCAGTAGTGAATTCCACCATTCTGTCTTCCAGGTCACTTATCCGTTCTTCTGCCTCAGTTATTCTGCTATTGATTCCTTCTAGTGTAGTTTTCATTTCAGTTATTGTATTGTTCATCTCTGTTTGTTTGTTCTTTAATTCTTCTAGGTCTTTGTTAAACATTTCTTGCATCTTCTCGATCTTTGCCTCCATTCTTTTTCCGAGGTCCTGGATCATCTTCACTATCATTATTCTGAATTCTTTTTCTAGAAGGTTTCCTATCTCCACTTCATTTGTTTTTCTGGGATTTTATCTTGTCCCTTCATTTGGTACATAGCCCTCTGCCTTTTCATCTTGTCTAACTTTCTGTGAATGTTGTTTTTGTTTCACAGGCTGCAGGACTGTAGTTCTTCTTGCTTCTGCTTTCTGCCCTCTGGTGGATGAGGCTATCTAAGAGGCTTGTGCAAGTTTCCTGATGGGAGGGACTGGTGGTAGGTAGAGCTGGCTGTTGCTCTGGTGGGCAGAGCTCAGTAAAACTTTAACCCATTTGACTGCTGATGGGTGGGGCTGGGTACCCTCCCTGTTGGTTGTTTGGCCTGAGGCCATCCAACACTGGAGCCTACCTGGGCTCTTTGGTGGGGCTCATGGCAGACTCTGGGAGGGCTCTTGCCAAGGAGTACTTCCCAGAACTTCTGCTGCCAGTTTCCTTGTCTCCACAGTAAGCCACAGCCAACCCCACCTCTGCAGGAGACTGTCCAACACTAGCAGGTAGGTCTGTTTCAGTCTCCCCTGGTGTCACTGCTCCTTCCCCTGGGTCCTGATGCACACACTGCTTTGTGTGTGCCCTCCAAGAGTGGAATCTCTGTTTCCCCCAGTCCTGTTGAAATTCTGCAATGAAATCCCACTAGCCTTCAAAGTCTGATTCTCTAGGAATTCCTCCTCCCGTTGCTGGACACCCAGGTTGGGAAACCTGACGTGTGGCTCAGAATCTTCACTCCAGTGGGTGGGCTTCTGTGGTATAAGTGTTCTCCAGTCTGTAAGTCACCCACCCAGCAGTTATGGGATTTGATTTTACTGTGATTTCGCCCCTCCTATGGTCTCATTGTGGCTTCTCCTTTGTCTTTGGATGTGGGATATTTTTTTTGGTGAGTTCCATGGTCTTCCTGTCAATGACTGTCCAGCAGCTAGTTGTGATTCTGGTGTTGTCACAAGAGGGAGTGAGAGAACGTCCTTCTACTCCGTCATCTTGGTTCTGATTCACAAATCTCATTTACTTTTGAAAGTAAATGTGCAAAGTACAATTTTCTCTCTTTCAGACAAAGTATCACTTATTCAACTATAACTTTTTGTCTTTTGTTCCAGATATTTTTGTTGATACAGGCTAGTGGTATTCTCCTCCAATAGAATCATTAAGTACTTTTGTCAAATTTTATATACTCCTAGAAATTGTAGTTTACAAAGTTATTGTTTCTTCAAAGATTTGTGACATTTTAAAAACTTCCAACCAACATAAAAATTTTAAAGGGAAAAATAATCAACTACTTAAAACATGTTTTCAGTGTGTGGATGAAGCAGATTAAAACTGTATCAACTCAAAGAGTATTAAAAGATTGTATACTTTATTCTTTTATCTTAACTCTGACTCATTCTATAAAGTCAACAGACAGCTATCAATTTTTAAATGGTGAGAAATCTACTCAGTAAAATATTATCTGACAATATCAAATTGTGTAGTTTTTCATCCTTATTACTACAAGAAGAATCATGAACATAATACAAATTTAAAGAATATTTAAATTTGATGTACTAAAAATATCACTTGTCCGTTTAAACCTAATTTTGTAGTAATTTTACCAATTTAATATACTATTACTTGTTATTGTATATATCATTTTTGTACTTATATTAAAAAAAACAAAAATGAGAATAGTAATTTAAAACCAGTCTTGTAAAAAGATGTATTTTCTTCATCCCTCTAGAGTTTTATAAATTTTTATGTTCTTTACACATGGAAAGTGTATTGTCAGAAAATTTTCTTCTCTCTGGGATTGTTTAGATGCAGTTATTTTAATCTGGTAGTATTCTGGAGTTATTTAGGTTTTGCTTTTTTAGTGCTATTTTTAGTGCTATTTAGTGCTATTCTTAAAAACAAGCTTAATTTTGAAAAATTGAAGAGGGTTTAGAGAGTAGAGACAGTTGTACCATGCCCATCTTCATCTGCAATTAAAAATTGTGTATGAGAACATTTTGCATAATAAGTATACATGAATACAACATACATAAAATTTAAGGCTGGAAGGGACTTTAAGCAGTCATCCAATCTAATGTGTGAATACAATTTATAAATATGAAACACATATACATGCTCTCTGTAGGCTCTGGTCCCTGTATTTCGTATTTTGGCTTTGGAATGCACTCACTAGGATTAGAGTTGAGCTGGACCACCCACAAAGGCAAGGCCACCCAAGGGAAAATTTAAGACCTGGGCATGCAGAGCTGCCAGGCATGCCTTGTGAGAACAGCTGGCCATCCCAGCACCTGCTGCCCAGTTCCAGACAGCTGGGGCTAAGGCTTCACAGGCCCAGCTGCTTTTAGAATGGGCACAAAGGCCACTGCTGCTTGGGCATCTGTCAACTCTTGCTATATTTGGTAGAGAAAGTTTGGCAGGGAGTTATGTGGTCTACCAACTAAAATTTAGGCTGATTAGTCACAAACCAGAATCATAAAGTCATAGGGCTGGAAGGGATCTCCAGTGAGGGAGGTCTCAAACTTTCTTGTGAATTAGAAAAACACTGGGAGCTTCCTGAAAAGGCTGGATTCCAGACGCCATACCTTAGGGTCCAATTCAGTGGATCTGTGAACTATATGCAATTTGTATTTTTTAGTAAGACCCTGAGGTAAATACAGATAATATATTAAACTAATACAGATGCACCAACAGTTTCATTCTAAGAGTTTGATGAAATATCACAGTTTATGACTAATCCATCACTTGGGATCTATGTTAAAAATAAATATCACCAGTCCTTATCGTATTTACTCAAAAGTTAGAGAGTGTGTAAATCTACCTGAAATTGGGAATTCACTATCTGATCAATTGTTAAATAAATGGGATCATCAAAAGTGATTGTTTTTATATTTCTTACTGGTTAAATGGAGGGCATGAGTCTTACCATAAAGTAAAAAAAAAATTTACACATATATAATTCTTATATTATACCTCTATTTTTCCTTTAGAGTATAAAATAA
The DNA here is from genome assembly GCF_003031525.2 of Neophocaena asiaeorientalis asiaeorientalis. Taxonomy (NCBI): domain Eukaryota; kingdom Metazoa; phylum Chordata; class Mammalia; order Artiodactyla; family Phocoenidae; genus Neophocaena; species Neophocaena asiaeorientalis. Next base: position 149,666 of record NW_020174282.1, read on the forward strand.
TAGCCTGATGAAATTGTAGGGATGAAGGTATCAGTTTGACGTACAAACCTCTTTAAATTCCTTTTCTCTCAGTTTTAAGTAAATCAAAAGCTTTAAGGATTTGAAATGGAAGGCTACCCTCATAATACAATTTAAAATGTGGCAAATTAGGCTGTCCTATTAAGGAACTGGATATTTCTCTGTGGCCCAAAGGGAAACATAGATGTTTTGCAATAGTTTTTCTAGTGAGAAAAGCAAAGCAGGTGTGCTGACCCTGTTGTACTTTCAGAATGTAGTCTGCCTGAGCATGAATATTTCTAGGAATCTGTTGTTTGTAATACTCCTCCCTCCTGTCTGAGGATTTTACCTGGGCCTTTAGAGTGTCTGTGAACCACTCCAAATTACACTCATATGAATTTTATTTTTCAGGAGAAGAAGTTCATGACTTTCATTAGAATCTTAAAATGTGAAGCGATAAGACCTACTTCATCTAATAGGATGGTAACTGAGCTTTGTAATCACACAATACCATGCTTTTTCAAGTAGAAATGAAGAGAAGCTATATATAACTTTAGTCTCAGTAAATGTAAGCTAATCCAGAAAAGAGCAGGTGAAAACCTTCAGGCTTTAATAGTGTGTGTGTGTGTGTTTTCCTGTCAGACAAGTAAAATATTTCTATTTCAATATCCTTTTTAGCTTACTAAATATTTTAAATGCAATGTGATGGCCTTGGTGTATATGCTTTGCAAGTTTTGGAAGTTTGTTCAGCTAGTTAGTAGTTTCCTTCTCATAAATTTCACCACAACAACATCCTATGCATTTGCCTCATCTACTACTTTGAGGTAGTTGGGATTTACCTACTATTTCATCTAATAATATGTGCCCTACCACATATATGCATACATATACAAAACACACACAAATGCATGTACACACACATTAATGTGAGCATGCATTTACATTTTGAAGATTCTATTCCCTTTTATCCTCCTTTTTCTTGTGGCTATGACAGAATTTTTTCTGGTTCTTGTTTTGGGGAAAAGAGCAGAATTGAAGTCCTGAAATCAGTCAGGTCTGAACTGGATTTTAAAATGTCCCTGCCATGTGGAGATGTGAAACGATTGACCTTCAGGTTTCTGTAGCCCTTGAGTGATGGATGTGCTGTTTGGGGGTGGAGGGAGGGTGGAAAGAGAGAGAGAGGGAGAATTTCTCCAGAACTTATGAAGTCTATGAAGCCCATTTATGAAGTCTATACTTCTGCCAAATATCCCAAAATATACATACGTAGATACATTAGTGATAATTATTTTGAAATTGTTTACATATTTTTTGTTCCTGAAATCAGAACCTGAATATTTTTATATTGTTTTCAAGATATTTTCCAGTTTATCAAAAATAATTTAAAATCAAGTTCATTTTCTTTTATTGAATTTACATTTTTAAATCTTTGGCAAATTTGAAGGACAAGGTATTTCCTTTTCTTCAAAGTTCATGCTCAAAGTTTCCTGGGTGATAGGAGTGTCTTTTGTTATTTGTAACAAGTCAACCCCACAAGATTAAAAAGTTGGAACTTTTAGCTCCACCCCCTGATAGGCCTTTGGGGAGGAGAGAAGGACTGGAGATTGAATTCAATCATGTGGTCAATAATTTCGTCAATTATGTGTATGTAATGAGAGCCTATATAAAACCCTTGAAACAATGAGGCTCCAGGAGCTTTTGAGTTGGTGAAGACATAGATGTGTTGGGAGAGTGGATGTCTGGAGAGGGCATGGAAGCTGTGCACCTCTCTTCCGGCATATATTGGAAAGAACATAAGACTTTGAGTAAAAAAAAAATGGAGTTAGAGTTCTGATGATGACTCTTACCTTAGGAAACTCCCTAAGTTTCAGTTCCTTCTCTGTACAATTGGAGTAATGATACTTGTCATACTTGCTTTAGAATCCTTGAGAACCTTAAGTAAGATGGTGTATTTGAAAATTCTCATAACCTGGGAAACTTTATAGAAATGTATGTGTTTTCATTATTTTGACCTCTTCTTGATGTTGACAACTATTTCACCCTAACTGTGACAGTAAAGCCGTCAACCATTGTGAATTTTTCTACTTTCATTACTTACAAATTCATCAATGAAGAGATTTCAAACTCTTGGTCGAAGCTTCCCACACCTGGGTAAACCTGTCAAACTGTCACCTTTGCATATCACCTCTGAACTTTTCTGGCCTGTAATCCAAATACATCACTTTTTTGATGCCTGAATGTCCATCAGGAGACACTTTAGTTTTTATTCTCTCAGTTCATTTGCTAAACTGAATCCCACTTAAATCTTATTTTTATCTCTTTTCTTGGACTTCTGACCTCGTCCCTGAACTGATATAATCTCTTCCTCTGTAGAGTTACGAAAGAGGAATATTTCTTTCACCTTGGAGATTAATCCTTCTCTAGTTTGATTTTCTGTACTATTTTTCAGATGTTCTTTTAATTTTTATTTTAGGTAAAAACTTAATATGGTGGTGTCCATCTCTTATTTACTGAAGAATAATTTATGTTTTAGGCTTATTGATCCTAAGTAATTATATTAATCTCTAATTAAAGAAGATTTCACTTTATCTTCTTACTTGAGGTTTTTACTATTTATAAAGGATGCAAGAAAACATACAGACACATCAAATTTTTGTAACTGTCTGTTCAAATGATCTTGCAGCAAAGGAAAAATGTTGACACACGTTTGTGTTAGAATTCAAATCATGATGAAGATATCTGTCATGTCAAGACCCTCTAATATGGAAGGTGTCAAGCCACGTAGAATTTCACAAATGTGAAAAACAAAGTTCAGTACAGTGGAGTCCTACTGCTCAAATATAATTTTTGGTAAAGTATTATATAACCTTAAGAATATAAAATATATAGAAATGTCCTATTATACTTTAGGTTATAATATGAATAGAGGAAACAGAGTCCTTTATGTACTATTTGCTTTTTTTTTCCCCAGGAAAGGATAACCTAGAAATTTATTGTCATTTGTACCATTAGGACCCAAGAAGCTGCTGTGCACATTTATTTAACACTTTGGGCAGAGGAGAGAATATGTCCTGAAAACAATGTTTAAAGAGCCAGACATGTTCTTCAGTAAAGATAATTAAAGATAATGAGTGAAATAGGCGATTTCCTAAAAAGCTAAGAGCTGTCGATAGCATTTTACCCTTTGCCACCTTCTCATGCTAACTTGTTGTTACTTCAGAAACATGTTGCTAGCACAGTAGAATCTGTGCTTATAATATTGTAGAGTCAATATACATCAAACCCAGGGTATCATTGACCTGTTTGATTCTAATGACTAAATTTTTTTTCTTTTTGTTGTGATGGAAGACAACTAACTAGGAATCTTGGAATTCTTTTTTCCACTGGAACAGAAAATAAGGTTTTCACTGGTCATAGAAGTCAAAATTGGAGCTGGCCCCTGTCTCCCACTTTAGCTGCCTATTCTTCACTGTTACAATTTTTCTCCAATTGTACAAAAAACAAAAATAACTAATATTTAAAAATTTTACTCTGTAGTAGACACCATGCTATATGTTTTACATTTAGCCCTAACAATAATTTGTTGAGATTGGTACTATTAATAGTTTCATTTGTAGTAATAGGAACCCTGGAATTATGGAGTTTAAATAAATACATTTCTGAGAATTGCACAACTAGGAAATGGTGTAGCTGGAATTCATACCCAGGTCTTGGATGCCAGGAAAATTAAATTGAGGCAAGAATGACATAATGGGTCTAAGGAAGCCACCAATAACTAAAATAGCACATAAGAAAGAGACTTAGAGGCTGACTGTCCTGGAAAACAAAATAAAACAAACAAAAAAAACCTTGAATCTTTAATGTGGTTAGGAATTTCATTTGTTAATAGGTCTACTTATTTTCTACAATGGTTGAAAGAGTCAATGAAGAGCAAAGAAAGTATATTAGAGAAACATAGAGCCATGTCTTTAGAAATAGCACCACACACAGCAATGTCTGATCATGGAAGGCCATAGAATTTCCTGCATTGAAATGTATAAAGGAGATAGAAAACAATTCTCTAGGTTTGAAATTTTGGAGATTCACATAGAGATAAGGTCCCTTACTGTTCTGTGATTCTTCCACTGAAAGTCAGAGGAAGGGTCAAATAAGACTTGCAAAGGCAGCTGCATGGATTAGAATTTTTGGTGTTCAATATGAAGTTGTAAATATGGTAATATTTGTCAAGAAGATTTAACTAAGGCCAAAAATAATGGCATATGGGGGCAAAAGGAAGGCAACAGTAACTAAAATAGGAGCTTAGAGGCTAACCGCACTGGCCTGAGTATCGGTGAGAACTTGAGAGCCCTCCAAAATACAATAAAGAGCAGCCCCATCATAGTGCTGTGTAAGCTGTCCCATGGATGAAAGCCATGCTTCATGAACTTTGTTCTATAAATGGAAAGTGGGCCTTGGACTGGCCCCTCTGCCTCCCATTACACAGATGGAATATTGGAACTCTTGATCCAAAGTAGAGGTATAGTTAAGAAATATCTTCCGGGCCTTCCCTGGTGGCACAGTGGTTGACAGTCCACCTGACGATGCAGGGGACACGGGTTCGTGCCCTGGTCCAGGAAGATCCCACATGCAGCGGAGCGGCTGGACCCGTGAGCCATGGCCGCTGAGCCTGCGCGTCCGGAGCCTGTGCTCCGCAACGGGAGAGGTCACAGCAGGGAGAGGCCCGTGTACCGCAAAAAAAAAAAAAAGAAATATCTTCTTTAAGAAGTGGAAATTAGTAAGTTCAGCCAACAATTGGAATGCATTCAATTAATGGAACTATTTCTGGGGAAATTTGATGCAAGCTTTTGAGAAATTTAAATGCAAGTCACTTTATTTTAGTTGTTAACTTAGATTGATCTAAGTTTTATCTACAAGAAATCTAAAAGTGAGACTGTATTATTAGATGATCTCTGAGTCATGTTACATCTCAAAGATTTTATAAAATTCTCACCTGTAATTCATCAGTTGAAAGTTAACGATTTTCCTAGGTGAGTTTCTGTTTGTTAAAAACAGCATTATTATCTCCAAGAATATTAAAATTATTTTGAAATTCTTACATAGTAAATTTGATGCCTATTATTAATTAGCAGATGCCCATTGTTAATTGTTCTTGGTGGCTACAGTGAATTCCAGAGGATACAACTGGCAACCATCACAAATAGATAGCATTGGCATATTTAACCAGCAGCTCTGTTGATATTTGTCTTTACAAATTCACATTAATGGAGGCAACTATTCAGAATATCAGATACTACTATGTAACCCTGTGGAAAGCAACAGCAGAAAGAAAATCATTGCTAACATTAATTGGAATGAGTGTTACTAGTTGCATAAACATTCTGTGATCAATAATTTCAATCCCAGCTGGAAAATAAATTGAGAGAGTGAATCGAGCTGGTGATTGTCCTAAGGTAGCTTATTGTTCTCATGTAAACAAGCATTAACTTATTTTTCCTATTTCTTCTACATCACTAATTCTCAAATGTGGCTGTACATTGCTGTCACCTAGGGACGTTAAAAAAAATCCTTATCTCCAGCTATGCCTCATACAAATTAAATCTAAATTTCTAGACCTGGAGTCTAGGCACTATTGTTTTTAAAAATTCCATAAATGATTCCACTGTGTAGAGTTGTTTGAGAACCACTATTTTTCCTAACTGAATTGCTTCTATATGTGAATTGTTTGCTTCTATATGTGAATTGCTTCTATATGTGAATTGTTTGAGAACCACTATTATTCCTAACTGAATTGATTCTATATGTGAAGCTCTTATGAGTTTCCAAATGGACCTAATTTAAGAAAAATGAATGTCTATAGAAAGATTAAAATTTGCCTTTTGGTTTTAAGACTATGGAAATCCAAAACATTGGTTTTTAAAATTTTGCATTAGTTATATGCTACAATTTCATATAATTATTCCATTTGCATTAACGTTGTTCTGTTATGTTCAGATATTGTAAAGAATATTTATAGACATAAGCTTCATATACATATTAAAAGTTTCTTATCTTATTTAATTTAGCTTTAAACAAGTTCTACTCTTCATCATAGCTGCTAATTAACTCTGAAATGCAGTAAACTTTTTAGATTGTCATTGAAATTCTTACTTTATTAAGCCTGCTTGAAAATGTTCATTGTTAATCTGAAGCTTGTGGTTTAACTTACTTTTCTTAGCTATGTGTCTTTCATTTTTTTCAACTTTATTGCGGTATAATTGACAAATAAAGTTATAAGGTATTTAACATATACATAGTGATGATTTTACAGACATTGTGAAAGGATTCCTTCCATCTAGTTAATTAACATATTCATTGCTTCATACATATATACATATATTGCCAAATTCTCCCTACTTCCCCCATCCACCCTGCCTCTGACAACCACTTTAATACTCTTTATTTCTATAAGATTGACATTTTTTTAATATTCCACATATAAGTGATACCATGCAGTATTTGTATTTCTCTGGCTTATTTCACTTAGCATAATGCTTTCAAGGTCCATCTCTGTTGTCATGTTGTTGCAACTGACAGGATTTTCTTCTTTCTTATGGATGATTTTTTTATATATATATAAAAATTTATATACAAATAATTATGTATTACAGATATATGCTAATATTCTTTATCCATGACAGAAAATTACGTTTCCATATCTTGGCCATTGTGAATAATGCTGTAATGAATGTAATTATGAAGCTATCTCTTTGAGGTAGTGACTTCATTTACTTTGGATATATACCTGGAAGTGGGATTGCTGAATCATATAATAGTTCTATGTTTAATTTTTTTTGAGGAACCTCCATACTGTTCTCCATAGTGGCTGAACCAATTTACATTCCCACCAACAGTGCATAAGGGTTTCCTTTTCTCCACATCCTTGCTAACATTTGTTATCTCTTGTCTTTTTCATGATAACCGTTCTAATAGATGTGAGGTAATATCTCATTTTGGTTTCGATTTGCATTTTACTGATGATTATTGATGTTGAGCGTCTTCTCATGTGCCTACTGGTCATTTGTATGTCTTCTTTGAAAACCTGTCTATTCAGTTCCTCTACCCATTGTTTAATCAGATTGCTTGGTTTGGTTTTTTGTTTGTTCGCTTTTCTATTGAGTTGTATGAGTTTTTATATATTAGGATATTAACCTTTTATCAGGTATGTGGTTTGCAAATATTTTCTCCCATTCCATAGGTTGCGTTTTCATTTTGTTAATGGTTTCATTTGCTGTGCAGAAGCTTTTCAGTTTGATGCAGTCCCGCTTGTTTATTTTTGCTTTTTTTGCCTCTTTTTTATCCTTTTTTCTTTTATCTCCTCTGACTGGATAAATTCCACTGCCCTGTCTTTGATTTGACTGATTTTTTCTTCCACTTGATCTAGTCTGCTGGTGAACTATTCTATTGAATGTTTCAGTGCAGTTATTGTATTTTTAAGTTCTGATTTCTGTTTGGTGTTTTCTTATATCTTCTCTTTGTTAAAATCCTCACTTTATTCATGCATTGTTCTCCTGACCTTAATGATCACCTTTATTACCCTTATTTTGGACTCTGTCAGGTAAATTACTATCTCTATTTCATTAAGGTCTTTTTTTGGAATTCTATCTTATTTTTTTGTTTGGGAAAATTTTTCTCTTTCTTCATTTTCCTTCTTACTCTGTTGTTTTCTACTCATGAGATAAAACAGCCACTTCTCCGTCTCTTGATAGGGTGGTCTCATAGAAGATGAACCTTATCATTCAGCCTAGCCCAAACTCTTGGTTGTCTCCCAAACTGTTGTGATTATCCAAGCTTCCTTCTTTGCTTTTGTGGCTCCCAGTAGTTGAGGCTGTGCTGAGATCTGTCAGTATTCCCAAGGGGAGGATTGCATTCAGCACCTTGATATAGGCTGATGGAAGCCAGACCCTCAGGCAACAGCTGGGAGAGTAGGTGGTTAGGGCCCTTCCAGGGAGAGACTGGGAGATGGATGGGTTTTGCCTGCCCCTTCTGCACTAAGTCCTGGGGGAATGGACATGGCAAGTCCTTGAAAATCCAGGGTGTTCCCTCCTAAGTGTATAGTGCTGTGCTGGGGGTAGGGTTTATGGCAACAGTATGTCTCAGCCTTTCCTATTAGTTTCCATGTGTGTGATGTAGGTATTTTCTCATTCTCTCAATGTGTAGGAGTTGCTCTATGAGTTTCTGGATTTCTTTCAGAAGGATTTGCTCTATGTGTAGCTGTAGATTCAGTGTGTCTGTTGGAGGAGGTAAGTTCAGGAAGCTCATATGTTGCCACCTTGGATCAGAACTGGTCTTCAGCTGACGGGCTTTGCTTTCTCCCCAAAAGATTACCATTACTTCTGTTTCTGCTTTCTCTAAGTGCAAGCCCAAACTTTAGTTAAATCAAACAAATTAAAAACTTTAATTATAAGTCTCACGAAGTTGTACCTCTTCTTGACAAGTGTTGCCTGTGACTTTTATATTTCATCACTTCTTTATTTCCCCTTTTTACTGTAACCAAAGAATACCTGTCATCAGTCATAAGTTTTCAATTCCCTGGGTTTTCATCTTCTAATTCCTTTAGGAGACTTTGCTCTGAGTTCCTGCTCTTTACAACTATACCTTTTTATGATATTCAACATGAAGCTTAAAATATTTTTCTAATACATTGCCCATGACGGTTTTAACTCTTTCATTACGACTTTGCATTATATATTCCTTCTGTAAGAATATTGGATCCTTTTCATTCCACAGTCAGATAACAGCTTCTGACCAAAGCAAATTTATTATCTTTATTTTATAAAACCTCTTCAGGCATACTATATCCATTCAGATTTTAAAATTTTGTTTTATTTCCTTCTCTCCATTATTAAAGTTTAGATTCATGTTTATTTTTTAGATATGGTAGGGTTTTTGTTTTTTTTTTTTTTGGCAAGCTTTACTTTTAGTCTTATTTCCAGGGAAGATTTTACTTTTTAATTAATATGTATTTCTCCAGCTTTTCATTTTTTAAGATATTCAGAATTCACAATGTTCTTTGTGTTTATAAATATTGGAAACAGAAAAAGAGACTAATACTCAATCTTCAGAGTAATATGTAGTTATAATGGAGTATACTTGGAAACCAAAAGATGAAAAAATAGCCCCCGAATATGAAAAGTAACCTCAAGTAGCAAAATGAAAATAATTATAAGCTAGGAGAGAGGTCTCTTAATTCAGAAAATTGGGTAAAAGAAGAAACATCTTAGATTTGTCAAAGGATTTTATTAGATAAACTATTTAGAAAGAATTGTTGGGAGAATAAATTAAATATTTTGAGAATCAAACAAAAGGCAAAAAATACAATACAAATAGCTGAAAGTTATAAAATTAAATTATTGATCATTTACATGAAGAAGGAGACATTATAAGATGACTTTAGGGAGATGCAAAGATGACAGCAAAAAATAACTAGTATTTTAAAACCACATTGTTCAACTCAGTCATATCTCTTCATCTTCATTCATAATTAACTCATAAGTAATATATTAAAAAAACTTATACCAAACCTCCATTTGCTTTATTAACAATCATTTTATTGGCCATTGTCTGCTCAGTAAAGTCAGAGAGATTTGGCACACTGAATTATACAACCCTCGAGGGCAAGAATCATGTTTCCTATGTCTTATGTATCTTCCATGGAATTTAGCACATCAGAGGCTTTAAAAACACTGTCTCTAACTGCCTCTTGGTGCTTTACTCCTTTAGTAGATATTTCATTCCTGTTTCAAGTGACAGGTCTTTCTCTTTCAAGACAGCAGTCTTCCTAAAGTGCTTTAACTTTTTTTTTTTTCCTTAAAAGAAGCTCAAAAAGCACGAAGCAATTTCTGCGGTGCATGTGCACTGCATGCTTCTATTCCAATCTGTCAACTGGGCCGTGCACCCTCAGGAAGTAAGAATGAGGAGGAAAATATTCTCCCTTTCCTATTTCCCTCCATCATGTGCTTCCCTTTTTATGCATATAACAATCACCCAGAGAGGAGGATTATGTAATCATGCAGATGCAAAAGGCCCAAGAGATGAGATCTTTAATAGTGGACAACCCAAACTTGGGAAAGCCTCAGAATTAACAGTATCTTCAAAAATAAAGTGTTCACTTCTGTAATATGCTGCTCTTAACAAAGTGCTTTTAAATAAATTATCCCCTTTGATTCATATGACAGCCTCTTGAGGTACAGGGCAGGTTTTATTATGTCCATTTTGTAGATGTGAAACCAGAGCTTAGAGAGGTTAAGAAAACTCCTAAAGTAGTAATTGAGGAGTGTGACCTCATAATCCATTTTCAGATTCTTGTTCTTGGGTTCTTTCACCGTGTCATGCTGTGAGCAGTCTGTGCACACTACCAGAATAGTAAGTAGGAATTAAGGTGAACCTATTAGACGATACATCTATTAATCAACAGATATGTCTATGAGCTTGATAGTGGCTATATAAATTTTACTAACAAGAATAACTAAAGGCTTGTAGTTTTCAGAGATTTTGGAACTCTGTGAAGCAAGGATTAGAAATATTCAAAATATATTCAGAGGAACAGATCTTCCTGTGGTAGTGTTGTATTCCAAATGTGTGAAAAAGGCAGGGAAAAACATGAACTGCAATAAATTGTGGCTAAAGTGAGTTAGCTTATTAACTTCCTTTCTCCGTTTACTGGCGACTGGCAGCTAGAAGTTCTTGGAAGCTTTCAAAACCTGGGAATGATAGGCATCCTCAAGTTCAAAGACTCCCTTGAACCTTTTGGACCTACAACTGCAACTAGAAGTCCTGTTGAAACAGGCTTCCCTGGGTAATTTCCAGCACAGTTGGATACATAGCACTGTTAGAACTAGCTTCCTCAAAGTTGGACATCACTGACATTCTGTTCTCAGCTAGATTTGGGAGAATAGAGGCTGCCTGTGAGACTAGCCTGAGGCATGTACACCTGATATTTCTTACCTGAGGCACCTGACCCTGGTCACTACTTCAGCACTAATGGGCCCTCCCCTACTGACACAGGTGTGAGGTACTGCCGGGTGTTTCTCACACATAATTAGAAAACACATCTGTGCAAGAAGCTTGGAGGGGGTTTTTCCTTACAGAAAGAAACTTTTGCTTTCTTAAAAAGCAAGTCTAAAAGGATTGTTTTTACACAAGTCAGTTCCTTAGGCATAGAGTTTACCCTTGATATCAAATCGTACATATTAAAGATCTGTATGTTCACAATAATTGGCTAAGTAGACCATGTGCAGGAAGAGAGAACTCTGCTCAGAAATGAAGGACATCACAGTCTTTTCTTGATTTGGTTTTAGTGAAAAATGAAATTGGCAGAGGCAGCAGTACTCCCACGGGTATCACTCTCTTTAACTTTAGAGGGAGGTGAATATACTGAGCAGGAATGATCATGTCTGAAAGATGAAACACTTCGAAAAATATTCAACTTTTGGTCCTTGGTTCTTGGAAAAATAGCAAGTAAGGCTATAAACAGCTCTTAGTTGTACTCTTAAAATTGAAAAATCAGTGATTTGGTGACTTACTAGGAAAACTCACCTGCACTCAGTAGAACCCAGCTTTTATGGGCCAGTTGTTCAAAGAACTTCATTAGAATTCACACACAGATCACTCCTTGCCAGAGGTAGTTAAGGCAAGACCAGGATCTTTTTTTTTTGGCCACATAATGCGGCGTGCAGAAACTTAGTTCCCCGACCAGGGATGGAACCCATGCCCCTGCAGCGGAAGTGCAGAGTCTTAACCACTGGACCGCCAGGGAAGCCTCAAGACAAGGATCTTTAAAGACATTATATCACAGAAACACTGGCTCTTGTTGAAAACAGGTCCAAGTGTTGGATACAGGAAAGAGCAGTCTTTTACCCAACAAAAACTTTCATCCCAATGGATCTCAGAAGAAGGGCCCTTCAGGAAAAAGACTGCTAAAAACGGGGCCAAATCCTTCAATATCTGACTCCTCTTTAATTGGATTCAGCACCCAGGTCAAAGTCTTTCCCTTTATGTCCTCACGTAATCCCGAATGATAATCATCCTGACTTATGCTCACAAAGGGTCTCTGTCTTCATTCAATACTAGAAGTAACCAGATTTTTAAGAGTACAAGGGGTAGAGTGGCTTGAACATGGATTTAGGAGATTTACAAATTCTTCTAGTGGAAATGGTAGAGGAATATGAGATATCATACAGAAACTATAAGATGCTGGGTCATCTTCCTAAAAAATAGATGACTTTGCCATGGCTTGCTGACATCTATTTAAAGGCAGGGACATGAATTTCCAGTGTCTCTCTCTGACACCTATTTTTTTTAGTAAATTTTGCATCATTACCATGATAGTTTTTCTGCAGTCAAAATTACTTATTAAAATTTTATTTAAAAATAATGCAAGGTACTTTTTGGAGCTACGAAAATGTGCAATATTATTTTACAGTTCCTATATTAAGATGCTAAGATTTAGTTGCCAAGTAGTATGAAAGATCACTTGTTCTTGTGTGTTGTGTATCCACTCTAACACATATGGACTCAAGTTTGGAGCCAAAATATTTTTTATCCCTTACTATAAATTCATTTGCAATTCTAGACCTCCAACTTAGATAAAACAACTTACTTCCTGTTTCTCAGAATCTTACAGTTTTGTAAGAAGATCATAGGTAAGATAGACCAAACTAACCTGTACATTTCAATAAAGGTAACAAAGATTTTTATTCTGCATTATTATACTAGAGTCAAGGGTGCTTCTTGAATACCATTATTCTTACAACATTTTTATAAAAATTCATGGAAAGAAAAATCATCCATTTTGATTCTTCAATAGAATGGTGTATTTCTCTTAGGGCATAAAATGAATTAGCTCAATGCATTTCTCGATTTGTTTGGAAGCAGTTTTTTCATGTCTAACATGTAAAATCACACACACACATACATACACATACTTTCCTCTTCTACTATGCTTTTGTTTCTTCTTAGGAATTTTATATCTGACATACGAAATATTTAATTTTTTCTTTAATTATTATCTGTCTCCTTCATTAGAATGCAAGCTCTATGAGGACAAGAGTTTTTGTCTATTTTGTTTATTTACCTAGAATGTGTCTGGTCCACTGTAGATGCTCCATAAATGTTTGTTGAATGAATATGTGACAGTTCCTAGAGCCTGAATGCAGTAGTTAATGGCATAAACTCTTTCTCAATTTTTGAGCTATGATGACTCTAGATGGAGTCATCATAGCTCAGGGGGAAAATATGGCAGAAAAAGATTGGTTTACTCCATTATGGAGTCAATAAAACATATTGATCAGTGTTTTTCAGGGCAAACATAGACTGGAAGTTAAGCCTTCCTTTAAGGAAAAATAATAAGTCATGTCTACTATGTATCCAGCTTTAAAATGAGGTGTATCTTACAGATAGAATGATCTTTCTAAATTGAGTCTTTTTCTGAATATAAACTTCAGGGTTAAAACTCACAGGAAAAAATTTCTTTCTAACATGCTTGACATCTGACTTCTTTCCCATTAAAACATATACAAATAATGTTTAGGGACTTCATTTTTAAAATGTATAATGTTTAAATATATCAAGAAGTATAATGATGCTGCTTCAAAGTATTTAAGGCAGACATATTTAAATATCAAATAATGAAATCTTTGGGTATGTGCTTATTCAAATTTAACTTACAGTACAAATTTGTGAACCTCCTTGCTTAAATCAAAGGAGGACTCTAAATGAAGAATGATTAAGGCATTGAATTCTGCAGAATTGTCTTCTGCTCCATTATGAAACAAAAGAGTGGTAATTGACTCAAAATCATAGCACAGAGAGCAAATAAAGCTAGAATATGTGCTGAAGTCAGTTTTAGAATTGAAATGTTTCTCTGCTGCTGTTTGTTTTAGAGTTAGGTGTTCATAAGTAGAATTTAGAAAGCTAAGAAAATAATAGCATATTTACAATGAATTTGCTTCACATTCCTAAGGTCTTCACATGCATTTGCACTTTAAACGTAATTTGGAGTTCCTCAAATGGGCACACAAATGGTCCTCAAATGGTCTGAGAGACCTTTTACCCCATGTAAGGGCAATTTCTCACTTAATGGTGGCAGCAAGTTTGCAACTGCTTTCTTCATAAAGATTCTGTGATTATTGAATTTGACCAAAAAACCCTATAATTAAAAATAAAGGGGGACTTCCCTGGTGGTCCAGTGGTTAAGAATCCACCTTCCAATGCGGGGGATCTGAGTTTGATCCCTAGTCAGGGAACTAAGATCCCAAATGCTGTGGGGCAACTAAGCTGTGTGCTCTAGAGTCTGCGCCACAGCTACAGAGAAGCCCACTGACCACAACGAACTAAGCCTGTGCACCGCAGTGAAAGATCCCGCACGCGGTAACGAGGATCCCATGTGCCAAAACTAAGACCCGACTCACCCAAGTAATAATAAAAAAAATAAAATAAAAAAATAAGGTAATAATCCCAGTAGTCATCCAACAATAAATCGAGTGCAATTTGTATGTCCCTCATTGATCTACATACTATAATTATGGGGACTATTGCTCAGTAGTAATTCAGGACAAGGGTGTACAGTGGATTTATGAAGGGACTTGGAAAGAAAGTTCCACCCAGAGGTGATAAATCTATACCTGCTTCAATAACCCAAATATCTCTCCTATTATAAGGCAGTAAAAAAAACTATGATTTACAGATAGAGTGTGAAACTAGGAGCGTCTCTCTATTCTAAAACAAGGTTTTCTTCATGCAAAATCATACCAAAAAGTAAAAGTATCTGTCAAATGTTTTTACATATTAAGATGCTACTCCTTAAAGTGTGATCCATCAAATCTGCACAGAATGAATCACAAAATGACATATTTACTTTTCTCTTTTCACTCCCAATTTAAACTGTGCTTTACTTTGATACTGTTTAAAGTAATATTCCTAAGCAAAGGAATTTAATATAAAATATGACTGCCTGATTACAATTAATATTACAATGAATATTGTATGTGAATATTTTTAAACTTTTTATCTTTGTATGGTGCATTGCAGGACTACTGTTCTGAGAAGTAAACACTTAAGACTTTAAGAGTAGAGTTTTTTCTGTCTTCATTTTGCATTCTACAAAATGTCATCATTTTTCCTGAGATTCCTCCCTGTTTTCATTTTTTCTCTTTTCTTCTAGTTATATTTCTCAGTATTCCAAAGTTCAGAATGGAACAACTTCCTTGACTGCTCTGAGAAGATTTCCATGCTTTATTAATTTTTATATGCCCACAATTCTAAGCTAGAACATTACAGTAAACAATGTATGACTAATACTTTGGGGGAAACATTAACTTCCATAGCTAGCTTTGTAGGTTTTACATAATTATTTACGGCACATAATTATTATTCTCATTACTAGCACAATATTTTACTAAATCTTTTCTGCCTCTAGGATTGTGGATTTTTCAGTCACACTACTTACATGGCTTTGTTTTATGTGCAAGTGACACATGTCATATGTAGATTTTGTAAGATAATGGACCCGTTTTCAAATTTATTACCGTGCTTCTGTTGGCTTTAAACATTTTCTATTATCCTCTGATTGAAAGAAAGCAACATTTGTTTTAATCCAAATGAATCATTCTAAATTGATAGCTCAGAAAACTATATGAGAAACATGGTTGTTCTCATCCACTATTTTAAAGTAAAGGCTCACCCAAAACAATAAAACTGATATTGAAGTACTCAGATTGCTTCCTACATAACGTTCATCTTTTCTATATGCCAAGTTGTCTCACACCGCAACAATTATCTATATATAAATTGTTAGCAAAGAATACAAGGATTTAGGAAGGTGTTTCCTATCCACCACAAAAACAGGGTTTGTAAGTACTGCCAACTCCTTCTCCCCAAACTCCAGTACCAAGCAAAAAGAAAAAGAAAAAAATCATGTGCAAAAACTAAGTTCCCAAAGTATATCTCGATTAGTAAATAAAGAGCTGACAATTTCTGACCTCAATTATTCAACATTTTTCCAGCACATGGTAAAAAATAAAAACAAAAATATTTATAACGTTAAAAGGCACAAGGCATCCTGATAAAATATCAGCCTGAACAAAAGAATGAAAAATACGTATTTGAGGGTAAGAAATCCATACATCACTAATTTTCTAAATATTTTTCTCTAATTAAAAGTTCTAACATTGTGGGAATAATTTTTTTTCCCTTCAGTTGCTATTGTAAGTCCATGTTTTCTTTGTCTTGGATAAACTATTTTGAGATTATTGTTTTGCACCTGCAGAGGAAAGTGATTTCAGCAGTATTTCACTCTGTATGCTGTCCGGGGACTTAGTCAATGGGGAATTCCACATGCTCTCGGATCAAGGATCTGATTTGAAAACCAAAGAGGAGAGATCTGGGAGAGGAAAGCGTTCAGTACTTGCTCATATATTATTTAAAAACCCTTGTTAGTGCTTTAGATGTCAGAATACCGAGACATGGGGAAAATACCTTCGTCTCTAGTACATAATGAATCTACCCCTTCATAGACTGGCCATGCACAATAAAACAAAATCGTGGTTTACTTGCATAAGTCAGCTGACTTCTCCCCAGTTAGCTTTGTGTGCAGGAATGAGAGGAGCTCTTGGGAATCAGAAATGCACTCGTAAGTGAGTCTGCAAATTGTCCCAACTGCAATAGGACTTTACTTCGGTGCATGCTGGGTTCTAATAAAAGTATTCCCACCAGGCCCAATTCTACACTGTTTCCTGCCACGAAACTCCTACATATGTCACAGGAAGCTTCAAGGGAAGAAGCCCCTAGAGAGGAAGGAGTTGATTTAATAACATATCTACTTCTCAGTATCATGAAAACATACACCTGCTCTTCCATAGCTGCTGAAATTAGAAATACACCAGATCATCACAGCCCTGTGCCCTGGATTCATAAACAGCAGAGCATGCATTAGTGGATGATTACCACTGCCCTACAATTTTACCATTTTTGTTTTTCATACTCTAGACAAGACCAGCATGAGAGAAGAAAAGCCAGCAAACATTTATATGGTATGGTTAGAAGGAGATAAAGTGATGGACCCTCACCTTCAATTGTCTTTTAAAGTTGTTTGAACTTTTCAATATTAAATTCTTTTTGAAGTACTTTCATAAAAGGCTGATCGTTTGAACTGACATTGGTAAATTTTTATGATGCCATCACATTAGTCCAAACCCATCCATGGTAGCAACATTCAGTGTTTTGTAGAATAGAGAGATAAATTAGAGTTTAATGAAGCAGTGGATTTGGGGAGCAGGGGTTTTCCTGGAAGAGCAAGAATTTACAGGTGGCTGCTCCTGACAGGAAGGCTGTCCCTGAGTAGTAGGTTCCTGGCATTTAAAGGAAGAATTAAGTAGAAGGGTAGCTGGACCAAACCTCACCATCATTCCATCATTGCCTGGGATGAGTTCTGGCTAGAGGCACTTGTCAGTGGTAGTAACAGTCAGTTTACTGATTTGAAGGAGAAAAATGTCCAAAAATATAGCAGCGATATTCAAAATGACTATTCAGAATCCATGCTTAGCCTAGCTAATGACATCAGTCATTTCTAAATATTTTAATAAAACAATTTAGGTTTTTACTTCAATATCACTCTACTAAAACTATTTTTTAGAAATTGTTAATGGCGTGATAATTGACATATTTAATCACTTAGCCTGATGACTGACACCTTTAATCACTTTTTTTCATTCTTTATTATCTTTGACCCATTTTTTTTTTTTTTTTTTTTTTTTAGTTTGTGTTCTCTCTCC
>NW_020174282.1:167557-264289 GCF_003031525.2 Neophocaena asiaeorientalis asiaeorientalis
CTGACCCATTCTTTTTGATACTCTTTCCCATTCTTTAAATATCCTGATACTTCAGTCCCTTTGTTCTTAAAAAGTGACAGAGAGGGTCTTAACTCAAACGGGTAGTGATCAGGAGGAATCAAGGCTACAAGTTACTGCCCTCATATGTGCTGGAAGGTGGCCGCTTACTGCTAAGAAAGCAATTAATTAGGCAGTTGATAAAGAGAACAAAGAAACAGAACTTCCTGCCATATTTCTCAGAACATATATCTGCCCATTATTTGATGGAGCCCAGAAGAGTTTCCTTTCTCTGTGAACAACTCATGTTAAAAGCATGTGGAGTTCCTCAAGGTTCAACTTCTTAACCTCGACGGTATGTATTCTTCCTTCTGTGAAGAACCATAGGAAATGCTAGGTAAAATATTTAGAATTCCCTGACATTTATAAACAATGTTCCTGATACTTTCAATTAGGGATTAGTTTTCCCTTTCAAGAGCTTTGATTTTGAATTCAAAATAGAGGGATTTATATGATTCTGGAATACCTCCAAATTCACAAATTCTTCATTGCAGAGTTAAGGGTGTGAAAGGATGTGTAAATATTTGGTAAGTAGCCTGAGGCATGCCAATGGAAATATCCCCCTTCTGGTATTTTGGCCTTGACTTTTGATTCAAATGTGAAAGATTAAAAATAAATGTAACATATAGGAACATCTTAATTATCCCCCCGAGCCCTATATTTTCGACAAATACCCATTATAAAATGAGAATTTCCTGATGTGTCTTGAATGAGGAGAGTTTAGTGTGGGCATGATGTGTGAGAGGGAGCAGAAAGTGAGGAAGAAGCCATCTTACTACCACTACTTCCTAACCTAAACTGTTACGGAACAAGCAGTGTTTCTCAGGTTAAGTGGGAATTCCCTAATTACATCCTATAGCTGAGTGTCCAGGAGCTAGTAGTATAAGATCCCCAAACTGGAGGGTAGAGAAGATTCTGCCTTTACTAACTGGTCTTTGCTTTTTTAATCCTGTGTTAATGGTTTTATGGGAACAGTACTTTACAAGTTACCTGATCTCCTCTTTCATTGTTATTCATTTATTGTGTGATTTAAACTTTTTTTGAGGGGTAACACATACACAAAAATTGATGAAATTTTACATGTATATTTACCCATTTCACCACAGCCTAGGTCAAATATAGATCATGAAGCATACCACAAGATTATTTCCCATGCCTGCGCCCATTCCCAGTCAATAACATATCACTAAAATTAACCTTTATTCTGAATTTTATCACTATTAATTTAACTGTTTTATTTTTCACACCCCCACCCCCACCCCCCTTCTGCTTTCCCCCAATACATTTGTTCTCTACATCTTTGTCTCACTTTCTGCCCTGCAAACCGGTTCACCTATACCATTTTTCTAGGTTCCACAAATATGCGTTAATTGTTGTTGTTTTTCTCTTTCAGACTTACTTCACTCTGTATGACAGTCTCTAGATCCATCCACGTCTCAACTAATAACCCAATTTTGTTCCTTTTTATGGCTGAGTAATATTCCATTGTATATATGTACCACATCTTTTTTATCCATCTGTCTGTCGATAAGCATTTACGTTGCTTCCATGACCTGGCTATCGTAAATAGTGCTGCAATGAACACTGTGGGGTGCATGAGTCTTTCTGAATTATGGTTTTCTCTGGGTATATGCTCAATAGTGGGATTGCTGGATCATATGGTAATTCTATTTTTAGTTTTTTAAGGAACCTCCATACTGTTCTCCATAATGGCTGTATCAATTTACATTCCCACCAACAGTGCAAGAAGGTTCCCTTTTCTCCACAACCTCTCCAGAATTTGTTGTTTGGAGATTTTTTGATGATGCCCATTCTAACTGGTGTGAGGTGATAACTCTGTAGATTTGATTTGCATTTCTCTAATAATTAGTGATGTTGAGCAGCTTTGCATGTGCTTCTTGGAGATTTGTCTGTGTTCTTTGGAGAAATGTCTATTTACTGTCTATTTACTTATTTACTTCTTATAACCATTTTTGGATTGGGTTGTTTTTTTTTTAATATTAAGCTGCATGAGCTGTTTATATATTTTGGAGATTAATCCTTTGTCTGTTGATTCGTTTGCAAATATTTTCTCCCATTCTGACGGCTGTCTTTTCTTCTTCTTTATGGTTTCCTTTGCTGTGCAAAAGCTTTGAAGTTTCATTAGATCTCATTTGTTTATTTTTGTTTTTATTTCCATTACTCTAGGAGGTGGGTCAAAAAAGATCTTGCTGTGATTTATGTCAAAGAGTGTTCTTCCTATGTTTTCCTCTAAGAGTTTTATAGTGTCCAGTCTTATATTTAGGTCTCTAATCCATTTGAGTTTTTGTGTATGGTGTTAGGGAGTGTTCTAATTTCATTCTTTTACATGTAGCTGTCTAGTTTTCCCAGCACCACTTATTGAAGAGACTGTCTTTTCTCCATTGTATATCCTTGCCTCCTTTGTCATAGATTAGTTGACCATAGGTATGTTGGTTTATCTCTGGGACTCTGATTGCCATGGCTAGGACTTCCAAAACTATGTTCAATAATAGTGGTGAGAGTGGACATCCTTATATTGTTCCTGATCTTAGAGGAAATGCTTTCAGTTTTTCACCATTGAGAATGATGCTTGCTGTGGGTTTGACGTATATGGCCTTTATTAGGTTTCCTCTATGGCCACTTTTTTTTTTTTTTTGCAGTACGCGGGCCTCTCACTGTTGTGACCTCTCCCGTTGCGGAGCATCTGCTCCGGACACGCAGGCTCAGTGGCCATGGCTCACGGGACCAGCCGCTCCACAGCATGTGGGATCTTCCTGGACCAGGGCACGAACCCATGTCCCCTGCATCGGCAGGCGGATTCTCAACCACTGCGCCACCAGGGAAGCCCTCGATTTCCTCTTTTATAGATGTTAGCAGTTGCTTCATGTACTGAGCTGCTCGTATGTTGCGTGAATATATATTTATAATTGTTATATCTTCTTCTTGGTTTGATCCCTTAATCATTATGTAGTGTCCTTCCTTGTCTCTTGTAACATTTTTTATTTTAAAGTCTATTTTATCTGAAATGAGTATTGTTACTCCAGCTTTCTTTTGATTTCCATTTGCCTGGAATATCATTTTCCATCCCCTCACTTTCAGTCTGTATGTGTCCCTCAGTCTGAAGTGGGTCTCTTGTAGATAGCATATATATTGGTCTTGTTTTTGTATCCATTCAGCAAGCCTGTGTCTTTTGGTTGAAGCATTTAATCCATTCACGTTTAAGGTAATTGTCCATATGTATGTTCCTATGACCATTTTCTTAATTGTTTTTGGTTGTTTTTGTAGGTTCTTTTCTTCTCTAGTGTTTCCCACTTAGAGAAGTTCCTTTAGCATTTGTTGTAGAGCTGGTTTGGTGGTGCTAAATTCTCTTAGCTTTTGCTTCTCTGTAAAGTTTTTGACTCCTCCATTGAATCTGAATGAGATCGTTGCCAGATAGAGTAATCTTGGCTGTAGGTTCTTCCCTTTCATCACTTTAAGTATATCATGCCACTCCCTTCTGGCTTGTAGAGTTTCTGCTGAGAAATCAACTGTTAATCTTATGGGAGTTGCCTTGTATGTTATTTGTCATTTTTCTCTTGCTGCTTTCGATAATTTTTCTTTGTCTTTAATTTTTGCCAATTTTATTACTATGTGTCTTGGCGTGTTTCTCCTTGGGTTTATCCTTTATGGGACTCACTGCTCTTCCTGGATCTGGGTGGCTATTTCCTTTCCCATGTTAGGGAAGTTTTCAAATATAATCTCTTCAAATATTTTCTCTGGTCCTTTCTCTCTCTCTTCTCCTTCTGGGAACCCTATGATGCGAATGTTGTTGTGTTGAATGTTGTCCCAGAGGTCTCTTAGGCTATCTTCATTTCTTTTCATTCTTTTTTCTTTATTCTGTTCTGCATCAGTGAATTCCACCATTCTGCCTTCCGGGTCACTTATCCGTTCTTCTACCTCAGTTATTCTGCTATTGATTCCTTCTAGTGTAATTTTCATTTCAGTTATTGTATTGTTCATCTCTGTGTGTTTGTTCTTTAATTCTTCTAGGTCTTTGTTAAACATTTCTTGCATCTTGTCGATGTTTGCTTCCATTCTTTTTCCCAGCTCCTGGATCATCTTCAGTATCATTACTCTGAATTCTTTTTCTGGAAGGTTGCCTGTCTCCACTTCATTTAGTTTTTTTTCTGGGGTTTTATCTTGTTCCTTCATCTGGTACATAGCCCTCTGCCTCTTCATCTTGTCTATCTTTCTGTGAATGTGTTTTTTGTTCCAGAGGCTGCAGGATTGTAGTTCTTCATGCTTTTAATTTAACTGTTTTTGAATTTCATGTAAGTAGAATTTTATAGTATGTATTTATTTATTTTGGGGTTTTTGCACAGCATTATGTTTGTAAGATACAATTATGATGTTGTATGTAGCAGCAGTCTGTTCTTTTTAATCATTGAATAATATTCTACTATGAACGTATCAAAATTCACTTGTCCATTCTGCTGTTGAAGGTTATGTTTGCTGTTTACTGGTTTTTTTATATTATTAATAAAGCTGTCGTGAATATTGTTGTACATGCCTTTTGCTGTACAAATGCTCTCATTTTTCTTTAGTACATATCTAGAGTAAAATTTCTGGATCATAGGATAAGTGATATTAGTAAATAGTGCCAAGAAGTTTTTTAGAGTGTTTGGACCATTTTATAATCCCATTAGGAATGCATAATAAGAGTCTGGTTGCTCTGTAGCTTCACCAAAATTTATATGATTCAACTTTTGTGTTGCATGTGGCAGTAGGTTTTTTTTTTTTATAATTTCTGTGTAGTGTTCTAAAATAAATATTTCACAATTCATATATCTAATCCACTGCTAAAAGACATGTGAGTCCTTGGCCATTATGTTGGGGTATAATGGTATTCCTCTGGGGCTTCAATTTTCATTTTCCTGAGGTTATATGATGTTGATTATCCCTCTCATATTTTTTGCAAGTAGGAAGAATGTCCATAAAACATGTAAGTGTTATGGGTTGAATCGGTCTCCCAAATTCATATGTTGAAGTCCTAGACCCAGTACCTCAGAATGTGACCTTATTTGGAAATAGAATTGTCACAGATGTCACTAGTTAAGTTAGGATGAGGTCATACTAGAGTAGAGTGAGCCCCTGATCCAATATGACAGGTGTCCTTATAAAAAGCAGACATTTGTACATAGAAACATACATAGGGAGAATGTCATGTAAATAGATTCAGGGAGAAAATGGCCATCTACAAGCCAAAGAGAGAGGCCTGGAACATATCCTTCCCTCACAGTCCTCAGAAGGAACCTACCCTGATAAGACCTAGCTTTCATACCTCTAGCATCCACAACTCTGAGACAATAAACTTCTGTTGTTCTAAGGCACACAATTTGTAGTACTTTGTTATAGCAGCTCTAGCAAACTAATACAATCAGCAACTGGGTGCTCACCACTCTGTCTATGGTCAATAATCCTACTGATGTGATGTTACCTGTTTCTTCTAGTGGGAATATCACTTATGTTGCACCCTGAATGGCAGCATTCCCTCCTTAGAGGAACCTGCCATTACAGAAGGGAGTTGGTATAGGGATAAAGTAAGATGGGGTTGAACATAAGAGCTTTTCATACTAAAGTATTAATGGAGCAGGAAACAATGCCAGGGTTCATGATAAACTCTTTTGCTTAGATAAGCCTTGAGGTGATGCTCCGGCCTTGTTTTCTGCTTTCCCACTTCTGAAAAAGGAAAATGAATTTTCCATTTGGCCTTTATTGAGGACTGCCTGCACTTCACAATGCACTAAGACCAAGAATCTTTATTTGTGCGCCTCATTAATTTCACTAATTCATTAGAAACATGATTTAAGCAAAACAGAATTTATAATACTGATGTCACAATAATATTTATGAGGGTTTATGCATAAAAAAGATATCATTCACCTAATAGATTTAAACCTGTAGTGATAGAAACAATGCTTGGCTGTTTCAGTTCCATACCACATTTGCCTGAACGATCTATCTGAATTATAATTGTCACTCTAATATTATCTGCCTCAGTGAATTAGAGATTGTAATGGAGCAAATGAAATATGGGAAAGAAAACTATTTCTCCCAGAGGAATGCAAAATTTACAAGAGAGATGTGTTTAGTAAAACAGCACACAATAGCAAGATAAATACACCTTTATGTACTGCAGATGGGAAGACATGTCTCAATAGCACTTGTTTCTGAGAGACTTTCTGTCCATCTAGGAAATAACAGCTGGAGCAACAGGAACAGAGAAATTAACATCGAAGAGTGAAACTGTGACCATCTGTAGTGGTGAATAAGTTCCCAGGTAGGAGATGAGTGAACATGAAACTGGTGGAAACAGACGACTTTTTTCTTCTGTTTTCTTTTCTCTTTTGAAATATACATGATTATTGTGAAATGAACTTCACAAAGGATTGAGAACTCTGGACTGAAATTAAAAGTGATAATTATCTTCTTTTTTATCAGAGTATCTGAAGGAAGGGCAGCAGGTTGGTGTATCTTTATTTATGAAGCACTGACAAGGGAATGGTGCTGTATAAAAGGTTAGCTCCCTTTCCTATCAATCTCTGCTGACTTTTCTTTCGAAAATTGCCCTCGGTGCATTATGACATTCCTTGCTGTCCATAATGGGCACGGTGAAACGTCACAAGTGGGAAAGCTCTCAAGATGTTCCAGCTTCCACCCTGCAAACATTTCTATGAATAGTCCATTAATGCTGCTTTTCA
Source organism: Neophocaena asiaeorientalis asiaeorientalis (assembly GCF_003031525.2). Classification (NCBI taxonomy): domain Eukaryota; kingdom Metazoa; phylum Chordata; class Mammalia; order Artiodactyla; family Phocoenidae; genus Neophocaena; species Neophocaena asiaeorientalis. The sequence continues at coordinate 174,355 of NW_020174282.1, forward strand.
GAGGAACAATACAGCACAACATTTCCCTCTTCCAGCTCCTGGTAGTCAGCCAATTTCTTGACTATAGTTTATATTAAAGGTTAGGGAAATGACCAACCTTATTGTTCCATGCTTTCTATTTAAGTCATCTCCCCTGTGATTTGTTCGCTATTCAGAAATATCTAGCCCCACAAATTGAAATATCAATGGAAAGACACAGTTTTGGTTAATAAATCCTTTTGGCCTGAATTTTGTATTTTGCACCTTTGAATCTAGGCAAATAATGAAATAAGCAGCTCATCAGATAAGAATAGGCATTCATCACTTGAATCAACTTTGCATGTTATAGTTAACAACCAGAGAGCAGGGACAGAATAGGATCCACCTATGTCTAGGAACGATTCCTCAGGCTCCAAGTTTGATTTACAGTTATAAAGAGATAAACAGTTTTTGCCCCAACTATTAAAATATGAAGTATTATTTAATCCTAAGGTTCCAGGTGCTTTATAGTTCTAGTAATATTAGAATATCTCTTTAAGTAATAAAATAAATATTACCTCGGGGATATCATGTCATCTTTTTCTATACTCTATGTACAATACAGTATATACAAATCTGAAATGATTTCATACACTGTGTGTAAATAAAACCTGAATTTCAAAACACATACTTTTTTTTTTTTTTTTTTTTTTTTTTTTTTGCGGTATGCGGGGCTCTCACCGCTGCTGCCCCTCCTGCTGCAGAGCACAGGCCCCGGATGCACAGGCCCCGGACGCACAGGCCTAGTGGCCACGGCTCACAGGCCCAGCCGCTCCGTGGCATGTGGGATCCTCCCGGACCGGGGCACGATCCCGTGTCCCCTGCATCGGCAGGCGGACTCTCAACCACTGCGCCACCAGGGAAGCCCCAAAACACATACTCTTAAAAGTCTCCCTTACATGCCAGCTGTCTTTATAGCCAAAGTTGTGAGGTAAAAGCTTCAAAATGTTGGGCCAACACAACCTCTGATTTGTCTATTTGTTAGTCTGTTCCTCTATTGGGATATATCATCTTGCCATTCCCTCAAGAAAAAGAGAGCAGGTGCACACATTGGAAATTTGTTCTGTTTAATTGTTTCCTCATAATAGAATTTCAGAACTGCAGAGGGCTTTAGAAGTCATTTGGAGCAGCCCTAAATTAACTGGCTATACACTGCCTACCCAGGAAAGCAATGGACATTTACTAATCATGTGCAGAAAGTCTTCTTGTGCCTGGAGATGTCTTTATTAATCTAAATCTCAGCAACACCTGGGACCCACAGATACAGAGAGATGAGTGAAAGGGTCCTTTCAAAGTAAGAAAACCCGATAAGACAAGGGTATTTGAAATCCATTTATTCTCCACTTGCCTTTCTCCAGCTTTGGTGATGTACTATGGGGCTGAAAAAAGCATTATAATAGCTTAATTTTTTTTTTAATCAGTAATTTACTTCAGAGGAAATATGCTAGAAAGAAGAAAATTTCTGTCTTTAAAATCTTTGCTTTAATACACAAATCATGTGTGATTGTCTAAAACCCTGAGTGTACTTATATTTTCACCTGTCCACATGTGATTCCTAATTCTTCCCACTGTCATTTTTCTAAGAGAACACAAGCTGATATCTTCAGTAAAATAGACTCACAGTTCCTTCTTATAATTTCTTAGCAAAAACATACAAGATAGGAGAAGTAAAACATTCTCATTTACTGAAAATGTTTGACTATATGCTCCTATGCCAGAAATATGATTTAACTGGATGGGAAAAAGCAATATAAAGAAAACATCTTGTGATTCAAAGGACTCAAAGCACACAAGAATATGACTAGAAACATGATGTGCCCTTTTCAGCACACGCATAGACTATGAGATCCTATGCTGCTGAGAGCTTATTGAGAATTGACAGATTTGCCTGGTGGGTTTAATCATATTTGAGGTATATATAAACATTGTGCCTACTTCTTTTGGAGTTAGTTTTTGTAAAGCAGAAATGTTATTTGAACATATTGCCTATACTGAGGCTAAAGAGGAAAAGATACAAAGGGACAAATTAGAAAGTGAAAGTGGGAAAATTTGGATCTCCATGGATATTAGAAAAAGGAGAGTAAGGCATCATTTATATTATGTATATAATGAGATAATAAAGGAAACCATTTCAAGAATATGGGCTTCCCTGGTGACGCAGTGGTTGCGAGTCTGCCTGCCGATGCAGGGGACACGGGTTCGTGCCCCAGTCTGGGAGGATCCCACATGCTGTGGAGCGGCTGGGCCCGTGAGCCACGGCCGCTGAGCCTGTGCGTCTGGAGCCTGTGCTCCGCAATGGGAGAGGTCACAACAGTGAGAGGCCCGCGTAACGCAAAAAAAAAAAAAAGAATATATGTTATTTTCCAGGTAGAAGACAAATAATGAATTTTCACTACAGAGGCAAACTCAAAGAAAACAGATATTTCCTAATTTCCCAGACAAGTATGTAAATTGTATACACATATATATTTATTGAAAAATATATAGATATATATACATGTGGATATACGTCTCCACAAATACCTACAGTATGAATTCTCCAATTCTGAATATTAGTCGGTAAAATAACTACATTCCTAGGCATAAATATATTCAAGAGCTACATGTCAATATATTTCTTTTTCGACGTAAGTTGCTGAAGAGAGAAAGTTTACTATAAAGAGGAATAAAGGGAATTACAGTATGGTTAATGCAAAGATAAGACTGTTTACTGCCCCTTACAAAGGAAGCAGTTTGCATTGACATGATAATCAATGAGATCCTGACATACAGTATCTGCAGAGTATAGAGGAGGGGCAGTTGGTGCAGTATGAAGATTATAACTATGACCTTGGGGTTTATACTAAGGTTTCTGGCCCCAGGTAGGCAATTCCCCACTAGGATGAGGACCTGAAAGATAAGTGAATTATTTGCCTTCTACAGAAACGAGTGAGGAGAGAATTCTTATTGTCATCTATATAGAACCACCTCTTACCATACAAATCAATCAAGAAATGATACAGTTTTATAAATGTGTAACCCCCAAACAGAAGAGATTAATTTTTTAAGGTATTTAGGGATAATAGGTGAGAAATGAAAACTGAGAACCACTGGAAAGATACAGGTATACAAAGATACACACACAGATATATACAGATAAACATGTATACGTTTTATATATAGGTATCAGAGATTTTACTAAAAATTACACCTCCCCAAACCAGAATATTAAAGAGAAATCATGTAAAACAAGACATAATTTGTATGAGGCACTTTTTCATTGTTTTTGATACATAAATGGGGGAAAAAGGCAATGGAAGAGTACTCTTATTCTAAAATAAAAACTTGAAAGTCAATCCTCAAGGCTTAAAAATAAAAGCCAAAGAAAATGGCACCTTGTTTTTCTCTTGTATGGAACATACTATGTTGGTCATGAGATACTTAAAGTTGAATGGAGGAAAGGATAAAGGATGTTTAGAAACACTATTTGGCCATTGATGATGATAAGAGTGGCAAGATGGTTCTCATTTGTTGAGGGTTTACTTTGTGTTAAACATGTGCCAGGCACTGTTTATTGGACAAACTCATATAATTTTCACAACAATCCCTGTTTTAAAGATGAGGAACTATTGCACTAGACAGAGAGGCTATGTGACCCACACAAAGTAACACAGAAAAATGGAAATCTGAACACAGAATGTCTCATTTTAAGTAACTGTACCATAAAAATAGGGCCCAATACGAATTGATCAATTATAAATTGTAAGGTCTGTACACTGGGATTAGGTTGAAGCTGAATCATCTGTGCTAAAGAAACAATGGAGATATTTGAGCCTCACTCTCAAAAGAATACTCATAGAATCTAAGAATCTCAGAACTCTAAGAGGCGTTCTAACAATGGTGAAGAAACTAAACCCTAGAGAAGTTGAGACAAATAATACAGATATTATACAGGCAGGATTAGAATAGAGGTCTGCTTATTACTCCATTTGTTCTTTTCTCCATATCACATTGTTTCAAGTGTGAAAATCCAAGAAATACTTGTTTGGCACCCAGCTTTGTGGGCAGCTCTGAGCATTCTTTTTTTTCCAACCTAAAAATCAGCTTTATAAATAAATTCAGAAGTTTGAAAACAGTAGGATGTTTTCTTCAAGTTTTAATGCTTGAACTGATATATGCATATATAACAGAAATGCAAGCACTACACAAATGAAGAATCCATTTACACTTAATTATTTTTGTGGTTATTACTAGTAATTGCCCCCTTGGCTAGGAATGTTTAACATGCAATCCAAACAAATTTACAAAATTGTTCGGGGATAAATATTGTGTTCACTATTTTATAGCAGATGAAGTTGAAGAAAAAATGTTAAATCATGTCCCTAGGCTTGTTTCTGTCATATCCAATGCATTTCGATAAATTTTGAACCCTTAGAGAAATCCTTATTCTACGGTAAAGTCTCAAAGAAAAATTAGTGTTTATTTTGTTAAACTATTAAGATAATAATTAAAAATGAAAAACAAGAGCCTATAAAGAGTTAATGGATTTAAATCCAATGAGAATGTTGCACAGAGTATTTTCTCAAAATTCATGTACAAGTTTTAAAAATTCATTTTGATTTTGATATTTATTTTAATAACCATTTGCTGCATTCTTGCTTCCACTCTGGTGGGAGTGACATGAAAACCACATGAGATGGCCTGGTCATGTTCAAGATTAGCTGAAATACCTAATTATAACGGAGGTGTGTAAAGGGTGTTATATAAACACAAATGAGGGGAAAATTTACTCATGAAGTTTGAGGAAAATTTGTGAATAAAATTTATAAGGAGAAGGTACCACCTGATTTGGGGCCTTGTGGGATTGATTTAGGGAGCAAAGTGGGATAGATGAAAGTGAGGAATTTAGAGTCACATAGATCAGAGGTCAAAGCCTGCTTATGGGACCATGGTCAAGTTATTCAAAGTTTCAGTGTCCTCACCTGTGATATGCAGATAATAAGACCTACAAATTTGTGATTACAGTTAATGGATGTAAAGTGCCTGGCACATAGATAGCACTCAAAAATGATCTCAGTATCTTTAATGGAAGCCAAGGCAGAAAGTGTATTCCAGTTCTAAGGAAGAAAGAGTTTGTGTAAAATCATAAAGATATAAAAATGAAAGCCCTAATGTTTTCACCTTTGGAAACCTCATATATCCTATATTGTGATTTCCTTCTTGTACTTTCATTCTTAATTTCACATGTTTAGCCAGACCTCATCCTGTGTTATGGACTGGACTGGATTACATCTTCCCCTCCCCCAAATTCATATGCTGAAGCTCTAATATCCAATGTGATGGTATTTGAAGATGGAGTTTTGGGGAGATAATTAGGGCCAGATGAGGTTATGAGGGTAGGTCCCTAGTCATATGGGATTAGTAACCTTGTAAGAAGAGACACCAGAGAGCTTGTTCTCTCTGTGTACATACAATGAGGTCATATGAGCACCCAGCCAGATAGCAGCCACCTATAGGCCAAGAGAAATGCCCTTGGAAGAAAATCTACATTACAGGCACATTGATCTTGGACTTTCCAGCCTCCCAAACTGTGATAAAATAAATTTCTGTTGTTGAAGACATCCATTTTATGGCATTTTTCAAGGCATCTGAAGCAGACTAGTATAACCTTTAACTCCAGATGTGAATATCCAGCTTCCCATTTGACACCTCCACCTGTAAATAATCCCATAATCTCACAATGGTCTCTCTGCTTTCACTCTTTCTCTTTAACAGTTTTCACACAGAAGTCACAATAATGTTGTTTAAATACCTGACCTAAATAATTCCCTTCTGGGAACCCTTTTGAAGATTTCTGACAGCACCAAGAATAAAATGCAAAGTCATCACCAAAGTTTTCGAGCTTTTCCCTTATCCTTATCATTTTCTTCATTTCTTTTTCATTTATTTCTGATATGATTTTTATGATTTCTTTCCTTCTGCTAACTTTTGGGGTTTTTTGTTCTTCTTTCTCTAATTGCTTTAGGTGCAAGGTTAGGTTGTTTATTTGAGATGTTTCCTGTTTCTTAAGGTATAATTGTATTGCTATAAACTTCCCTCTTAGAACTGCTTTTGCTGCATCCCATAGGTTTTGGGTCATTGTGCTTTCATTGTCCTTTGCTTCCAGGTATTTTTTGATTTCCTCTTTGATTTCTTCAGTGATCTCTTGCTTATTTAGTAGTGTATTGTTTAGCCCCCATGTGTTTGTATTTTCTACAGATTTTTTTCCTGTAATTTTTATCTAGTCTCATAGTGTTGTTGTTGGAAAATATACTTGATACAATTTCAATTTTTAAAAAATATACCAAGGCTTGATTTGTGATCCAAGATATATGATCTATCCTGGAGAATGTTACATAAGCACTTGAGAAGAAATTGTATTCTGTTGTTTTTGGATGGAATGTCCGATAAATATCAATTAAGTCCATCTTGTTTAATATGCCATTTAAAGCTTGTGTTTCCTTATTTATTTTCATTTTGGATGATGTGTCTATTGGTGAAAGGGTGGTGTTAAAGTCCCCTACTATGATTGTATTACTGTCAATTTCCCCTTTTATGACTGTTAGCATTTGCCTTATGTATTGAGGTGTTCCTATGTTGGGTGCATAAATATTTACAATTGTTATGTCTTCTTCTTGGATTGATCCCTTGATCGTTATATAGTGTCCTTTTTTGTCTCTTGTAATAGTCTTTACTTTATTTATTTTTTATTTTTTGTGGTACGCGGGCCTCTCACTGTTGCGGCCTCTGCCGTTGCGGAGCACAGGCTCTGGACGCGCAAGCTCGGCAGCCATGACTCACGGGCCTAGCCGCTCCGCAGCGTGTGGGATCTTCCCTGACTGGGGCACGAACCCATGTCCCCTGCATTGGCAGGCAGACTCTCAACCACTGTGCCAGCAGGGTAGCCCAATAGTCTTTATTTTAAAGTCTGTATGTCTGATATGAGAATTGCTACTCCAGCTTTCTTTTGATTTCCATTTGCATGGAATATCATTTTCCATCCCCTCACTTTCAGTCTGTATGTGTCCCTAGGTCTGAAGTGGGTCTCATGTAGACAGCATATGTACAAGTCTTGTTCTTGTATCCATTCAGCCAGTCTATGTCTTTTGGCTGGAGCATTGAATCCATTTACATTTAAGGTAGTTATCGATATGTATGTTACTATTACCATTTTCTTAATTGTTTTGGGTTTGCTATTGTAGGTCTTTTTCTTCTCTTGTGTTTTCTGCCTAGAGAAGTTCCTTTAGCATTTGTTGTAAAGCAGGTTTGGTGGTGCTGAATTCTCTTAGTTTTTGCTTGTCTCTGAAGGTTTTAATTTCTCCATGGAACCTGAATGAGATCCTTGCTGGTTACAGTAATCTTGTTTGTAGGTTTTTCCCTTTCATCACTTTAAATATGTCCTGCCACACCCTTCTGGCTTTCAGAGTTTCTGCTGAAAGATCAGCTTTTAACCTTATGGGGATTCCCTTGTACGTTATTTGTTGTTTTTCCCTTGGTCCGTTTTAATATTTTTTCCTTGTATTTAATATTTGATAGTTTGATTAATATGTGTCTTTGTGTGTTTCTCCTTGGATTTATCCTGTATGGGACTCTCTGTGCTTACTGGACTTCGTTGATTTTTTTCCTTTCCCATATTAGGAAAGTTTTCAACTGTAATCTCTTCAAATATTTTCTCAGTCCCCTTCTTTTTCTCTTCTTTTTATGAGACCCCTATAATTTGAATGTTGGTGTGTTTAATGTTGTCCCAGAGGTCTCTGAGACTGTCCTCAATTCTTTTCATTCTTTTTTCTTTATTCTGCTCTGTGGTAGTTATTTCCACTATCTTATCTTCCAGGTCACTTATCCGTTCTTCTGCCTCAGTTATTCTGCTATTGATTCCTTCTAGAGTATTTTTAATTTCATTTATTGTGTTGTTCATCACTGTTTTCCTTTTAGTTCTTCTTGGTCCTTGTTAAATGTTTCTTGTAATCTCTCCATTCTATTTCTAAGATTTTGGATCATCTTTACTATCATTACTTTAAATTCTTTTTCAGGTAGACTGCGTATTTCCTCTTCATTTGTTTGGTCTGGTGGGTTTTTACCTTGTTCCTTCATCTGCTGCGTATTTCTCTGTCCTCATTTTGCTTAACTTACTGTGTTAGGGGTCTGCTTTTCGCAGGCTGCTGGTTTGTAGTTCCCAATGTTTTTGGTGTCTGCCCCCAGTGGGTAAGGTTGGTTCAGTGGCTCGTGTAGGCTTCCTTGTGGAGGGGACTGGTGCCTTGCTCTGGTGGATGTGGCTGGATCTTGTGTTTCTGGTGGGCAGGACCGTGTCTCGTGGTGTGTTTTGGGGTGTTTATGAACTCTAGTATGATTTTAGGCAGTCTCTATGCTAATGGGTGGGGTTGTGTTCCTGTTTTGCTAGTTGTTTGTCATGGAGTGTCTAGCACTGGAGCTTGCTGGTCATTGAGTGGAGCTGGGTCTTAGTGTTGAGACAGAGATCTCTGGGAGAGCTCTTGCCAATTGATATTACCTCGGGCCAGGAGGTCTCTGGTGGTCTAATGTCCTGAACTCGGCTCTCCCACCTCAGAGGATCAGGCCTGACACCCAGCCAGAGCACTAAGACCCTGTCAGCCACAGAGTTCAGAAGAGAAAGAAAGAAAGGAAACAAGAAAACAAGCAAGCAAGCAAGAAAGAAAGAAAGAAAAGAAAGTTATTGAAATAAAAATTTTTTTTAATTTATTAAAATTAAATTTTAAAAAGGAGTAGAGAGCAACCAAATCAATAAACAAATCCACCAATGATAAGAAGGGCTAAAAACTAAAGTAAGATAAACATAAAAATCAGAAACTAGCCAGGTACATACAGCAAACTCCAAGTCTATGTTTGTTCCCAAAGTCCACCGTCTGAATTTTGGGATAATTCGTTGTCTATTCAGGTATTCTACAGGTGCAGGGTACATCAAGTTGATTGTGCAGATTTAATCTGCTGCTCCTGCAGCTGCACAGAGAAAGTTCCCTTTCTCTTCTTTCTTCGCACAGCTCCTGGTGTTCAGGTTTGGATTTGGTCCTGCCTCTGCATGTAGGTCTCCCTCTTGCATATGTTTTTTTGGGACATCTGAGGTTTTCTGGAAGTGTTCAGTAGGTATTCTGTAGGAGTTGTTCCACATGTAGATTTAATTTTGATGTATTTGTGGGGAGGAAGGTGATCTCCTCATCTTGCTCCACCGCCATCTTGAAGGTCCTCCAGCTACTTGGTCTTTAAAGGGACATTTAATGGGCTATGATTCTTTAGTATAGCTGCTATAAATTTTTTTCTAGTGAGAAAAGTTCTAGCTTTCCTTTTAATAACTGCTTCAAGCTGCTTTATATTCTCTCCAGTGCTCAGCCAAAAACCAGAGGAAAATCAGAGGTGTTCTATCTCTCCCCACCACAGTAGAAGATAGGCTAAGGAAACCCACAGGCTTAGTCTCTTGACATTTTCAAATAGTTCTTAATGATTAAGAGTGAGCCCAACCTTACTCCCTATCTGGCATTTTGATCATGGCCAAAGCAACAAGTAGTGATATTATGCTCACATGGTGATTAATAATTGGATTTACGTTCTTTGACTAAGTCTAGAGATATGAGCTTTAAATTAAATTTGGTTAGTGTCTAATATTTCCATTGTTTTCGTTACGTGATACACTTGAGTCAATGGAATACTCTTACTTTAAAAAAAGCTTGATTTATATGTAGGCATTTATTCACTGCGTTTATTATTTAATTTTAAAGTGAGGGAATTTACTATTATTTAAATGTGAACATCTTGGGTTTGATTATTGTGCATTTATCCAGTCTTTTTATATTTATGCTTTTTTCAAATAAAAATGCTCCTGAAGAAATTACTGATGCTCATATCAACCAAACTCTTACATGCTTTTCATGATCTCTATTAATTAATCCTTCCCATTTTTGTAGGGTTTGAAATCCTTTGTAATACTCTAGAGTTCTCAGGAGCTCTGTAACTATTCCAGAGTTAAGACTGAGGAGAAACTGGGATATAAACATCATAGAGCGATTATTGCTCATTTCCAGCTGCAGTAAAAAACTGGTAGTAAAAACTGGTAGGAAAGCAGCAAAAATGATCTTGAAATATTTAGAGATGATACTGTTTATAAAAGTAAGGTGACTCCTGAAACTTCAAATTGAACTAAATCATTTTAAACCTTAATGAACCTTTGATTTAAATTTATTAAAATGTGTAAATATTTAGTGGGGGAAGAAAGAAAACTAGCTTTTAAACCTCATCAGGAACAAGGACTTCATGGACTAGTTTCCAGAATTCTGATCTTAATTGAACTGAAATCCGTAATTTACTATCTCATCTATATGCCACAGAAAAATATTTCACTTCTTCAATGCCATGTTGCTAAACTACAGAGTTCTTCGAAGAGTGACTTGTGATCTCAAATGTGAAGTCATGAAATCCTCCATCCTAGTTCTGAGAGAGCACTAGTATCTGATCTTTACTGAGAGAAGTGTCTGACTCCATTTTGCTCAGCAGTCTCTTAGAGGTCCGTCTGTCTTCTTTCCCCAGATTTCCTGACTCCAAAAATTCAAATGAGACCTGCTAATCAGGCTCTGCTTTTCTCTCAACTGAGACAAATTCAACAAAGGAGGAAGTAAAGTGATTTGAAATGATTTGCTTTTAGGATACTTACATTTGCTCCTAGTGATCTGTGAGTGGGTTCTGAACTAAATCTTTATGTCATTTGTCAGTCTATTATAATAATTTGGGGATAGGGTCACTGCCAAGTATCCACTTTTTACATCACTTAGAAAACTGTATCTTAGTAGTCTTTTTTCCCCCTGTTTTTGAATATCTTTTTTCCCATCTTTTATGACATCCTTGAAGATTGACTTAGTTTTAGTAAGATGCCACTCTAAGGTTTTCACACAACCTAGAATATAACTTATCCAGATATAGAAACTTCCTTTGCTGGATCAGTCACCTCCTTCAACCTCATTTCCCCAACTCCATCAATGCTGTCTGCACACAAGACTCATCCACATCTATAGAGAGTAACTCGCTATTATGTTGGCTTTAAAGTGCTATCATTGTGGACCTGATCCGTCAAACAACAATTTGCTATCAGAAATAAGCTACTGATTTGTAGTTACAGAGACTTTAAGAAATGATTGATGAAAATTCACTGAATATATTAAGGGTCATTTTATTACCCTCATTACTCATTTAGACAGCTTGAAGTAAAATCTGTAAGTTCTATTTTAAAAAATTTTTCTTTCCTTTCAGGTTTCATGCAACATTTCCATCTTAGCAGGATTAATCTGGCTACTACCATTTGTGTAGCTTATATATTTCATTTGGTATTTTAATGTCTTAATCTATTAATATATATAATTAAAATATGATAACATTTAAAAATAAAAGAAAAATAACTTGCTTTATATTACTATTCAAGAATAAATATTAGAATGAGAAAATGATAATTTAAATGCTTACACTCTGGAGTCTTATGAGTAACTACAGAGTCATTACAGCCAAAAAACAAGAAACAGAATAATCATGTCCTGACACATTCGGATAAATTACCACTTGGCTCTTAATCAATGAGTTTGGAGAAGAATTGCAGACAATTGTATGACTTAATTCACATGGTTTTATAGTGCTTTTGAGATGACATAAATAAAATAACAGCTTCTGGCCATAAAATACAAAGAGTGAATCAAAGTTTTAAGGGTTTACATGCTGTATTGTGCATGTAACTTATGTGTAGAACTTATGTGAAATGTCGAAAAGAGAGAGAAAACCAGAAATCTTCATTCATGCGTTCATTTATTCATCTGTTAAATTATTAAAAAATAACAACTTCCTGTTTTAATGTCCTAGCTTTAGAAAGTAGTAATTTATCTTTGTCTTTGAATTAAGGACTTAAGACCATATCTTGCCATTCAAGATTTCTGGGAAGCTTATTAAATGCACACTGTGTCCAGTAAATATTCATAAATAAGATGCAATTATTACAGCAAACATTTTTCATGTGTTTTAAATAAATAACTTTCGTAATAATTCTGTTAAGTATAAATATTGAATATTCAGGTAATGTTTTAAAATAATATCATATAAAATGATATGATTGTTCTGATTACATTAATTTATGAGAATAAAACAGTTTCATCCTCCATTATTTACCATTTTTTTATTTCTGTTATAAAAAAGAAAAAGTAAGATTCAGAGTAACCCTAGGCTCAGGGATTCTCAATTTCTTCTCGGTGTCACTGTAAAATGTCACTTTCTTTGAAGTAGGCATCTGGAAACAGAAGGACACCCTCTTTCCTTTTCTTTATTTTTTTTCCTTTATTTTCTATCAGATAGTGCCAGGGAATGTGTCTAAACTCTGTATTTTTGTCTCATTTAAATATTTTCAGAACTATAATTATTTATCTGGGTATGAAAATTTTCAGCATATTTTCCACAAATTTTCAGTTGTTCATTGTGTTCTTATATCTATAATACTCTATTATAGACATTAATAGAATATATATGTTAAATAAGACTAATTTAAATTACAGTTTGCTTTATAAAAGTAAACAAATTAAGAAACCCCTGAGTCAGGTTTTTATAAGAGTTTTCATTTTTCAGTGGGGAACTAAGAAAATGGCAAGATAGGTTGTGTCAGTTGGAGGAAAATACAGGGAATTTATGGGAAGAGTACAGAGGAGACACTGATTTTTCTAATCTGAGATTTGAAAGTGCTGGGGTGGAGAACGGAAGGAGAAAACATCCCTGAGGGGATAGTTCTGGGCCACTTACTGAGTGCTGTGACTAGATTGTACTCAAAAACAGCAGCTGAGCTGTCTACGGAGAGAAAAAAGACAAAGTTTCTGTTGTATAAAATTTGAAGCTTCAGTAAATATACTAATATCAAACAAAAATGCAACAGAACATGATATTGCATAGAAAAAGCATAAATGTTAAAGGTACAGTTTTTTAAATGATGGGATGAATGATCCTAATTTCCTAATATTTTACCCCCAAATAACTTAACTAATGTTTTTAAAATAATTCGGCTTTGAAAATACAAATAATAAATGTTAAAAAGGCAAATATTTTCAAGTGCTAATGAGGGCATATTATGTTTAAGGCACCATGCTAGATATTGTACTGGGGAATTCAAAGAAATAATAGACATGGTCTTTGTACTCAGGAGTCTTCAAACTCATGAGAATATTATAGGAAACAATTCTGGGAACTTAAATACTTTTTCTTTGATCTTCTATACTTTATCCTATAGCCAGGAGTCACATATGTAGGGGGCAAGGGGTGTGGATGGGGTACATTATTGAATGGATTTGAGTAAAGGGTGCATGAGCAAAACAAAGCTTTAGGGAGATTAATCTGGAAGCTGGTACAGTGGAGTTAAATTTTTAAAACACTGGATGCATGAAATTGGATCTAGAGGTATCAAATTGTTTCATGATGACACTGTAAGGGTGAGGAGTACACATTTAAGCTTGTTTACAATTGTTGTTTAGGAACCAAAAAGGCTTTAAGGCAGAGCTTACTTATCTTGGGGGGTTTAGACACGCAATTCTTCCCTCAGGTGAGTAGTTCTGTTTTCCCGCAAGAACCTGAGGGAGTGAGGGGATGTGAATGGCCTGTGCTGTGGGATGGATGTGTGAGTTAGCTGTTTCTTAAGCCACAGTTCACAGCGCATGTAGAGAAACAGGCCTAGCTTTGGTGGCTCTGAGCATTTAAATACACAGGAGTGTCTCACCTTGTTACCGTGGCCAATGCCACACTCAGCCAGCCTCTGTGGTCCTCATAGGTATCAAGTGACAGCTCAGCCCTACTAGACTGTGTATGTTTCCCAAGGCAGAGCCTAATCTATCTTTTCACTGACTTTCTCCCTCAGAAGCAGTACCTGAGGGCCCATGGTTTATGCAGATCATTTCCAAATTTGCTTCCCTAAAACATTACTGAAAGAGCTATAAGTCATCATATTTCACAACTGCAAGACTAATGCACGCTGAAAATTTGCCTAAGAGAGAGCTAATATGTTTTATCATGTGACCTCCATGTTAACTAAGATAATAGGAAACATAATCCTTCCTTCCTTCTTTGCTGTCTCAAAGAAGGTTAAGAAGGAGGCAGTTTCAACAAATTTCAACTTGGCCCCCTCCACCCTCCTGGATGTGCATGCCAAGCTGGACAGAGGTTGTTATGGATGTTCCTTCCAGTACACGTCACTACTCTCCCCAAGTCACACTTTCTCAGGATTGTGCTTTTACAACCATTGTTTCGGGGCAGCCAATTAGTAGGTCCCAATAATTCTTCCTTTAAGCCCAGAGCTAAGATTTTAAAGATAAAAATATTTTTACTCAAGTCTTTTTTTGTGTGCCTGTGTGTATATATACACATATAGAGGTACATACACAGATGCATTCTATTTTATAGTATTATTTAATAAAACGCACTAAAACATATTATTGAAAAAAATTTTCAGTGTTATTTCGTTGATTTGGGGGCATTGTTAATGAGTTAAAATTGAGTAACAAGGGTGGTAAATATTTTTATCTTTTAGAAATAATTTCTCATTTAGTTTCAGCTAAAAGTTGTGTTTTCCTTGAAAAACATCTCACAACACAGATCTTCTATATAATTTTAGAGTGGATAAGAACATACATTATGAAATCACACAGACCTTTGCTCAAAAGCCAACATTTCCACTTGACTATGTGGACAAAATATATACTTTCTGAGTCCCAATTTCTTTATCTATAAAATGAGAACAATAATAGTACCACTTTTAGAGTTGCTTGAGTTAATGCGTGTGAAAAAATTTGCAGAGTGCCTGGCACATAATAAGCGAGAAATTGATCCTATCTGGACTGCACTTAGCGCTTAGTCCCTAATATATATTATTAACATAATAATTAGTTGAATAATTAAACTGAGGGAAGAAAAGAAGGGAAGTGAATGGTTGGAGGGAGGGGAATCTGCTGAATCCTAGCTTCATACAATGTATTACAAAGTATCAGAATGATCTCTTTATATGTCTTTCTCTGTCACAAGACCATAAGTATCATGCAGGCCTAGAGGCCTGTGTTTTTTCATGTCTGTATCATCCACAATTCCCAACACAATATCTTGCACATAGCAGATTAACAAACACTTTAAAATGAGCTGAACAAAACAAATGATATCTGTTTGTTTGTAAGATTATCTAACATCTATCATCATACCAGATTTTAAGCTTCATAAAAGCAGGAAATGGGCTTGTATTATTATTATTTTGCCACTATCTATCAGCTTGTAGAGTACTTAGTGCCATAAATGATTATATTAGACTTCAGGGAAGAAATGTCCAAAGGTACCTAAATTCCTGGGTATTCTGGCCCATAAGTAGTACCTCCTAATAATCATGAAAAGGAATAAACTCAGACAGCATTACCATGAATGAGATCAATTTTTCAGTAACACTGTAGATGTCAGTCACTTTACCTTGTACTATATAACATTCCTGAAAACTTGTGAACATAATGGCTACTTGAAAATTACAATAATAAAGGTAATTTTACACTAGGCTATTAGGCATTTAAAATATTCTTGAGAATATTTTGAATATTTCCAATCACAATGCATTACTGGTTATTCTCAACATGTGCCATGAGAGTCTTTGTTCTTAGGACTCAGAAGACTTCAGACAGCCTGGTTCTGCCTCCAAGAGGCCAGAGAGCCATCCAAGGTCAGTTCACTGTAAGAATTAGGGCTGATCATGCAGGATGTTGCCTGGCCGCAGAGCTCCCAGAGTTGCCTGTGAGGTTATCAAACAAGCACTTTTCACCCACAGTGAGAAATTACAAGATGTGGCCATGCCATGTCAGGAGAGCCTCTTGCTGTTTCTGCTGTCATCTTGATTTTTCCTTTTCGGGTGTGTAACAAAGAAAATGGATCCCATGGGACAACTCTCACACTTGTTACCCTCCATTTCCTCAGTCTAAGTGTGTGTAAGTAATGGAACTGCGTTTTAATGGCTCACTATCCCAAACGCCCTCCTAACCCTTTGGCAGAGATGCTTTGTAGCTGACAAATATGACAGGCAAGGCTAATGAACCCTTAGGTCAGCAATATTCTCATCTTTAATCCATCATAGACATCAAAAAATAATGAGATTTCTTGAAACAGTGCCAGCAGTGAGCTCATACGGCATTGAGATGATAAATTTACTCAACCACTTACAACGAAGTAGCCAGTACACTAGAAGACACAGGTAACTTCACAACACGGAGTAGTGCAGTGTGGAAAACATGGATGTTTTACTACATTTTCTAGATGGTATCTAGACCCAGATTCTAGTCCGTTTCCATTTTTAAT
The DNA here is from genome assembly GCF_003031525.2 of Neophocaena asiaeorientalis asiaeorientalis. Taxonomy (NCBI): domain Eukaryota; kingdom Metazoa; phylum Chordata; class Mammalia; order Artiodactyla; family Phocoenidae; genus Neophocaena; species Neophocaena asiaeorientalis. Next base: position 190,747 of record NW_020174282.1, read on the forward strand.
CTTGCTTCTAAGTTATGTCTCTTATTTCTCAGTGTTTTGATTGAGAAATTAATTCTGCCCTCCTCCTAGAGATGCTGATAAGAGAGATACTCAAGCCTGTATGCACCATGCTATTGTTGCTATAAAACTGTGAGAAAATGGGATATTAAAAAAAAGATGGTTTTTAAGTTCTTTTAAGATTTAAGTTGAACTGGTCTAAACTAGAGGACTTGAAGAGGTTTTGAAATGGGCTCAAGCACCGATCCTTTGAGAGAGAAACACTGCTCACCCTAGGCCATTGTAGAGAAATGTGTTTCTTTTATCAAAGTTTACAATTTTGATTTGAAAAAGCAATTGAATATGAAAATGTATATTTACATACCCTTTACATTTCACAAGGCTCTACAGCTATTGTTTTTCTACTTTGCATCAATATGCAAAGTATGTAAGTTTCCAACATCATGGAAAAGTCAAAGCCACTTAGTGATTATCTGCTGACAATGAAATGGAAGCAAACTGTTCCCAAATAGTCAAAACCCTGCACTGGGTTATTATGATTAGAATATTTTAGTTCTACCATTTTAATTGTACTGTTTACCTTACAAAAGCACCTTTATCAGCATGATATCAGAATGACCCCAGAAAACCGGCCCACCAGAATATCTGCTACCCTGACTACAACCCTGAAGAGGAAGTTTAGGGGGCTGCCCCAGAGTTGCCACTGCAATTGCCTCTAGACTCACTTGAGGCTAGAGCTGCTGTCTGACGTCCCATAAGGAGAGATCTCTTACCTGGCTGCTGCTTTTTTACCTGAAAAAATGCCAACATCTGAGAGGAGAGAGATACTTCTCATGCCTCACTAGGTAGTATCGATAAGTTGATTAAATACTTGCCATTCAAAGTGTGGTCTGCAACCAGCAGCATTAGTATCACCTAAGTGTTATTAGAAATACAGGATCTCAAGCCCAATCCCAGGCCTCATGATTCAGAATCTGTATTTTAACAAGATACCCAGGTGATTCATACCCACACTAGAATTTTAGAAACACCGGATTAGATAGTTTGGACTGAAGGGGAGAGGTGTAAAGAATATAAAGCTATGGATGCTTAAGAAAAAGACAGAGGGATAGCAGGTCTAAAATGAAATGGCATATTTCACACAGTTTCCTGGGGTTTTAGTTTATTATTACATCATGGATGATGAAGTATATTTATGGTGGTTCAACTCTAATTATACTAAGTGTTTAATTCACAAGAAAATGTTTCCTTTTGGATTTTAAATTTATGTTCAAGAGCGGAATTTATAGAAATATTCACCCTTTAAGTGAGGAAAAATAAATGTTTTCATATTTAAGAAGGAGAATTAATTCTTTAACTACCGTGTGACCCCACAGACAATTAAGACTCCATTTGAGGGCTTTCTTAGTGCTCCTTAAGAAAAATCAAGTCCAATATCTATTTAACTTCCCAGGGTGATAGGTAGAAGGAAATACTAGGGAAATACCATGTATGTGTGTGTGTTTATATCTGAGATCTGAACACTAAGAGACTGAAGATGAGAAAATAATTTGTGCCTTCATCTCCAGTCAAGAGCTTGACTCAAAGAAATAGCCAGTATTATTCATAGTGAAAAACATTTTGTACACTAAGCCAAATATAGTCCTTTCTTACTTAAGCCTTAACCTAACTCCTTAACTCCTGTACAAGCAGGGACTAAAGCCCTGGTCCCTGGCCACATTGTTTCTGGGAGTCTGAGCTGGGCACAGTGTTGGGTCAAAGCTGGCCCACGAGTTTCAGAATGAGATGCTGAGAATAAATTCCACAAGTTAAAGCCAGAAAAGATATCCAATTAGACCATTCAAATACACATCACAGTGAATGAGCAGAGAAAGGAGAACAAATAACAGAGTAAGAGGGTAGAAATGAGAGCCATCTGAACAGAGGAAGTGCATTCAAAATTAGGGTGGGAATAGGATGTAAGTTGAGTCCCTGAAGTGCTGAGGTGCATTAACAAGACCCTTTTCCTTAGCTGGGGAGGGAGTGGTATATTAAAGAAACTGAGATCATTCAGACAGCCTGGGGGCAGAGTGATGGGATAAACAGGTCCTGGTGTATAAAGTGATAGAATATTGTGGGGTGAAAAAATTGGTGATCTCTTTGTAACCCAAATGGAAGCCAACTCCCAGCAGAGGCACTGGTACATCTGTCATGGGAAGCCTTATGGAAAGGGTGTCCTGTTAGAAATTCTTACTTAGGTCCCTGTTCATGGATTGTGTCAGTTTTTGGTCCACCATAGGATGTCCTGATGATCCCTTGAGGCAGTAAGTACTTTTCTCAGATGGTCAGTTGCTGGAGAGCTATTATTCAAGGAGAAATGTGGACAAGAACCAGATGGAAAGCAAAGTTGTTATCCATGAAGATGCCTTGAGTGGACAGTCAGCAGTGGATTATATGTCAACTCTGTAGTGAAGAGTTAAATGGATTCACTAATCTTATAAGTAGAAATTATGTAAACTCAAGTTCGTAAATAACATGATCTAATTTATATGTTAGCAGTGAGGTAGGGTAGAAAAGTGGCAGATAGTGGACAAATATTACAATGTTTGAGGACCTTGAAAACTCCAAAACTTGTTTCAAATAGAAAATTAGTTGGTTTGGTTATTCTGGGAGGTGAAAATCATATCTGGGTGAGAAAGATAGTATTAAAGGGGGTTGTGTCCTAGAGCAGTTAGGATTTTGAAAGAGGATACAGAAAGCAGATCTGCACTGTTTTCATCTTATGGATTAGAGGATGGTTTTATTTTATGGTTTAAAATTCAGCATAGGGTAGGATTCAGCAGGTTTCTCAGTTGAATGTGTGCCACCACCATGGATTCAACACACATGGGGAAATTGGCCACCTAGTCCAATTGGAAGGACAGCTTCCCCACCTTGTATATTATTCTCTCCATGGACATCAGCAGGTCGTTAGCTTGGGCAGGCAGCAAGTTATACTTTGTTTTCCTATTATCAGTGGGAGGTCTAATGGCAGAGCATCAAGGAGAATAGAAAAGTTATTACTAGAGTGTTTCTGATGCTTACTAAATTCAGAAGATCTGGAAGGTTCAGGCAATATAGCCAGCTGTGCATGCAGAACTTCCCTGAAGCCTTCCTGGACCTGGGCCTATACAATTGAGTCATTTCCTCTTTTATGTCCTGAAATTAGGGCCAGATTTCCACAGGGTAACAGGTCATTGATTCTGCTCCAACAAGAATTCACCAATCACACTGGTGGCCATATCCAGGGATGAAGCTGTGAAAGGTGTTGCTTAGTACTTCTTGGATAAGGTATCTTCAACAAGCAGACTGTCTGGCAAGAGGAGGGTATGATCCAGTTACCTGGCTTCCATGTTCAGTATGAGACCAGGAAGTTTCTAGGTACATTTATCTGGAAGTTGCCCTTGTGGGGAGACCAGCAGTAATGGTCTCTTTGTGATGAACTCAAGTTCAGAGAAACATCTGTAGTTTTAGCTTTGATACACAGACTACCTATACCTGTAAGTGATCACAGCATATCACTGAAGAGTCCTGTACTAGAAACCCCTGGCACATCTTCATTAGCTGGAACAGAATGCATGTAAATGTGAGTATATTATGGACAGATAATGTCTAACAGCAACAGACCTGAGAATTGAGTCAAGTGGTAGACACATGAACTGGATCCTCAGGGAACAACCGTGTATGTAATTTTTCTGTTTGTTTTCAGATCCTTTCCTGACTTTCTCCTGCTCTGCTGTGAATTGTAGGTGACTGATCCTGCAAATTACTTTTCTTAGATTCTTTTCCCATCGGTTTCTGGCTAAGCTTGGTCAATGGGAAGCACTGGTGGGAGACTGGAAGGTGGCAAAAAGAAAGAAGCCAGAGTATTTCTCTCTACTTTTTCTGCTTCCTGCAGTCTTTAACAATAGCTGTGTCTCCTCAATGGTCCCAGATACTCCAGGTAGGCTTTGATGTCTCACTGCATGCTCCTAGCTTTTGAGTTTTAGTAGCATCTTCTCCCTGTGTCTTTGCAGTCTTAGTAATGCCAGCAGCTCCTGCTTTTGTTAATTTCTGTCACTTCTTTTGCTTTTCAGCCCTCTGAACCCTTTTTAACTAATTTCCCTAAATACTCTCTATTTTCTCTATTTAAACCCTTGCCATGGGTTTTCTGATACAACTGACTGTCAGAGAGTCTTCCTTGGGCAAGAAGGAGTGCAGAATATGGGATGTGGATTGGGGGTGCATGATCATGGGCTTATTTCAGCAGGCAGCTTGGACTGGAATCAAGAGAGAGTTGAGGGCTTCCCTGGTGGCGCAGTGGTTGAGAGTCCGCCTGCCGATGCAGGGGACACGGGTTCATGCCCTGGTCCAGGGAGATTCCACATGCTGCGGAGCGGCTGGGCCCATGAGCCATGGCCGCTGGGCCTGCACGTCCGAAGCCTGTGCTCTGCAATGGGAGAGGCCACAACAGTGAGAGGCCCGCGTACCACACACAAAAAAAAAAAAACAGTTGAGCCATAGATTCTAGGAGCAAAGCTGAAAGTAAGCCTCACAATCAGCCTAATTAGAATGTTGATATGCAAGGTATTAGGCAGAAAGAAGGAAAGTAGTGTAATTCAATAACCTACCTAAGTGTGATCACAATAACAGTTTTAAAAAATCCAATGTTAAGAAAAAAACCTTTAAAATCAATGTAATGTTCATTAAACATTGCCAATTTGACACAATGGCAAGGTTATGTTGCTTAATACACAGCAAAATTCCCCTTTGTTCTTCTCTCTATTCAAAGTCTCATTCACCATGACTATCCTTCTACAAATTGTTTCTCTTTCTTCCTCTCCCTCTCCTTCTCCTGCTCCCTCTCCCTCTCCCTCTCTCTCTCCTCCTTCTTGTCCAAACTCTTTGCTCTCCTTTTTTTTTCTTCCATTTTCCTTCTCTTGTGTCTTCCTTATCACTTCTCTTTTTCCAGGAGAAGACCTTTCTTATGTAAATCAATCCATGAGGATGCATAATGACTTATAATTTATTATATTTTCTTGTATCCCTCTCACACCAGGTAACATAAACCAAAATGAAAACTGGAGATATTAGATCAGAATAGATTGGCCTGAAAGGAAAGTGGAAAGATAAGCCCAGGGATATTACTTTCATCAGGGCTGGAAATGACCTTTCGTATAATGATTTTTTTGCCTTATCCCTGCAAAGGGAGAACTCTTAATGACCCTAAACTGATTTAGATAGTTAGGATCCAAAACTAGATGTGGAAACCAGCTGTTTGGAATTCAGAGCATGCCCATGCAGAGGGATAATTTAGGTACTGGACAGGTTTCCAATGCCTCTCACAGAAAACATGCTCAATGAATGTTTGTGAATGAACACATAACACCTGAAAAACAGTATGGTATCTGACCAAGAGTTTTAGAGATAATAACTACTGGATATAAATATGTTACTATGGTGAAACTCTTTCATAATTCCAACTTGGAATATGAGAAACAGATCTTCCAGGCAATGAAAAGTTGAAATCCTTTTCCCTCATTTTCCTATTTCCTGTGTAACAGACAAACTCCCTCAATCCCCAATGACTCAAGTACTAATTACTGACAATGTCTTCCTGGAACAGAATTACCATAAGGTGCTCTGAAGAATGGGCTATGGCTCCAAGGGGATCAGGTGAATAGGTGTTGCCAGGGAGACACTCCCAGCCAAGGAACAAACTTAAATATTCCCTTTTTTCCTTAATATGGCCCCAGAGAGTGGTTTATCAGCTTCAACTTATTGCTTCTGATCAGATGTTACTTATACTTAGTGTTCTGCAGTTCTGCAGAAAAACCCTTACATTCTTTCCTATCCTATTCTAGCTTTATAACAAACTCATGGCTCTTTGGAGGGTACGAAGTGGTTTATTGGTAGCAAGATGAGAGGAAAGATATCAGAAGTAAAAATATAACAACTATCTTAGATGATCTCAAATTTTTTTTTTTTTTTTGCGGTATGTGGGCCTCTCATTGTTGTGGCTCTCCCGTTGCAGAGCACAGGCTCTGGACGCGCAGGATCAGTGGCCATGGCTCACGGGCTCAGCCGCTCCACTGCATGTGGGATCTTCTCGGACCGGGGCACGAACCTGAGTCCCCTGCATCGGCAGGCGGACTCTCAACCACTGCACCACCGGGGAAGCCCATTAAATATTTTTTAAAGTATCAGTTAAACATGATGTGGGGCCTGTAGATAGTATCACACTTAATGGTGAAAAACTGGATGCTTTCCACCCAAGATAGGAACAATACAAAGATGTCCTCTCTCATTACTTCTATTCAGTATTGTACTGGATGTCCTAGCTGATGAAATAAGACAAGAAAAGGAAAGGGAGATATATAACTGTCTTTGCTCAAAGGAGCATGATTAGCTAAGTGGAAAATCCCAAAGAATCAACAAAAAATTCCTGGAACTAAAAATCAAGTATAGCAAGGTCACAGGATACAAGGTTGACACACAAAGGTTAATTATTTTTTTTATATTCTAGCAATAAGCATAACAATGCCACTTACAATAGCAACAAAAAATTAAATTAAATCTAACAAAATATGTACAGGATGTATATGCTAAAAACCACAGAATTCTGGCATGCTATTCCATGTTCATGGATTGAAATGCTCAGTATTGTAAAGATATACATTCTTCCCAATTTCATCTATAGATTCAACACAATCATAATTAAAATCCTAGCATGATATTTTGGAGATATTGACAAACTGATTCTAAAGTTTACACCTCAATGTAAAAGACCTAGAATAGCCAATACAATATTGAAAATGAAAAAAATGGAAAATTTATACTACCTGATTTCAAAACCTACTATAAATCTATATTAATCATGATAGTGTGGTATTGGTGAAAGACTATACACATAGATAAGTGGACAGAATAGAAAACCCCAAAATAGAAAACCCACACAAATAAAGTGATTCTTTATAAAGGAACAAAAGCAATTCAATTGAGAAAGGATGTTCTGTTCAATAAAGGAGGATGGAAAGATTGGTTGCCCAAATTTAAAACAAAAAGAATCTAGACAGAAACTTTACACCTTTCACAAAAATTAACTCAAAATGGATCATAAACTTAAATGTAAACACAAAACTATTAAACTTATAGAAAACAATAGAGGAAGAATCTAGGTGACCCTGGGCTTGATGTTGAGTTTTTAGATACAACAACAAAAGAATAATCCATGGATTTGAATCCATGAAATCAAAATACTGATGTTAGACAATTAAAATGTTTAAAAAATCTGCTTTGTGAAAGACTGTTAAAAGCATCTAAAAACAAGATACACATAGAAAATATTTGGAATAAAATATTTGGAAAAATATATCTGATAAAGGATATATTTTCAATCTATATAAAATACTCCTGGAACTCAACAACAAGAAAACAAACTGCCCAATTAAAAAAAACAGACAAAATATATAAAGCAACATCTCACCAAAGAAGTTACAGAGGTGACAAGAAAGCATATGAAAGATGCTCGGCACCTTATAGCATTAAGGAATTGCAAATTAAAACAGTGTCATACTACTACATATCTCTTAGAAGATCTAAAACTAAAAAGAACAAAAAACAAAACCTGATAAAACCAATTGCTGGTGAGAATGAGAAACAATAGGACCCCCGCTGCTGTTCAGAGTATATGCAGTACAGACATTTTGGAAAAGTTTGACAGGTTATTACAAAGTTAAAGATAGTCTTACCATATCACACAACATGGTACTCCTAGGTATTATCTCAACTAACTTGAAAACTTATGTCCATGCCAAAAACTGCATGCGAGTTTATAGCAGCTTTACTCATAATCGCCAAAGCTTGGAAGCAACCAAGATGGTCTTTAATAGGTAAAAAGATAAACGAACTTTTATACATTCATGCATTAGAATATTATTCAGTGATAAAAAGGAGTTATCAAGCTATGAAAAGATATATATGAACCATAAATGCATATTTCTAAGTGAAAGAAGCCATTCTGAAAAGGATATATGTTGTATAATTCCAATTATATGACATTCTGGGAAATGCAAAACTATAGAGAGTAAAATGATCAGAGGTTGCAAGGGGTTCAGATATAGTTGGAGAGGGTTCAACAGTTGAAGCACAGGAGATTTTTTAGGGTGGTGAAACTCCTGTATGGTATGCATACAGGATACGTAACTATGCATGTGTGAAAATTCATAGAACTTTACAGCACAAGGAGGGAATCTTACTGTTTGAAAAAAAAAAAAATTAGGCGGTCAGTGGATTCCAGGATAGAATGTAGAATCATGAAATAATCTATTTGTTTTATAAATGTCTGGAAAATAACTCATTTAAGGGAATTGGGGAAAAGGTGCTGATCTATGTAACTTTGTAAATGAATGGAGTCTGTAAGAACAAAGGCACAAGATATTGCACACATACTGCATGTACACACATGCACAGGACCCTAGTTGATAGAGCTGACTCCCATGCAGGTATAGGTTAACAATTCTAACACTGTTCTACATATACTTAATTAAACAATTAAGTACATGATGGCAGATGGTGCTAATTAGATTTCTCATTTTTAGAGTAAGAATTTACAGAAAATTAAGGGGAAGAGGCTAGAATAATCCATATAGTTATGGAGTAGAGTTGGAGATATCCATATGAACCCATATTGTTTAATATACATACATAGTGTTGCCTACAGAAATATTTATAGATATGTGTATCTACACAGGTTAGTATACATGCATATATTTCCTTGCTCTGCCATCTGAGAGGGCCTAAAAGCAATGACACCCCAATAGCAATGAGCACACCTAATGCCATAACTTGACTTTTACTACCATTTCTCAGTGAAAGGGACCAGAACTATTTTGAGAAAAATCTCATTCTAGGACCTGGGTAGGAAATACAGAAGATAAGTTTAGAGCATCTTGTAGTGCAAGAAAGAAGTGCTAGAAAAAAATACTGATGAGCATATGTCAAAGGACACAGGAGTCAACTGAAGTGCTCCCATAGTCAAAGCTGTAACAATTTGAGCAAAATACAGCTGTATTGAACTGTAACCTAAAATATAAAATAATACACATGGGCCCATACTGATATAAATAAATGACTGAATAAACAAATAAATGGGGAAGATGAGACACATCTCTTATGCAGAAGAATTCCAAATAATTTATTTAGACACTCTGCCTTCAAGGAGGTAGAGCATACCTCTCCACTGCTTAAGTCTGAGCTGTGTATAATGTCTTTAATACAAAGAGGACAGCATGTAAAGGGGAAAAAAGAGTAGGTTTATAGTGAAGAAATATGACAAACACTGTCTCAGCCAGGTGATGGAGGTCAACATAATCATGATAAGCCATGTTGATAGCATGTTTCCTTAATATGATGTAATGAAAATGACACTTTACCCTATGGTTTTCCTCTCCAAAACCCATAATCTTATTCTAATAATGGGAAACACATCATGAAAATCCCAATAGAAAGATATTCTACAGAACAACTGACGAGTACTCCTCAAAACTGTCAAGGTCATCAAACACAAGAAAACTGTGTAACTGTCACAGATAAGAGTAGTCTAAAGAAATAGGATAACTAAATGTAATGTGGTTTCCTGGGTAGGGTCCTGGAAAGTAAATGAACATTAGGTAAAAATTAATGAAATTTGAAAAAAGTATGGACTTTAGTTATTAAGAAGGTATCAATATTGGTTCATTAATTGCAATAAGACTGTCATACTAATGTAAAACATTAAAAATAGGAAAAACTAGGTGTGAGGTCTATGGGCACTCTCTGTACTGTCTTTGCAATTTTTCTGTAAGTCTAAATCTTTTCTGAAAAATAAAGTTTATTGAAAAAATAATGTAGAAGAATGGGTAGAATTACAGAATAAATGTTATTTAACTGAGAGCTAATAAGTATGGAAGTCTCATAGGAATACATAGGTTTAGTATAGTATTCTATTTACTTATATTTATAATTCAAATTGTTCATAACAACACATTTTTAAAAAGGAGATTAACAATAAAAAAGAAAACAACTGAAAAAAGTTGTTCCTACCATTTATTAGATATTAGTTAGAAATAGATCCTACTATTTTTCTCACCATATTCATGAGAGCCTCAATCTCTTGGCAATTCTTTAGATCTTACAATAGGACTTTAATTAGCCTGTCTATATAATTTATTGCCCAGAGTGGGACACACTGTATACTGAAAGGGGATGCTATTAAGTAATTATGCTGGGATAACAGGAGAAATCTAGACAAAACAAGGATACCCTATCTTTGATTCCCCCTTTTTTTAAACTTAACATGGCTTCTACGATTTTCTTCTTCCACCTCTAGAAGTAGGAAAAGACAAAGTTTACTTAGATTACAATAGTGAATTTGTGGGTGTTAGAGCTCTGAAATAAGATATTCTACCATTATAAAAAAGCTGGTATGTTCTTAGCTGTCTTCTTTTATTATCAAGAAGGATTTGGAAGTTTAATATAGAAATGGAGGTGAGAGCCTCAGGATGTGTTTGTAAAGAAAGAGGACTGGTCAAAACATGCTTCTTCTACTCACAGACTCAAGCATAAATCAATCCAACCAACAAGTAGCCAGAGGTAGGTGGAGTTTATGAATCTGAGTCTGCATCAAGTGCGTGAAAGGAGAATGTGGATGAAAGATATCCCAGTGTGAGGGTGTAATGGCAAATGGGACTTCACAGCTCTTTGGGACAGCAATTCCATAAAAGAGACATCTAAGTTGGCTAGATATGAGCTGTCTTTTTTTTTTTTTTTTTTTTTTTTCGATACGCGGGCCTCTCACTGTTGTGGCCTCTCCCGTTGCGGAGCACAGGCTCCGGACGCACAGGCTCAGCGGCCATGGCTCACGGGCCCAGCCGCTCCGCGGCATGTGGGATCCTCCCGCACCAGGGCACGAACCCGTGTCCCCTGCATCGGCAGGTGGACTCTCAACCACTGTGCCACCAGGGAAGCCCTGAGCTGTCATTTTAACAGAAGTTTAACACCAGAAATATTTTCACAGGAAACTTCTATTAGTGTAAAAGCAACATCTCAGTACATGTCTGTAAGCGTCTCTAGGACAGTACTGTGTTTTATAGATCTTTGTTTTTAACCAGCTTTAACAACGTCCCCAACATTGTAAAGCTCACTGAAGTTTATAGACTAAATAGTTACATGTAAATTTCAATACCTGGAAAAATTTACTTTGCAAGGCTTTGTCACTAGCTTGTAAAGAAGTACTTCACCAAAATTCAGTCTGTAGGGTCTAGCTGGACTCCCACCATTTGTATCCACACTGCATGTACAGTGGAACCTTGGCTTTACCCAAACTACAATATTGTATTGTTCCGACTAATCCAGTTGTGTTCTTTTATCGATGAAGCTGTCAGAGGACAGTAAAAGCCAAGGGTGAGAAGATAAAGGCACACAGAAAATAAGAATAGAAAATTGATGACAGAAGAGGAGAAATAGCTTGAAATCTCTGCTGGAAAGTTCTATTTATATCTTATGACACACGTACACTCCATTACTTATAGCTTTATGAATTCTCATCATATTCCATCTCCCCTCATCCTTCCTCTTCCCCTACTGCTTTACAATCCATAAAATAATCTTGAAAGGACTACAGAAATCAAAAATTAGAATACAAACCTATTCCCAAAAAATTCTCTTCTCTTACAGATATATGCATAACTTCTTTCCCTTTTAAATTTCCTTGGGTCTCTACTTCAACCACATTAGAACATAAGCTTTGAGAGAAGAGAGTGATTTTTTTTATTATTTTACTAACAGAGACATTAATTAAGTATCAGCACACAGACTAATTACATTCAATTACTTTAAGATGTTTGGTGAGAAAGACTTCATTTACCAGGGTTTGCAATGACTTCCTATGGGTCAATCTCTGCGAACGTTTTCATCATTGCTACTTTCCTTCTCTGAGGCATTCAGTATCGTTAAACATTCTTCCCCTCTGTTAACAGGCTGTTTCATAATACTGTTCTTCCTATTTTTTTCTTCATCTTTTTATTTTCAGTCTTTAAAAGAAAAAAAAAAAAAACTGTGTTCTTTCTCTTACTTCTTTATTCTAAATGTAGATGGTTTTGTTCTCTTGGGCAAAATCTACAGCGATCTTTAAGAAGATGACTCCCAAGTCTGTACCTCCAGCTGTGGTCTCTGCCCAATGTTTCAGACCTACCCAATGGTAGTTAGAAATCTTTATATGGATGTAACACAAACACACCAAACTCAGCAAATCCTCAATGAAGATCTAAAGTACAACATTGGGAGCCACCTTCTTCGTATTTCTCATTTAATTTCCCCTCCTCATGTTCTGTTGATTCTGTCTCGTGCAAGTCTCATAAATCTCCTCCTTTCTACCTCTACTGTTTTGGACAATATCCTCACTATCAAAATAGTTGCAAATGGATCACTCTGCTTTTATCTTCCTAATTATTTTTTCACTTCCTTCCAACTCATTTTCCATATAAATGCCAGGGTACACTTTTTCTGAAATACAAATATGATCACATCTTTCTCCTGCCTTAAAATCTTTAGTGGCTTCCTGTAGTTTTTAGAATTAAGTCAAATATAAAAATAAATGCTAGCCATATTGGATTACAGCCTTCTGTGGGCACTATCCTACATTGTGCCCCTGTGACTTTGCTTTTTTTCTCCTGCCACCTCAAACTCCCAGCCCACCCTTCTTTGGCCAGGTAAGAATTCCTCAGTGACTCAGCTTAAATTAGCCATTTTAGATGTATTTCCTGATTCTTCCAGGTTTAGGGCAAGAAAGGTGTTCCTCTATTGTGCTTCCCTAATACTCTATTTAGGTCACTTATTTCACTGCATTAAAAGGATTAATTTTCCTAACTGTCTCATTAGATTGTGAGCAGTTTGAGGGCAGGAACTGTGTCTTACTTATTCGAGAATAACTTGTATCTAATACACAGAAGACACATAATTAATGCTAGCATAATAAATGCATGATCATTATCATCTAATCATAAAAAACTCAGAATTCATTTTTCCTGACCATAGAAATCTGTTCACTGTATGTGAATATCATTTTATGTGAGTAATGTGAACTTCACCTTATTTTCATTGTTACATTTAGGCTTTTGCTAAAACATACTCCCAGCGGTAAGAAGTCATTCCTCTACCACTTCAGAGGTAGCAGAAACTGTTATATGTTTTCACCCTTGAAAAAAAAAAAATTCAATATTTGGATTTGCTTGAAGGAATTAAAGTCTGTGCCTTTGGAAAAAATGAGCATGCCATTCATTACCCATCATCCCAGAGGTCTCCCTTGGGTGCTCTCGCTTTTGTCAGTCTGGTCAGGCTGACATCTGTTGCTTTCTCTCTCAAGACTTCTCTGGGAACTGTGTTAAATTGGATTAAAGTATTCTAATTAATTTTCTGTATGTAAATTGTTTTCAATCTGATGAATTAATTTTGAAGTGAGATCAATAAAATTATACTGTCTTGACCTGAGTTTCTTACTAATTATTATGTATCCTAACCATCTTCATTACAGCTTTTTTAAAGAGGGAATAGTAACATGGTGGGAATTATAGGTAAGGTAGTTAGGGAGTCTAAACTCAGGGATTTTTTTTTTTTTTTAATCATTAAGTTAACTACTGTCTCTGAAACCTTCAGTATCAGTAAACACTCATCCCCTCTGGTAGCATACTACTCCATATTAGGGATATAAACTCTGCTAAGGGTTGAATTCTGTCCTCTCAATATTCATCTGTTGAAGTCCTAACTCCTACTATCTCAGAATGTGACCTTATTTGGAGATAAGGTCTTTATAGAGGTAATAGAGTTAAAAACGATGCCACTAGGATGGGCCCTAAACCAATATAACTGGTGTCCTTATAAAAAAAGGAAAAAAAATGGAGACAGAGACACACAGGGAAAACTAATGCCATGTGAAGACAAAAGCAGAGATCAGTGTGATGCCTTTACATACCAAGGAATGTCAAAGATTCTCAGCAAATCAGTAGAAACTAAGAGAGAGGCATAGAAGAAATTCTTGCTCACAGCCCCCAGAGAGAACCAACACTAATGTCATCTTAATCTTTTATGTCTAGCCTCCAGAGCTGTGAGGCAATAAATTTCTGTTGTTTAAGCAATTCAGTTTGTGGTATTTCGTTATGGCAGCCCTGGAAAACTAATATAGATCCCCATTTAATTATTTTCTCCACAGATCTTTTTGTGGTAAGCCATGACCAGGCCTGCTCATGGAAAGACACCAGGTGGGTATATATAAGCTCTATGCCACAGTAGGAATTTCCACCAAGTGATCATGCAAGAAAAATGTTATGCCTCAAAACCTATATATTATGCCTAGGTGATGTCATTTTATGAATAACAGGACTATCTATTTATTCAGCATATATTTTAGTGACTGTTATGTGTCAGGCACTGTTAAAGATGCTGAGCATTTAGCAATGAACAAAACATACAAAAATAAATCCCTGCCCTCAAGGAGCTTACATTCTGGGAGAGAATCAGTCCATAAACAATTAAATAAGTAAAATGTATAGTATATTACATTGAGAAAGCTAAAGCAGAAAAGATAATAGGAAGCATGGTGAGAGGGGTGATTAATTTTAATCAGTGGTGATAGAAGGTCACAATAGAAGTTGCCATTTTAATAAAGATATGATATTAGTGAGGAATGTAGATACCAGCAGGAAAGTATTCCAGGCAGAAAGAATATCAAGGGCAGGGGCTCTGAGGCAGGAGAATGCTTGACAGTTTAAAGAATAGAAAGAACACCAGTGTAGCTGAAACAGAGTGAGCAAGGGAGGGAGCCCTAAGAGACCATGTGTTAGAAGAAACATCAAAACAGACATTAAAACCTCCAAGAATTATAGCAGGGTAGTCTTGGAGAGAGTGACAATGAGTCTTTCAGAATCAAGGGGAAATGAATGAAGGGTTGATAAGTGAGAGCAACAAGGAGGGTTAGTGGGGTGTTGCAGGAAGAAGTAAGATTCAAGTCTGGGATAGGGAGCTTGAGGAAGAGAAAAAGCTGTGATTTGAGAGAACTGCAGGGAAAGTATCATCTTCAAGGTAGACTCAGTTTTCACTTGGAGCCAGAGAGTAAGGGAACAGTCAAAGAAGGATATGAGGAGCTAGGGCATTTTGCTAATGATGGACTTTAAATTTCAAAGAGTACAGTGGAAGGGTTTCAGGAATTGAGGAGGGAATATACAGAAATTATGGAAAATCTTGTCTGGAAGGGAAAGGATGACCTGGCTCAAGGCTCCTATTTGACCTTTACAGGTGAAGTCCAGCATACCAGTGCACGTTATTTCTAGGC
The DNA here is from genome assembly GCF_003031525.2 of Neophocaena asiaeorientalis asiaeorientalis. Lineage (NCBI taxonomy): Eukaryota > Metazoa > Chordata > Mammalia > Artiodactyla > Phocoenidae > Neophocaena > Neophocaena asiaeorientalis. Next base: position 206,105 of record NW_020174282.1, read on the forward strand.
AATTCTATGGCCCCTCTAAGAAAGAGGAGGAAGAAAAATCTAGATTTTTTTCAGCTCTGGCAGATTTATCACCTCACTTGAGCTTCTAAACCATCCTGAACATGTCCCTGAGAGAAACAAAAGAGAGATGCCGAGTTTGTGTTTACTCAGGAGTGTCCTTTTCTTATGTATCTTCTTTGTGTTCAGTAAAGTTTGTGAGAAGAAGCCAGTGTGGGCTTTATTTATTTATTTTTATCCTTCCAATTTATTCCCAGTTCTCCTGAACTAAGGCCTAGGATACTTTGGCCATGACTTTGCCTTTAATTTGTAATGTTCACAGCTGTGAACAGACACACACATACAAGCACCCCAACAATATTCTCTGGCACCTGTCCTTAATACATATTTTTAAGCCGTTGTTCAGAGGTGATACAGAAAAGCAAACAGCAGACATGTTAATATCCTAAATTAGGGCGTTTTCTCATTAATTTCCCTAATGAAATCCCAAATGGAACTGTGCATATGGTAAAGAGAGCTGTATTCTTTCTACAGAGAGGGCTGATCAGAAAACATCCAATCAAAACTACTAAAGTCACATTGCATATTTCGTTCTTTTTCTTTTGGGAAAACTGGCAGAATCTCAAGGCAATCCAAGAGAAAAATGCACCAATTACTATGTAAATCCTTTTGAGCACATCAGGCTTTGCAGTGTTTTCACATCATTATTATTTGGGGGTAAATTATACAACTTCTGACCATTTTTAAATGATGGCAAGTTACTATACTATGCCAAAGCATCATTTATCAATTCACAAGCTGCCCAGTTAAACAGTGTGCCTCCAGTTGACATTGTAACTCTAGATTAATGTCAAATCATTGTAATTTGCAGAGTATCTGCATATACCCCAAGTTAGACAAGACAGGTTTCCAAAGTCTAGAAAAAAAATCATCTCGTCCACATTAGCCTGAAAAAAACCTTGAGACTGAGATTTTTCTACAATGGGAAATTAAGAGTTAGAGAACCTCCAAACTCCTGCCATTACAGAATAACTTAAATTTCTCTTTGGAGCTCTTCCTTCTGGTTCCCTGTCCTAGGTGACCTCTCCTCCTAGTCTGGCTCATGTTCTCCCTCACTGAAAGCAAGACCTTCCTTCTCTTCATCTCAGAAGACTAGGTAATCTGGCTCCAACAGCTGAGTTCCCATAAGCTTCCCTGAATGTCTTACATGAACAAACAGTCCTGAGATCTCATATATTAGGAGTGAATTCTGATATCTTTATAGCTCCCAAGTAACAGTATTCCCAACTGCCATGCTAAACCAGCCTCGTACCCAGGATACTACATTTACTAATTGCTTAACTGTGGTCAAATTAAATAATTTCTGAGATATTAGTTTTCACATCTGTAATAGGGAGAGAACAACAGCTCATGGAGTTGCTAGAATACTAAAATCAGTTCACATCTACAGAGAATACCATGTAGAGCCTGGCATACTACAGATGCACAAAATGTATTTACTTTCATGAGCAGATTTCCCAGCATCACCTGCTGCTTCATATGACTTTTGCATTGAACTGCCACTACATCCCATTCTTAGATGCCCCTACACTTTTTGTATAAGGATTAGATAATCTTGTACAGCAGGGTTTCAGGTTGTTGGATACACTTAAATACAATTTGAGAAGGCATATAACTTTCATTTCTAGCGCACAATTTCAAGAGCTATAAGCTAGTTATCACTTATTGCATTTCAAAGGGGCTTGGTTTATCTATACAAGTAAGTCCCCTACATACGAATGAGTTCTGTTCTGAGAGCACATTCGTTATGTCTAATTTGTTTGTAAGTCCAGTGTGTTCATAAGTCCAACAAAGTTAGCCTAGGTACCCAACTAACACAATCAGCTATATAGTACTGTACTCTAATAGGTTTATAATACTTTTCACACAAATAATACATGAAAGACAAACACACACAAAAAATAAACACTTTTAATCTCACAGTACAGGACCTTGACAAGTATAGTGGTACAGTACAACAGCCAGCACACAGGGGCTGGCATCGAGTGAACAGGCAAGAAGAGTTACTGACTGGAGGAGGAAGAGGAGGTGGTAGATGCTAGAGCTGAAGGATCTCCAGCAGTAGGAGATGGAGGGCAAGCTGCAATTTCACTCATGCCTGACGTTGATGGCACAGGTTCTGGTTCCTTGCTGGATTCAATTCTATCTACTCTCTTGAAAAAATGATCCAGCAATGTCTGGGGAGTAGCTCTTTTTTTCTTGTCATAGACGAAATGATAGCACTGGATTGCATTATGAACAGCTGCTGCAACCTTCATGTACCATTCTACATTTGGGTCCTATGCCTCAAAAACTAACAGTGCTTCCTCAAATAAAGAAAATCCCCTTGCCATTTCCTGGGTTGTGAATCTCTTTGGTTATTCAGTTACTTCTTCTTCCCCTTGTCTCTATTCGTCCTTTTTCCAGGCCTCCAATTCCATCAGGTCTTCATTAGTAAGCTTCTCATGTTGCACAGCAACAGTACTATACAATAAAGTATACAAAAGCACAACCACTTGTAGAGGATGCACACACGTGACAATGTACACCAGACATGTGAACTGACTTACGTGACTGGACGTGCAAAAGCATCTTTGAAAGTTCACAACATGAAGGTTTGTATGTAGGGACTTACTGTAATTGATTATACTAGTCAAGGTAGGTTAAATGTTATTAAAGAAACTCCAAAATATCACTAATTTAACAAAATATAATTCACAAAGAAGTCTAAGGTGGTGTTCCTGGTTTTGTCAGTGATCTTCGTAGCAGTGACTCAGATATGTAAGATCTTGTGGTTCTACCTTTCTCGAGATCATCTGAGATGTTTGTGAGACAGATGGATGTAAAGCATAGAGAACCTCACACAGGAAGCTTTTATAGGAAAAAAATGTGTGTTCTACATCATTTCCAATGGCTAAAAATTTCCATGGATGAATTTAACTGAAAAGGAGCCTGAAAAATGTAGTCTACCTAGATATCCAAAATGAACAGAGAAACATTATTTTTCACACAAAATAATATAGAGAACATGAACATAAATGTTTAGTTCACATTTGGTGAATAGCCCTTGCCATTATCTTTTTTTCTGGTTAATATTTCTGTTCCTTTTTAAATGACTCATCGATATCCCCCAGATGACTTATGGTCATTCGCAAGTCATGAACTAGGGGAGAAGGAAATGCATAGAGTAGGAAAAGGCCACACGTCTATGCACATCTGCTTTGTCTTGCTTCTGAAACTATAGAGTTCAGTGAAACTACACCATCTCCTCACTCTTCAGTAGAGGTCCTTGCATCTTATCCCTGGCCAGGGTCAGTTATACCCTTATATTATATAGCACTTCATTCCATCCTCGTCATTTCATGCTAGGAATAGGAACACTAAATTCAAATATCAAGGTAGTGGGCTTCCTTGGTGGCGCAGTGGTTGGGAGTCTGCCTGCCAATGCAGGGGATACGGGTTCGTGCCCTGGTCCAGGAAGATCCCACATGCCATGGAGCAGCTAGACCCGTGAGCCATGGCCACTGAGCCTGCGCGTCTGGAGCCTGTGCTCCGCAAGGGGAGAGGCCACAACAGTGAGAGGCCTGAGTACCGCAAAAAAAAAAAAAAAAAAAAATCAAGGTAGCAGCGAAAAGTATCATATTAACTTTGATTTAGGTGTTCTTGAAGAATAATACTACTATGATGAGCTTTTAAATTTTTTATACATTTATCTATTTTTGGACTCATTTTTAATTGACTATTCTGTGAGAAATCTTTTTTTTTTCTATTAATATATAAACTATTTTCTTGCAGCTTTTCAAATTCTCTCAAGCTTTCTTACACTTGAAAGAAACCTCGGAAGCTTATGTGTCTTTAACACATCTTTTCATTATCAACTGACCACGTAAGAGACAGCAGGTACTGGATCATGGGCTTTCTACAGACAGCAACAGCGGGAATAATCACCAGAGAGAAACAGCAGTCAAAGGCAGAAATGGTTTAAGTGGGCCAGAGGCAAATAAACACAACAGAGACCTCATGATTAATATTCTAAACTATATCCACAAATCCATAAATCTGAAAGGTATGCTCTATTTACAGGGGCCAGTCATAGACCCCATATCTTTTAGTGATCGTTATACCTTGTTTCAAGTTTTCTAGAATTTTCTGAGGTCATTCTGCCAAATCAGGTAGCCTTCAGGATTTGATAAGAGCCCCACTAGAGTCATCCTGAAATGTTGTACCACTTTGGAATATAGGCCATATGGAATGGTTTTCCCCAATGCTCTGAATAAGGCAGTCAATGTATATGACAATTTGGTCAACACCATGTCAGTAATAAATAGCCACATTTATGTGGGCTTTTATGACCAGTTTACATTGTGCTTAAGCCAGGCTCTGAATCTATTCCAAATCCAACCACATGAGAGAAAATGCATTAACGCAAACATGAAAGAGATCTGTTTTCACTTTGTCCACTTTCATTAAGGTTGGACAGCCCATAATCTTTCCATTTGAGAGCTTATTTGGTAAATTAATGATGACTGAGGAGTATGTTGGTTGGATATGTGTATAATTTCCCCCCTTTACTCTCGAGAATCTCTGCACTCAGTCTATTATTTTTTTGAGGTAAAATGGGAAGAGTAAATAATAACTCATTTTTCAAGAACTACTATGGACATCTAGGAAGCAGGTGCCGTATGGTGGTTAAGAGTCCAGACTTGGGATTGAGCAAATCTGGGTTCTGAGTCCAGTTCTGTTAATTACGAGTTCTGTGACTTAACCTCTCTGTGAAGTGAAGAGAAATGAGAGCAAGACCTACATCAGGGTATGTGAAAAGGATTAAGTGTGAAAATGCACATAAAGCACTTGGCCCAATGGCTGGCATCTAGCAGGTGTCCACCATCAGTATCATTAACATCACTATGTGCCAGCTCTGAACAAGGGGCTTTACACAACACTCCCGACTGTAATCCACCAGAGGAAGTGAAGTTTTTAACACTGTTTTGTAGGGGAAGAAACTGAGACTCCTAGAATTGAGCTACATAAGCGTGGTGCTCATTTTTGTAGAAGAGCCACTTAAGAAAGAATCATGCCATTTCCATGCTGCTGCCCCTATCCTAAGAGCACTGAATGATAATCCCAAGGGTATGAAACATGACTTTCTAAAATAACTAATGACATTATATATGAGTTGAAAGTAATGGAAAAAATGAACTAACACTTTTTTTTTTGGCTGCTATATGAAGATGGCTTTCTCTCACTGCCTCAGCACCTACAGCCCAATCTGTCCTGCTAGGGAAACAGAAAGGTACTGATGGGGCTTTTTTACTAGCTTTTGTCCAGTTCATGATATAATTATCACTTATTTTTCTAGGTTTTTTTTTTTTTTCTCACCATGAAAAGAATCACTTAATCACATATTAAAAACAAAGAAAAAATTAATGTTTTCAGTGACAAGTTCTCTGATATTCACTGCAATAAACAAGAATAGGATTATATACTTGGCTTATCATTTTGAAAAGAAAAACTATTATTAAACATTCAATCATTAAATATCATAATTTAGTTTATGTTGTATTTACAAAGGAGAGATTATATGTAATTATTCACATAAATATGTGTATATATATATTCATAGATTTCTATATTCATGGATATACATTTGATCTCAGATATTTGGAGAAAGGGAAACCAGACCAAAATGATTTCTCATTTCCCCCTTTTCTACTTTAAGATTTTATTTTACTACAAACCTGGAGAGGTAGAATTCACTACCCAGAAAGTTTGTCATGACCTCACTCTTTCCAGATTAAGCTAAGAATAATGAAGGTGTGAGAAAATTCAGTAAAGCTACGGATCACCTCTTTAATTCTGAAAACATTTGAGGATTTTCTTTTTCATTTGGGAATCGATGAACCAATAATTCTTGTAGAGCCCAGTGAATTATTTTAAAAAACCTACATACATATTTTTGCTTGTTTTATTGATTTTACCTAGAAAATGCCACCATATCACCCTCTTATCTTGTTCCTAAGTGAGAAAAACTTGGTCACACTATATAATTAAATTAAAACCAGCATTTCTGAACCCAGTTTCCTTCATTTTAATTTGGACAACAGGTGATTATAACATTTCCCGGTATTTCCTATGTTTCATGTTCACACATGTTTGTCAAGCAAATATAATATAAAAGTCCCTTCTTGGGACTTCCCTGGGGTCCAGTCATAAAGAATCGCCTTCCAATGCAGGGGATGTGGATTCAATCCCTGGTCGGAGAACTAAGATCCCACATGCTGCGGGACAACAAAGCCTACATGCCACGACTACAGGGCTCACGCACCCTGGAGCCCACGTGCCACAACTAGAGAGAGAGAAAACCTGCATGCCACAACTAGAGAGAGAAAACTCCCATGCCACAACTAGAGAGAAGCCCATGCACCACAACAAAGAGCCAGTGTGCTGCAACTAAGATCCAATGCAGCCAAAAAACAAAACCAAAACAAAACATATCTTCCTAATGACTCCTGATTCCTGTTAGAGGTTCAGCTCAAAACTTATGAATACTTGGAGGATGAGGCAGAATAGCAATCTTATCAGTTTTAATTTTTCACTCTGCAGCTTGCCTCCATATTAAGTCCTCACATCCAGAAATGGTCCATAACTCTGAGATTAGCTAAGCCTATGAGATAATGAATCCTACTTCTTTAACTAACTTTCATGTGCTGACAGAGATTTATAAATGTCAGTCAATGATTATGTTTTTTTCAGGATACTTTTGCAATCAGTCTGCAGAGATTTGAATAGAAACCACTCAGCCTTGAGAAAGGAAAAAAAAAATCCTTGCTCAGATAAAGATATAGGGAAATACAATAACTAAATAAAACACAGGGGAGCTAAGTCAAAATAGAGAAGGTAGATTTCTTAGAAGGAGCTATAGAATTACAAAATAAGAAGAATTAGAAAGATTTAGTGATTCTACTTTATCACTTTAACACTGAAAAAAATAAACTCCAAAGAGACTTTTACAAGGTCACTGGAATACGTGAGCTGAAGTCAACTCTGAATCCAGTGGTCACTGCACTTCATTGGGAAGCCTTCCTCAGTAGGGTCCCTCACTCAGGGGTGGCTATAAGCACACTATGCTCCAGAAGTCTGGGCGCCTATTTTATATGTTTTTAAACAGAAGTTAGTAAAGGACACAGACACACAAGCAAACAAAAGGATTCCTACTAGTGAAAAGATGACTAATCACTTGGTCTTTTCCATTTTTAATTTGAGAGGTTTATGATTCATGCAGGTTGATGTGAGAGGCCAACCTCAGCATGAAAAGGTCTGAGGAACTAGGGAAAAAGTGAAAAAGGGAAAAAATATAATGATTAAACCCATAGAATCAAATGTGGCAGAGTTAGCCAGAACATCTTTGGCTAAGACCCACAGAGCCTGCCACACAGAGATTAGGCAGCGACTGAGGCTATCTGTGCCCCTCTGCTACCTCGGTACCCTCTGCTCAGTAGAATGGGAATGGCAGAGATTGGGAAGCAGCAGAACAGAGGTGGCTCAGGCACTCTACTTGTAATAACTTAAAAAAAAAACAAAAACAAAGCTTCCATGGAGCAAAAATTAACTTTCTGAGGCTACATAGATTTTAAAAACAATAATTCCAGCAGGGAGTACAAATTTGTATTTAGTCCATATGTGTCCTTTTGGGCGCTTTAGTGTTTCATTGGGACTAGTGGGAAAAAAATCTGTTTATGAGCTAAAATGTTCCAGAGTTCTGTGGATATATTCCTGGGACCCTCTGACTAAACATATACTGCATACATTTACATATGATCAACCTGATTCTACAAAACTGTGTAATCAGATTATATATATTTATACACTAAAAAATGCAGTCTGTCTTCATGCATCTCCCAGAAATATCTATGGCAATATATTGGCAGAGGAAATCCCTTCACTATATTAGTGCATGATGGGAATTTGTGATTAGGCAAGGAAATAGGAAGAGAAAAATTGATGTGACATGTCCCCACTTGAACAATATTTCCTCATTCAAGGCTTTTAATATATTTTATACACATTCCTCAGTAGAGTAAAATACAAATATAGATCCAGTAGGATTCACCTAGTCTTTACCTGATTCTAAGTTCGCTGATGGAAACATCACTTTGGGTACAGTTTCTCATGTCAGAATCCCCTGTGCCTCACATATGGAGAATCTAATTCAGTAGGGCCAAAACAAGGCTAGGAACGCATGTCTTTTAAAAGTTTTAGAAAGCCAAATAATCTGTCATATATTTACGTTTAAGAACCTCTAATTCACAGCATCATCACTTTCCCTTAGCACAAATTCCAAACATAAAACTCTCTCAACATTAAGTATAGAACTGTTCTCAAGAACCAAATATCTAAAGTCATGTGACAGGGTAGATAATTTTGAAGGACAGTGCCAGCCCAAATGTTTGGGTGAAGGAAATTGAGAGTCAGTTCCTCAAGCCAGCGTATCAATTGCCTCAAGGGCAGCAGTGATGTTTCATTTGTATCCTCAGCTTCTAGCACAAAGCTGGATCCTGAAAAATTGCTTGATGAATGAAAGTTGCATACTTGTGGGAGACAGTGGACCATAGACATTTTGTAATGTCTATGTAACTGAGAGAAGACCAGAAAGTAAAAAGAACTAGGGGAGGTACGTTAGATCTCGATATTTATCATCCACTTTCATACTGCATGGGGTTTGAACCAAAACTTAGATGGTCAAGGACATGGAGGTTGGAGAGCTGTACTTTGCTGCACTTAAACATATGAATGAGTAGCTCTAGTATTTATTTCTCATCTTTCTTTACATTGTCAGGGTACTGTTTCAAGTCTAAGGAATCTTGTTTATATATATGCTTATTGATTCATTTCCCATGCTATTAGCAAGAGATAAAAGTAGCTATTTCCAAAGGAGTAAACGATGAGGATGCTGAATGAAAGTGGAACATAGCCAGTGGTAGGACCACTGTGCCAGGTGATCATTCTGATGAGGAGTGGGAAGGTAGAGCTCCGCTGTACCAGTCTTTTAAAAAAAAAAACAACAAATGATGATTTATATGTAGAAACCACTGCCCTTTTATGTCTAAGTCTTTAAGGGGAGGATAAGGGAAGTCCAAGAAGGATACCACCTGAGACAACATGAGCTAAGTCTTTATTAAGCATAACTTGACATTAACTGGCACCTCATTTCCTCTCAAATGCCAGATTACAAAGATTTTACTGTGTGTGTACTCCATGTCTATAGGGTAATGAGATGGGGTTTTTATGTGGTTTATGGAAAGCAGTTCTCACTATTTTATAGCTACTTCCCGCCCCTTTCCCTACTGTCAGCAGCAAATTCTCTTTCTTTTAATGTTCTATATCCCTATCTCAATTTCTAATCTTAGGTCAACTATTTTCTAAATGTTCAATAAGTTCAATTTCAAGTTTTTCTGTTTTTCATCTCTTATCGGTCTGGATTTACCACTCATTAGGAGTAAAAAGAGAGGAAAAAAATACATTATTTTTGTTGAGATTTATATTCAGCTGTTGAAACTAAGATGAATATTCCAGATCACTAAGCAGTTCACCAGTACAGAGAGCAGAAATAAAACCAAACTATGTTTAAAACATTTTAAGAAATTAAGAGTTTTTTACCTAATTTTTACCAACAAATTATTCAGTTGAGTAAATATGGGGAGAAATTGTGGGGGTTTCAAACCATCAGGAATAGAATAATCTATAATCAGGAGGTTTAGGAGTAAGAAGATTTGTTTGTGGTAAACAGTACAAGCATGTTATCAATTAGAACCATAGCATAGACTTCTTCTCTTGGAAAGGGAGATTAGTTTTGGATTGTAACATGTAGTTTTATGGAGTTTCTCCCCTTAGATTTGCAGTTTAAATAATTTCAAAAGAAAAGCTTTCTAATTTCCCACAATCCACGGGAGGCTTGTGTTTCTGCACTCTTGCTCATACACTAGAAATTCTGTTGTATTAGTCTCCATCCCTCCCTGGGGAGCAGATGATGCCTCTTCATCCCTTGCAGAGCTGGCCTCTAAATGGTAATGAAGCCCACTGAGGAATGCAGGAAAAATCATGAAAAAGAAAGAGCCAGGTTAAATGATACTCCAACTGCTAAATCTCAATGATGTCAGCTCCTTGAGAAACATGTGCATATGCATTTTCCCCAAAAAATCCCACTTAAAGTTCCTGTTCTCCTACTTTCTGAATTTTTTTCACATTCCCTCAAACAAAAGCGTACCACCAAGGCTTATGTACACACCTAAATCATCCTGCATTTACCATATGACATTCAGAGAAAGGGTTTTAAAGACATTGAACCTCTGCTTGGACATGAAAAGTAAATGAGTATTGTAAAATTTCTCAGCAAAATCAGTTTACTGGGAGTGATTTGGAAGGTCAGAAGAAATTCTTTTTTTTCTGTTGCAGCTGCTTAAACACTGGCTAGAAATGAAGACTTTGGAACAGCTTTTTTGCTTTATGGCCATGATGCAACTCAGTGGTTTCAAACATTTTACCAAGGACAAGCCAATCCTGCAAATAGGTCTGTTTTCCACCATTTCTTTAGAAAAGAAAATGTTTAGCTTTCCCCAGTCTGTCAATCTTGTGGTAAGGAAATGCCACCGGGGTACCTTTTATAAGAATCAGGGCTCAGAAACAGCTGTACAAATCATAAAATGAGTTTTTTCCCCTTTTAATCCAATTGGTATTCAAGTCAATGGGCATTTTCAGAGACAAAATATAAAGCAAACTCACTTTGAAATCCAGTCTGAAGAAGAGACACACACTACATGACAACCTGTTTAAAAGTGGATATTCTGATCAATGTTACTGGAAAAAATGAGGGATAATCATTTATGATACTATAAGCAAAGGCTCTCCTAGAGCTCTCTGCTTACATGTACATAGTAAAGCAAATTGATGCAAAAGCCCAGGGTCTCTTGAAAAGGAAGAAATACGTCCTTGAGAGATAATATGAAGGATATTATTCTTTCATAAATTAATATTCTCTCCTTGTCAGTGTTAAATTAAAAAAGACTAAAATCCCCACATAGGAAGCTAAATAAAGGCTTCCTAGTGCACAGCAATAACAAGTGAATCACTGAAACCCATTTCAACCCCAGAGGGACAGAGAATGGTAAATCATTTCCTTCCCCCTCACCTGCCCCTCCCTGCCAAAAACCATTTTGCTGTTAGACCTCACCCTATTAAAATATAATTTTATCCTACTTGGTGTCTGCCTCTGTTGCTGTTAAGGGTCTAGCCGCCTTTCTTCACACACCAATGGGAGTGAACGCACTACAGACAGAAGGCAGAACCACAGCTGCCCTGGTAGCAACACAGGATGTGACCCTTGATTTAATTGTGCGGTGCAATGTGTCCCCCAAATGGGTTCTGAAAGCTCTGTTTTAAGAGTATCTGATCTGGGTAATGTGTGGCAAGGGCTGATCTCCTTTCCTGGTTCTCTTCCTCCCTCTGTGAAAAAGAATATAGGTCATGGAGGAGATAAACACCCAGGTCTAGGATAGACTTTTCCATTTAAAGTGGTTCAATATGTTCTGAGAATCTCACCTGGTGCCTTACACAGAGAGTTTGCAAAAAAAAAAAAAAAAAGAAAAGAGAGAAGAATAAAAGAAAAAGAAAAAATACTGAACGCTGCTTCCTTAGTGAACCAGTTTCAGAGAAGCAAACAGCAAAATTCTGTTACAAATAAATTATTATGAAACAATTTCTCCAAAGGTTTCAATTTCTAAAGAGCTCTGCCTGGCTTTGTGGAGCAGGAAATCTGGAGGAAAGGGGTGCTGTGGTAATCACCCAGGACATAACCGAGGGGGTTGGAGAATTATCTCAGAATTTGGCTGGTAGTAGATGAAGAGCAAAGGTTCAGATTGCTAAACTCACAGCTTTTGGGAAATTAGGAGATGGTGAGAAAATCCTCGAGTCATCAGGATGAAAAGAATCAACAAATTCTCTGATAGAAATGCTTCCTAGTGCACAGCAACAAGTAAATAAATGGAAAGGTAAACACATGTATATGAACAGGCTTCCCTGTTCTCCCCTATCCCTTTTCCTCCATATTTACTTTGGACAGTTGAATATCATTCAGCAATCAGCTTTTAATGAGAACTAATTATGAGGGAGACACAGAACAAGATCCTATTCACACAAAGTCAATCAAGGCATGATTTCTAACTACTATAACACACATAAAAATCCTTCAATGTAGTACTGCCCATTTGGCTTTGAATCTGTCATCAGTTGGATAATGGTTGATGTGATCTTTCAAGGCCTAAACTTTTCTGAGTGCTCTCTATGTGTCAACAACTCTTGTAGGCACTTTAAATTTGTTTCCTAATTGTAATCTTCCCAGGTAGCACTGTTGGTTAAATATCTACCACCGTTTCACTGATGATGAACCAGATTCTGAGCAATGAAATAATTTGCCCAACGTCACTTATGATGGCAGAACTGAGGTTTAGATGCATTTATGACTCAAAGACTACTGCCTATTAACATGTAGGTATTGGTGTTCTTTATTTAGGTAGTTTATGCAATGAAGAATTTGAATCTATGGTTAACAATCTCCTCCCAGACTACTTTGTGCAGAAATGGAAACATAAGGAAATATGATCATGAAGTGAGCATCTTTCTCATTGATGATAATGTTCAAAATGGATACACACTCACTTGGAATATGTAAGTGTACTCTCTCACCTTCATCCCATAGGAGATGTGGCTCTGCACACCTGGTTCCCAGAGAGAAAGACTGTGGCTAGCTGGAAACATTACATGGCACTAGGGGAGCCTGCAATGCACTATTGGTATTATACTTTCTGATTATGGCAAAGATTAAGCTCACAGCTTCCTCATATGTTAGATAATATTAACAAAGTTCAGCATGAATCAAGAGAATAAATCAAAATTAATTTATCCTTCTTCTCAGGGGTCGACCAATTTCCTGTAATAATTAAAGAAAAAAGCCTTATTTGTATCATAGGTTTCAACTTTGAATGTTATGTTTCCATTTATTATTCATTTATTATTTTATCCAGTCTCCATAAATATTGATTTATATTTTAGAAATAAACACATTGGTTTATTAACTTTCACAAAACTAATAGTAAAATAAATTGTTCACAGATTCTTAACATTATTAACTCAATAGATTCATTTGATTTCCATAACTGGAAAATAGATTAAGTACAAAATAAATGAGTATTTTTAGTTCTTATACTCTATTTCAAAATACTATAAAATATGTTAGTACATACTAATCTCCTCTTAGGTTTATGCACATATTCATTTGATGCCCAGTTACATATTTATTCTTGGAGAGAGGTTTGATGAATAACCACTAAGTAACTGGGGATAGACATAGCATTTAGGTGGAGTGGCATTGTAAGTCACATAATAGAGCACTGGCCTTTTTTCTTAGCCCTCAAAAATTGTTATAGAGGTATGAGAAGGGCATGGAAGTAGAGGAAACTATATTTATTCATTTACCACATATTTAGTAAACATTTACTATGGAAGAAGTGTATCCCAAGCAGAAAGAAAAGCAACTTGACAAGGTCTATTTTGACCCACTCAAGAGCAAGTAACAAGATCAGTGTGACTAGAGTGAAATATGCTCGGGTTAAGCGGCAGGAGATGAGATCAGATGGCATAGACTGGTTAAATTATGTAGTGCATTGGGTGTTCAGCAAGGACACTGAATTTCATTATTAGTGAAATGGGAAGCCAGTGGAGGATATCAATTAGAGGCATTGCATGAGCTGAGAATCTGACACTATCTGGACTTGCTTCTTCTCTTTTAATGAATATTATTCATCTATAAGCTGAATCATTACAGGCAATATATATTCTTGGTTCCCTTTACAAGATGATGAATCTAGAGGTTTTGACTAGGCCCATTATTGGAATACTTAAAAAGAAAAACCTGATAACCAGAGAGGGGTATGGGGCAGGTTGGAGGGGGGCCAGGCCAAAAATCAGAAATAGATAAGACTTTTGTGTTGCCCAAGAATGGATGGGTAATACAGAGAGGAAAACCAAGTGACAAACTAGAACTGCGAAGTTAGTACTGTGGCAGGAGTAGAGGGACAGGCATCAAACCTGGGATCAAAGATGAGTCTAAAACCAACAACACCAGATATTGCCAGTAGCTTCATGAGGTTTAAGAGAAATTCTTTAGATCACAGCCTGCCACTACAAGGAGTGTGTTTGACATGAGGAGGATCAAAATTTTGTCAAAATTCTGGCAAATAATAATATAATTCCTCCTTATGATAATATCTTAAAGTTTCATTAATTTTAATTTAATTTTATCTTTTAAAAATTCTGCCATTTCTTAGTTAAGGAAACTAGAGAATTTAAGCCAAAAGACATACAATGCATAAGGGGCAAATCAGTTATTAAACTCAAATATTTTGACTCTCAATCCAGTGAGCTTTTTGCTCATTTAAACTTCCAAAAATATTTCACTTACATGATTTCAGACCATTTGAATTAGAGGTTTTACCATAACATTCCATATTTTTTAGGAGTCACTCAGAGAAAACATTAATTCAGACCCTAAATATATACATTCCTTGTTCATATATGATGATAGTTGAAGAGAAAGCATCTGTGAATAGTTGGATTCTTTTGTTAATAAATCTGCCACTTAGTTGAGGACCTTTTGGCTAGGTGTTACTTTTAATATAGACTGAAGTAGCTTAAAGCCAAATCTGTGAAATAATTGGATAACTGGTTATAATTAAAATCAAGATATGACTATAAAATCATAGACTTGTTTCCTTATACTATTTACAGATTGGAAGTGAAGTAATTAAAGATAAGTTTTAAAATTTGTTTAACCTCAGGCCTGGCTTATGTATATTAAAAAAGAAAAGAACAATTATTATATATAAAGAACATGTAATAACAAGTCACTGAAAAGTGTGTTGCTAGAGAAGCCAAAATTTTCTTCCTTATGGCTATATAAAAATTATATAAATCAAGCAGATAAGAGGAGTGGAATGCTTGCCAAGAAATGAGTAACCATATATAATTGACATCGTGGAACAACAAGAGTGGATGAGCAGCAAAAGAAACCAGGTCATAGTGCCACTGAGTCACAGGCTGTAATGGACAACTAAGAATATGTAAGATTTAACGAAAGTAGCATCTAAATACTTAGAAAGTCTACATCAGTTGTTCTTAACAAGGGGTGACTTTGTACCCCCTCCTCCCCCAGGAGACTTTTGATAACACCTGGAGACGTTTGTTATGTCCTAACTGGGGGTGCTACTGGTATCTTATGGGTAGAGCCAGAGATGCTGCTAAATATTTTACAATGCACAGGAGATCCCACAACAAAGATTCATCCAGTTCAAAATTTTAATAGTGCTGAGGTTGAGAAACACTGATGTAAATGAAAATTTTCCTTGCGAAACAACTTGGAGGAGAACTGTGCTATGCTAAACCAATCGCAATCAAGAAATCAGTGGTGGATGATGCCATAAACCAGGGCAAAATGATGTTGGAGAGCTGGAGGCAATTTGAGTCACCAATCACTAGGACAGGGGACGAGAAAGAAGTGGTGGATCTCTGCCATGGGATACTATGCTGCAGTTAGAAGGAACAGGTTAGACATATGCACAGCACTAGCCAAAACATGGCACTGATTAAAAAGCAAGGAACATGACTCTTCTTGAATTGTGGTTTTCTCAAGGGATATGCCCAGTAGTGGGATTGCTTTGTGACCACCTAGAGGGGTGGGATAGGGAGGGTGGGAGGGAGATGCAAGAGGGAGGGGATATGGGGATGTATGTATACGTATAGCTGATTCACTTTGTTATACAGCAAAAACTAACACAACATTGTAAAGCAATTATACTCCAATAAAGACGTTAAAAAAAAAAAAAAAAGCAAGGAGCAGAGTGAAATATCTATCAAAATACTCTTTAAATATTTAACAAGTACAATAAACAACAAAGTACACCCAAAATAATACATGTTCTGCAAAAACATCAATACACAAAAAATATTTGTTAAACTTCTTAACATCATAACCTGTCTAGAGAAGGAAGATAAAGGGTTATGGAAGGTGAGAAATGATCAACTAAGTCACTTAAGAGAGAGATAAATGAAGACAATGTGCCATCAACTGAGAATTCTGATTCCTAGAGTTCTCTTCATCTGATGCTCAAATATATATAGTGCTAAAAGTATTAACCCTAAGTGTGAATATTCAAAATTAGGACAGATGGTGATCAAATAGAATTTTAATTATTCACATCTAGATTCATGGATATTCTCATTAAGGAGAGATATGAAAGAAACATTTTGGGGGGAATAAATTAACTGCTTCTTAGATCAAGTAATTATAGAATCCATAAGGAAAGGAAATACACTGAACGAGTTCTGCATAAAAGACAGGAAGTGAATCAGAAATTATACAAACCACTATATATTAGTGATCAGTATATGATTAAGTTTCACATTCTGCTGAAAGTGGGGAAGCCAAGAAACATCGAACACATGCTAACTCAATTTTATAAAAGGGACCTACATCAAAATGTGGATATTAGAAAAAAATGTAAAGGAGTTGGGAAAAAAAAAAGACAAATAATCTACCAGAAACCTGGAGACTGTTTAAAACACCTTATCAGAAGCCCAGGCAAAATGTGTGCCACGAATCAAGAAATCCAGGTGCTCAAACAAAATCCCTGTATGGCTAACTGGAAAGCAAAAGAGGTCATTGTGGATGAGCGGGGAGAATGGCATTTTTAATGGTACAATTGGCCAAGGGAGCAAAATAACAAAATCTACAAAGTAAGGCAAAACAAGAAAGCCCACGAAGTAAGGCAAATCAGGTTAAAAAAACCTAAGAACAACTAAAAATGACTCTAAGAAACACTGTGCTCGATATTCCAAAAAAAATTAATAAAAGCTTTTCTTAAAAAAATAGAGCAAGATGCCAGGTCAAGAATCACTAGTACTATACAATGATAGTGGTGGAAAAGCTGACCCTTGGAATTAAAAGAATCTGACAAAAGAATCAATGGATTCTTTATTTCAATTTTTATTATAAAAAAAAGGTAGCTGAATGTTTAGTTCAAAATAATCCTCAAAATTAAAAAACGTCTAGAAATTTTAAAAACTTTGTAATTCCATGTATTCTTCACATCATTATTTACTGTCACAATTAGGTGAGCAACATTTTTAAAGTATGGATTTGGGGGCCCCAATATTGGAGACTGTGAAACAGACATCCACAGGTGGAGCCTGTGACTCTGTATTTTTAACAAGTTCCCATGTGATTTTGATGATCAGCTTGTTTAGGGACCACTGTTCTAGATCTAATTAAAAACCAATTTAAATTAAGCAATTACCATGACTAAAGTAACTCATTATTCAAATCACTTGTCACAATACATCACCCAAATCCATACTCAGCCAGAGGACTGGTACAAGCTAATAGCTATTGCGATGGTTACCCCGAGAAGTACAGAATGTGGATAAAATGTTCTAAATGTCACCTTCATATTTGGACATCTGAAAGGTGCATTGCTAGGGAAGCCAAAATGTTCTTCCCTATGGCTATATAAAAATTATATAAATCAAGTAGATAGGAGGAATGGAATGCTTGTCAAGATGATCTACAAAGTCAAGATGGTTCTACACTTATATGTGCATAGCAATTTAGTGAAAAGGCAATATGGTATTCTCTAAAGAAAAATTATTCCTATCAATTATTAGGATTATTTGACAGAACTTTACAAGAAAGAAGCAGCTGATATACTTTACTCAGAATTTAAATAATAAAAAGTTACGTAGTTATGGTTATTAAAAATGGTTGATCAACATTGAGTAGGAAGATCAAATATTTTAGAAGAGAGAGTGACTTGCAGGCAAAAAAAAAAAAAAAAAAAAAAAAGGCTGTGGTGAGATAGGCTTTCTCCAATGCTGAGGTAATGATACCAAGGAGTAATGATTAATTTTATATGTGAACTTGGCTGGGCCATGGGTTATCCAAATAGTTGGTCAAACAGTATTCTGGATGTTTCTGTGAGAAGACTTTTGAATAAGGTTAACATTTAAATCAGTAGACTTAGTAAAACTGATTGCCCTCCACAATGTGAGCAGGCCTCATCTAATCAGCTGAAGCTCTGAATAGAACAAAAGGCTGACTTCCCCATGAGTAAGAGAGAAGTCTTCTGTGAGACAGCCTGCTAACTGAAATATCTGCTCTTCCTGGTTATAGCGGCCTTCCAGGCTTCAGACTCAAAATGGGACATTAGTTCTGCAGATTTTGGACTCGCCAGCTTCCATAATCACGAGCCAATTACTTACAATCTCTCTTTAATTTTCTCTCTTTTTCTGTATCCTCCCGCCTCCCACCCACTCTCGGTTCTGTTTCTCTGGAAAATTTTGACTAATACACAAGGTATCACCTACCTGGTAATCTACCAGGACCTATCTGAACATCTCTACAATGATTTGAAATAAGGTCACTTAGGGAAACTTTGAGACTTTCAAGTAGCACTAGATATTTAAAGAAAATGATATGTCTAGTGGAGGAGTACAAACTAAAACTGTTCCATGTGTGAGTTAGCATAAGAATGGAAACTATAATACATTTAGCAAGTGGAACTCACACAGGCATACACACACACACACACACACACACACACATTATACTTCAGGATAATGGTTTCCTCTTGTGGAATCATTCCTAAAAATATTGTCTGAAAAACACAAGGCCAAAGAGAGCTATGACAATTATTGGGAAGGCAGTTAAGAGAAAAATTAACCAGTAAATATGCTTTTATCCTTGAATGAACTATAATTCATCTAAATAAGAATGTCGAATGTAGTTCTGTATGCCATACCTTAAGAAAGAAATAGCAGTATAGAAACAGATTCAGAGATGGTATAACAACTAGGAAAAGGTGTGTGAGTTTTTTCAAAAAGATATGAAATTTAAAGAGCTAAAAACTTGAGGGTAAGAGTGGAGGTAGAGTTGGAGGAATTACATTTATAAAATGATAAAAGATGTGAATATGATGAATATTTATTTGTTTTTCCAGTTCTGGAATATTATAATTAGTAGGCATCTCTTGCAGCACAGAAGAGATAATCCCAGAATCAATAAATAGAAGCAGCTGAAGACCTTAAGGAATAGCAAATTTTAATAGTTTGGTCTCAATTTTTTGGCCACCAATGTTCACCAAGGGGAAAAATGCTATTCATGGATTATCACGTAAGTAAAAGTTATTTACATGATATAGATTATAGACCTGGAAAAAATGTCAAGATATTGCCACTTCAAGACCTATGCTTCGAAGCAGGACAATTATTATTATTTCCATTGTAATACTTGGGCAATTGAGACAGAGTGGTTGACTACTTTTTCCAAGAAATTTTCCAAACAATAAAACAGAATTAGAACCCAGGTATTTTGCCTCCGAGAGAGTGTTCTTCCTATTGAATAACACGGACATGTACACATATGTGCAAAGCAATCAGCTGTATGATGATTTATTCCTTGTAACTGCCACTACTGTCACATAACCCCTTTAAAAAAATTGCATAAAGTGAACATAATCCTATGGTTCTATCATAAAGCTAACCTGAATTAAAATGGTATTATTCTGCTGTGGTGGTTCTCAAAGTATGTTCCCTGGATCAAAAGCAGAAAAAACATCTGGAAACTCACGAGAAATGCAAACTTTTGGGTCCCGATTCTACTGACTTAGGAACTCTAGAGTTAAGACCAAGCAATTTGAGTTTTATCAACCCCTCCTGGTATGCCTGGTACACACTACACTTTAAGAATTACAGATTTAAAAACAGCAGTTTTGGAGAAGGAGTAGAAGAAAGAACAATTTCTTCATATGACTTTTTTTTCCATCCTCAAGTGTTTTATATATCTTCAAAGAATTTAAATTGTTTAAAATGAGGCTGATTGTGTTAGATGTATTATTAAAAAATCATCTTTCAGACTAAAGATGTGAGCGCCTATGTCTGACATTTTATGCATAAATAGAGTTATGTTGTAGAATATGTGCCTAGGATAATGAGTAAATAAAATAAAAGACCTCCGATCAGGCATTTCTTGCAGACCATTTGTTCTCACCTCACTTTAAGACACTTGTATTTCCAATGATGCTGGGCCACATAGGTTTCATTTGGAAATGTTGGTGGAGTGCAAACCACTGTAACTCAGTATAACTCACATACACCTTTCTAAGAATGATAACCACTACCTCCTCCTTTCCTTAATTACTATCTGAAATTATGTAGCTTTAGTACTTGGTCCTCAACAGTGCAAATATGTTATTCCATCAAATCCTAAGAAAACACATAAATGCTCAAGAATGACCCCATAACTTAAAACGTTTCATTGCAGAGATAACTTCATAGGTAAACATTTTTTCCACTTATCATATGCTATACACTTAATTCTGTTCAAAAAGAGCATTCTATATGTTTACAGTGACATTGATTTTGAAATTAAAACAATGACTCAACACTGGCATTCAGTCTCATTCTAAGATCACATTTACAATTATTTGTCTAAGTTTCAACTCCAGCTGTGACAACAGGCTACTGACAATCTGAACAGTACTACCTGTGACTCCAACCTGCCTCACGTAGCAGTCTGAGATCTATTTAAAATGCAATTTGCACTTTAAAATCAGAATAATCAATATTCAGAGTTCTTATACCTCCAGTCCCTTATCTGTAGATCATATTGTCAAAATGAAAATGCACAGCCATGAAACTATAAGCATTGAACTAGAGTGTCACTTTTAGGATGCAAATGGTAAAAGAATAGAAATACAGAGAACTGGTGTTTTTTTAACTGGTAATCTTTGATTGGCTCAGAGATATGTTGGTGAGGAAGGGATTTCATCTACCTAAATACATCTGGGATTCATTCAAATGTCTGGTCTAGGAATTAAAAGAGGAAAGAGCACCTTATATTTGCAAACTACATTATCCTCTGGCTCTTATGTTTTGTAAAGTGACAGTCTTACATAACTGCTCCAGTTAAGTTTCATTTGAATTTGGTGAAGGAAAATTCATGCTGGTGATGTTAAAGATTCTCAGAGAAAAAGGTTTAATGTAACCACTATTTTATTAATTTTCTAAAGCAGGATGTTTGTCTTGGCTGAAATGGAGAATAACAAGAAAATGCCCCTTTCCTCCCTCTGCTCTAGTCGCAGAGCTATGTTTATGGGTCTTCATGAAAAGAAATATTTTTTTCAAGTTACTGAAAAAATTAATCCATAATACTCTGAATTTTATGTGGCATCATCTACTTTTCATTTTGAGCTTCTGATCTTTTATCCTTTTCGGCTCTTTGAATTTAGCTCTGCTGCCCCTGTCCCTGTCATTCTTGCATAAATGAAAACTATGGAATTCAACAAGTGAGGCAATCTTGGAATAACAGTTAAATAAAATAAAGAAACTCAGAGCAGTTCTTCTCTACCAGGCCACACGAGTCTGCTCACTTCACCCTTATCCAAGTATTTAAATTAAAAGTGAAGCAGATTGACAGAGGTTTCATCCAGAAATGTTGATGCAGTGCAAAGCATCATCACCTAGATCGGCTCACGTCTTTTCTGGAATGGTGGTACTATTGCTTTCTTTCCTCCATAGCTTAGCTGAAACCATTCAGTGTTAGCATTCTGTCTTCAACAGGAAATACTGATTATACCATCATATTGCCAGAGACACATACCCACATATATAAATCACTCAATACCTTAAAATATTTTTCACTACAGAAAAACATCAAAGAGTGTGCATGTGTTTCCCTTATCTGGTGAGGCATACTCAATTCTGTTCAGCAAGTATTGATCAGCATTCTAGGATTTTGTCAAGGATGGGAATAATCAACCTATCAGCTGGAAATTCCATGGGGAAAGAAAATCCCAACAAAACAGAAGTCTACTGGCTAAATTAATACATTTGTAGTACATTCATAAAATAGGAATGTGGTGGGAGAAGCACAGAAAGACAAGCAGATGAACTAAAATTGACTTTTCTTGTAAATATGCATATGATACAGTAAGATCAGTATCACTAATCAAGGTTATCCTCCATAAAATGTATGTGATAAAGAGTCCCTGCAAACAACTCTCAAATTGCTAAACAATAGTTGTTTTTAAATAAAATCAACAAATTGACTACATGCATATTACCTGAGGCCATAGATGAAGAATAAATCTTATTGTTTTAGTGATGTGTCTATACACTCTAGCAACAGCTTTTTTGAAAGTGAATAGGTTTGTATATATACAAAAGTCTTTGAATATATAAATATAAAACATTTTATGATCAATGAAAAGTTTGGCTCAAAATATCTACTCTCTACATTTATTTATCTCTCCTGCTTTTATCTCTACACCCTTCTTTACTAATATATGTGGATTCCACCTGTACTAGTTATTTTCATAATATTTCTTACTTGTATATATTACTCCTGGTATGACACATGATATGATATGATTTGGTCTGGGTTTTTCTATTTATAGATACTCTTAGCCTCTGCAGTCAATTCAATAGGGAGAATGAACCATTCATCAATGTGAACACCTTTCAGTGAAGACTTTGAAGGGATTGCAGCTTGGCTTGGCTACATTTCCACAGATGTGTGCACCCTGTGACTGAGATAACCACATGTTCAATTATCTCACTTGAACTTGCAAGTAAGATAAATATACTTTTAAAAACAGTAGAAATGTTAGAACAATAATAACATATCTTTTAATAAAATATCTACTAAGAGTAACCTTGCCATCTTCCAAATGTAAATATTTAACTTCTATGACCATAAAATTTGTTGTAAAACTACATGATGAGTATCCTTTGATCTAAAGGAGCAGCAAGGTCACATTAAAATCACCTGGAAAGGGAAAAAGAAAAATAGAGAGGAGTTTGTGTTTTGAAATTATTAAGAAGAATCCAGGAGGCCCTCCTGCCCCAAATAATATCCCTCAAAAACCAGATTTCATGTCTGGAATTTCCAATTCCACTTCTTTGGGGAAAGAACCTCAAATTTTTGTCTCTTCTCAAGCACACACATACACAGTGCTTTCTTACCTCTCTCTCTTCCCACTTGGCAACTCTCTGAAATACCTTTTATCTTCTGTCCCTCATAAACACCTTCTGTTAACCTAGATTCACCTCCTCTAGGGTATGCTTCCTGAGAACACTCCAGGCAGGTAAATGTCCCCTTCCCTCAATTCTGGGCTCCCTTGATCTTTTGCTGATACAATTCTTATCACTCATTACAAAACTGTAATTACCTTAAAGTGTTAGTCTCTTTCACTAAACTGAGTATCTCTATAGAAAAAAAATTAAGCAACTATTAGTGATTATTCCTTTATTTGAAAATCACCTACCAAAGAAGTGGCAAGCTAGTGACACAGAGTCCAAATTCTGCCTATAGGTATATTTTGTTTTACACCTGAACAGTGTTTCAAAAGGATTAGAATTTTCACATGAAAACCTACATTTCTGGCTTGTACTAAAAAATCTAAAGATCTCACAACACTAGGTTTTCATTTTCACATGACACCATTAGGCTGTAACCGAATAATGGCTTTCCATTTTAGACATGGCCAATGTCTCCAATTTGCCTCAATCCTCAATATTCAAAGTTAAGTTGTCTTATATCTTTATTACTTTATAATACTACATACTTGCCCACGGTACTTATTTGTGTTGGAGATTCCTGGTCTATTCAGATTAACCATTAAGATTACTAGAAGAAAAATCAAAGAATGAAACACACTGGCATTAGCAGGAGCTAAATTTCATAGCATACAGAGCATTGTAGAAGGCCAGGCCTGGTTCAGGCAGAAAAGGAGAAAATCTAGGCAGTAGTAGATATGAGCAGAAATTGGTAGAAAGCTATTAGACCCTCAAGGGAGGTAAGAATCACAGAATACAGAATAGGAAAGGCAAAAGATTATTTTCACCTTCTTCACAGCTTTACTTAAGTACTAGCCATAATAATTGTAATTAAATCAGTAAATACATTAAAACATTCAACACTGTAAAGAGAAAACATTTGTGGAATAGTGTTTTATGTATCTTCCTGATAGTTCCTTTCTAAAAAATATTCCACCTCTTACAGTGTTTGACTTCACATCAGTTCCTTCTTTTCTACACCTGATAATTTAAAAATTATTAATTCTAATGATCTCTGCTGGTGAATTTTATTAGGCACTGTTTATACAAAAGTCCCCAGGTACAATAATTTTGTGGATGTATATATATGTGTGTGTGCACATGTATATGTGTGTTTGTACATTTTGTAGGAAAAACAGAATTAAGAGAGAATAGGGAATGGAGAGTGGTAGAGAGAAAGATGGAGAGAGAGAGATGAGGAGGTGATTATTGAAAAGCTAGGGCTCACATCAGTTATTAAAACTAAAAAATATGTTCTTTAAATGTTGACTAAAATGGTCGCTTTCTATTATGGTTACTTTATTCTCAAGTAAATCAGGCAAAAGGAACTGATTGCCCTGAAATGTTGAACTGTGAATGCCATGCTTTCATGTTCCTCCATGTAACGCTTTAAAAGAGGGGGGGTAGCCAGGAAAATGTCTCTGCAATGATAAGAAACAGCAGTCACCTGTTCTAAGTAAGCAACAAAGATGCCTGTGATTGCAGTAACAGAACACAGAAGGCAGAAGAAACGTAACACCCAAGAGAAAAGCACGTCCTTGACTACCACAAAATGTTTACAAAATTTTAATAGACAATCAGTTGTTTCAGACTTGTTTTTCTTACCACTGTGCTAGGCATTTTGGAAGATAGGGGGACAGAATCTGTTCTTAACTAGCTTATTTGCAGAGGTAAAACTATTGGTGTTAAGGGTGTATGACTAATTAGGTTACAATTGTCACCTAAACTTATACCTACGGCAATTTGAAACAGTGCCGCATAGGTAAGTGTCATACATTTTGCTTCATGCGTCAATGATTGTTGTCACTGTATGCCATTTGGAGATATACATTCTATTAGAACATTAGATGAAATTTCTAAATTCTGACTGAAATTCGTAGAAATGATAACCTAATCACATATCAGGAATTGTATTTCTGGATACCCTCTAGTGTTGGGGCTAATTGTTTAATCAGGGATCCATGTATTCATTAAAACTCCTTATGTGTGAGATATATAAGTAGATATGGATATACAGAAAATTTCTCTCTTTCTCCAAATATAATAATACTTCATTCCTAGATGCCAACTCTAGTAAATGCATAAATAAATTTTCCTTATAGAGATACCCAAATGAAAGCTATAGAGTTATTATAAAAAACAATTATATTTGTCCTTGGATAATAAGCAGAATTATTGCATTTTGTGGTTGATCATCTCTCGGGGTGCAGCCCTTGTTCAACTTCTAGACATAGAGCTTAGGTCCTCAGTCCAAGCTGCCTGTTTAATCTTATTGAGCATTCATGTAACACTTCATTCCTCTGTATTCTTAAGAACTGAAGTGAGGGCTTCCCTGGCAGCGCAGTGGTTGAGAGTCCGCCTGCCGATGCAGGGGACACGGGTTTGTGCCCCGGTCCGGGAAGATCCCACATGCCGCGGAGTGGCTAGACCCATGAGCCATGGCCGCTGAGCCTGCGCGTCTGGAGCCTGTGCTCCGCAGCGGGAGAGGCCACGTACCGCAAAAAAAAAAAGAACTGAATGAATACTAAAGCAAAGCAACAAGGTTATAATGCAAGTGATTTCTATTAACTAACTGCAAAGATGTTTAAACAATTAAATGAATAATGGAGAAATATAATGATTTCATAACAATGTGTTAAACTAATAACTCTAGTTTCAATTGCCCAAAGGATAAACTACTGGAAAGAAAAAAGCAAAATTGACATGAATGAATGGATTTTAGTTTTGCTGAATGCAAGAATTTATTCAGATTTGTCTGGTTTTTAGCCTCCATCATCTCTCTCACCTGCCCATTCCTAATGACTAACCTCCAATTAATCATAGGAACCTCCAATTCCTATGAATAACCCTAGTTTGAGCCAAAACTGAAGTAAGAATGTCTAGCACTACATATGGTAGCCCATTAATGGCTTCATTCATCCAACAACCAGGAACTGGGACAACAAAAATGACAGAAAAATGATCCCTGCACTTAGAGAGCTCACCCTCCGGAGGAAGGAAGAGTAGTAATGACACATAATTACAATTCAGAATGAATCATGTTATATTAGCTGTTCATACAGGGTGATGTGATTGAGAAAGAGTTAAGGACTCATCCTGCTCATGACACAGAAACAGATGAGGACTTACTAAATCATTTTAAAGCGTTCTCCAGCAGAAGAAAGAATTCTAGTTGAGAGATCTTATGCAAAATGCATAGGCAAAGAAGGATACAATAATCACATTTGTTTTAGAAGGATGAAACTAGAGAGATAGTTTAGAAGATAAATTAAAATATGATCAGATTAAAGGCAGAGAGACAGATAAGAGAGTAATTCAAAAGTCTTGGCAAAGAATGTTGATTGGTAGAATTTAGTCAATGGGTTGGAGATGGAGGAAAAAGAGGGTTTGAAATGAAATTTGTTCAGAAGGCAAAAAAAAAAAGAAGTATTTGAATTCAATGTCAGGAATATGGGAGAAGAAGGGGTCAGATTGATTTGAAGCTGTTAAAATTTTAGGCTGGATGGATTATAATGTTCTTATTGCTGAGAGAGAATATAGGAAAATAAGCATGATTTATAGAGAAGAATTTGATTTTGAATATGCTAGGTTGCCTCTAAATATAGAGACTAACAGGTAAAGATATTCCATAGGAAGCTAGAAATATGAGTCTTAAGAGAGATGAGGGCTGAAGACAGAGATGAGAGTCGTTAGTGTAATCACTCACATCCAAATGCCAGACTTCATTGTTTACAAGCAGAAAATAACTCTTTTTTTCACTGTCTCTTAAAACGATCAGAGTGAGTTATTTCCCCACCCACTGGATGATATTTTCAACTGATCCCTCTCTAGATCATCCTTTGATAGTAAAAAAACTTTCATCATTTTTTTCTGAGAATAGGCTCAGTGCACTCCATATCAATGACTAGTCTAAATACTTCTAAAATTCTGGCTTTCATTCAACCTCAGAGTCCCTCCTCTCCCCAGGCTGGGATGGATTTCTTAAATTTACTCATTTTGCACTTCTCTTCCCCCTTTCTGCCCTCACCCAGGATTTAAGGAAGAGAAAGGAGGAGAAGAAGCCATATGTCTTACTTGCTGATAGTGACATGGCATCTGTGCTTTCAGGGCTTGGATCATGTTCCAAGATGAGTCTCATGGATACTTGCATGGATTCCTTGAAGATTATCCTTCTAAGAGCATCTGACTATAGCTTCCTTGACTTAGGCAATGCTCTCTTCCTGCTGGCTACTTACTACATCTTCCTCAGATTCGGCAAATGTATACCTCAGTCTTTGATACACTAAAGGCTTTCCCAGTGAGACTGCCTTGCTCTCTGGGCCTTGGGAAATATACAGCTATTCCTTAGCATCTGAGAAATCACAGGTGGTTCCCATTGTAGCCACTTCTTTATGCTCTGACCCTAGGTGGCCAGTTCTAGTCTTTTTTTTGTTGTTGTTTGTTTGTTTGTTTTCCAGTATGCCGGCCTCTCACGGCTGTGGCCCCTCCCGTTGCGGAGCACAGGCTCCGGACGCGCAGGCTCAGCGGCCATGGCTCACGGGCCCAGCCGCTCCGCGGCATGTGGGATCCTCCTGGACCGGGGCACGAACCCGTGTCCCCTGCATCGGCAGGCGGACTCTCAACCACTGCACCACCAGGGAAGCCCCAGTTCTAGTCTTTAAATATCTTAGTCATTCAACATATGCTTGTGTTCTTGGAAACTTTAGGAGACAAATTTTAAGCACTGGAGGCTTGTGGTAAGGGGAAAGCTGATTCTTCCCCTCCTCCATCAAACAGAGGAAATTCAGTAGCATTCAAACGAATGCTCGCTTCAAATAAACTCTATTTCTTTCTCCCTCTTCAATCTCAACATTTTATATCCTCCCGGAAGTCGACAGTGTAACAATTTTTAATCAAAAATTTTACCACAAAATTGCCCATTTTAAATAGGTTGTATAGAACTTCATTTCGGAATATGAGGTACTTGACAACTATTGGTTAGTTCTTGTCCTTTTGAGGTCTCAAATTAATTAAGACAGAAAGAATCTCAAATAAAATACTGTTACTCCATAAAATAAGAACAAATAAAATTGCCCAGTGAGATCCTACAGGGATAGAAAAGAACTTCCAAAGTGAAAACCTTGGGAAGAACCTTAGAAATCTAGGAAATGGGCCAATGAAGAAATTGAGGAAGGGTGATGAGAATGAAAAGGAGAACCAGAGAAGAAAATGTGTATGAGTGCTCAGAGAGGAGTTGATTTAAATAAGGTGGAGTTATTCTACAATGACATATGCTTCAGGATGAACCCTGAAATGATCCATTGGACATAAGAATTTTCAAGGCATTGGTGATATTAGTGAGCACAAATTAGAGTCAAAATTAGATTTCAACAAATTAAGATGTTTGGGGAGGTGGGGAAGAAGAAAGATGATTGTAGTTCGAGAGGGGATCATGGCCAAATAAAATGCATCATTTGCATGCTTGATTTGGCATGGGGAGTATAGAGTATGTTTGACAGGTTCCATCACCTTTGCATAATCAGATCAGTTATATTTCTTCCTGGTTCCAGAGAGGAATTTACACCCGGTGCTTCAGATCACATAAGCATGCTTGATCTATGGTTCCTTCCCTAAGTTTTCATTCCAGTAATAACTTTCTTCATATTTGAGACCATGGATATATCTGAGGTGAACTTGCTAGTGAAGGGAATCATGGTCCAGTGGAACCTCGTTCATGACATGATTGTCTAAGTATCCTTTGACCCATTGTTGTCCTCACGATTCCCTGCCACCTGTTAAAATACTCTCCTACTTTATCCTGGGACTCCACCTATTTGGTCAATCTTTGCCCTGACAATTCTGTATGGTGTCATATATTTTGATATTGGGCTTTGGCTAATAGGGTAGGCCAATAGCTCTATTCTACCCTGCTTCTATCTAAGTCTCCTTCCTACCCTGTTAAAAGCAGAGGCCAGATCTAAAGACAGTGGGCTAGCAGATGTTCCCAGGCCACATCAAAATGAATACTGAAGATTTCATTTCTAGATATCTGTTACCCTTTATGAGCTAAGCCAGAAAATGTCTCTGGTTTCCATCTTTTTAGTTGTTTATATTCTAGGGAGTTGGAAAAAAATGTTATATTTTAAAATTCTCATTTAACCAAGCTCCAATGGGGCTCTTATCTAATTGAAGTAAATTTCCTTATACTTTTCAAACATAACTACCTTTGGGTAAAATCAAAACATTTTGTTATTATTAATTACTGCACAACAAGAAAAAAAGACACAAATAATAATTCAGCACCACTACTTTGTGCCTTAATTAGTTGTTTTAAAAAGCCTAATTGGTAAAAAAAAAAAAATAGATCTCTGGATGGAATGAAATAACAACTATTTTCTCCTTTGGCAATTATTACTAGAAAGGAAATGTATGATAATTCTGTTGTTTACTAAATAGCAGGAACCTAATGAAATTCAGCGTCATTTTATAATTCTGTCATCCATGAGTTCTCGGCAGGGCTATTGCTCCTTGTAGAACTTGAACTTTATGACTTTCCCAGACACACACCATATTAAAAATAAAAACTTTTCTCATTAATTGTAGGCATAAGTAGAAGGAGTGGTGGGCTATAAACAATCCGGAGGTTTGGATTTCTAAATATTTTTTAAAATATACTGTTGCTTTCTTTTGTTTTTCTATCTTCACACACACACCAAGATCCTCGATAAATGGTTTGTCTTCCAATGCATAATTTGAAACATATAGACTCATCTATGCATATTGTATGATATACCCCAAATCTTCTCTTTTAGAAGGTGAATTTGTACAGCTATTCTTATTGCCAAATATTGCTGGTCCTCACTTTTGGTATTCTTAGTCTTGCTTATTCATTCCTCTGCACATTGAAATGCTTCAGCTACTTTTCCTTTTTATCATTTATAATAGGCTCTTTCCTTAGGATTATATAAAAATGGTGATTTATAAAAGTCTATTCTAACATTTATGAATAGTTTGGCTAAATTTTATAGTCGCCCTGTGAAGCTAAATAATATAAACCAAGTAAGGTAGAATAAACCAAAGATTTTTCCCAAAAAGCACAGGGTTTTAGTTTGTTTTCTCTGGATTTTCTTTTACTGTTTGTTACCTTACAAAGTTAGCTTTGTAAGTACATCAGAGGAAAAAAAGCATATGAAATTGTTAGAATTTACATTTTTAAAATTCTACCAACATTTCCTGAACACTTACCATGTTCTAAGCATAAATCTAGGCGCTAAGTCATGGCTTCTGATTCAGGAGAGAGACACGTAAAAATAACTACAGCATAGTGAACATAATATGTGCAGCACACTAGCATTTTGTTCAACATCTATTCCTGTCTTTCTTGCCAACAGGATCCTAATTTTGTTGGCTGGAGCAACTAAATACTCATTTTCTCTTACAACTAGCTGTGACTATGTGACATAATTATAAAGAGAGAGAAAGAGTAAGAAGAAGAAGAAGGAAGAGGGAAAGATTTGTAACTATGTGTGGTGACAGATATTAACTAGAATGATTGTGGTGATCATTTTGCAATATATACAAATGTTGGATCATTATGTTGTATACCTGAAACTAATATGATGTTATTTACCAGTTATACCTCAATTAAAAAAAAAAAAAGAAAGCAAAAGAAGGAAGAGAAGGAAGGGGAGGAGGAAGTAGAAGAAATGAGAAGAGAAGAGAGAGAGTGAAAGTTTGTCAATGCAGGGAAACTGAGAATAATCAGACCACAATGTTGGCATTCATGTTTAGATTCTTGCTTAGAATTTTACAATATTATTTATGTTGGGAAATGAAAGTAATTCAAGCAATACAAACATTAACTTTATTGCATAGATTCCGTTGTCCCATCAAACATTTGGAAAGCCAGAAAAGTTAAAATAAAATATCTCTGTCCCAAAGGAGCAGGCAACAGCTCTATTACTAGTCAGAAATTATGCCAGCCTACTCCAAATTATTTGGAAAGGGTATGAAAGCATGACAGAGCTATAGCCAAAGCCAGGCAGAAGATGGATGCCAGGAGAATGGAAGAATACCCTAACTATATACTATACTATGTCTTATCCTAATTTTATTTTACCAGGCTCTTTTACCCTTAAACATTGGGTTCGAACAACAACAGCAGCAACAAGAGAGTCTCATAAAACCATGGGTGGCCTGAGAAGTCAGAATGAACAGGCCTGTGGAAAAAGTTATTTCTAATTCAATAAGAACTGTGAGTATAAAAGAGAGTGAGTTTTTAAACAAATATTAGAATTTCTTCAACAAAATGAACATCATCTCCTTCAAAGTTGTCATTTTTTGAGGATTCATTCCAACAGCATTTCCATTGTCCAAAATATTTTTGAATTCATCTTTAGAAGTATTTTCCAGAACATACTGTACTCTTTTAAATAGCCTCAGGATTGTACTTACTTGTACCAAAGTGGATTTGATATATGGAGATGGCCAAATGTGTGGCCAAGCCTTGTGATTAGGTTTGATGATCAAGCTAATGGAATATGTTTGCTTGTTGATTGCTTTATTCAAAGAAGATATGAGTATAAGGAAATACAACTGAAATTTTTGAGTGCCCTGGCTCTGAAGGAAAGTCTCATATACAAAGTATCAATTTACTCATACACAGCAGAACATGCTTGTTAGCAAACCTTAAAAGTACAATATTTTGAATAAGTCAGTGCCTTCCTGAATAATTAATATACTGTGCCACCTGAAAAAGATAAGATCGTCCATAAAGGTTGCTTATTTCTATTCTACTACACATTTAAAGTTTGATGGCTAAAAATACTCTGTATTCTTCAATTAATTACTTCCAAACTCTCCAAGAGGAAACCAGTTACTTAAGTGCTGAATAAACTGATTTTTGCCTATGCAAAAATTATCTGTGATATTCAGTTAAAGCTAAAAGGTAATTTTATTTCCTTAGTAATTTTTAAGACTTCAACTCTTGAGCAAACAAGGTGTCAAGAAAAAGCTACTTGGACTGTGTAGAGTCTGAAACACAGGCAGTTCTACACTTGAACACACTAAATGTTTCATTCTTAATGTATGAATATTAAGAATTCCTTTCTGAGGAGCATTTTTTCAGAGAGAGGATGAAGTTTTTCCTCCCCAACAACAACTTCAGTTGATTCCCTGGCAGAATGAGAATCTGCCACTCATTCCCCATCCCTTTCCTTCTCCCAAGCCTTGGAGACATGAAAGGAATTAAATGCTTTCTAGGTGTTAACATGGATGGCTGCCAACGAATCAAATGCGTACTAAGTGCCATGTTGCAGTTATTAACTTTCAAAACCAAACTGAAAGACAAAAGGTATTAATTATCCCTATTTTTCAAATGGGGAGATAGCCACAAATCATAGAGCTATGAGACAACTCACATTGGAATTCAGATCCTCTTGGGTCTGAGTTAGGTGAGGAAAAAGGGAATCTAGAGTTTTACTTTGGCAGTGATAATATGAGCAACTTGTTCTTGATCCCATGCTAAAATAACAATTAGAATAACAATTAGGCCTTCTCCTAAGTCTTAAGTGAAATTTCAAATAAAAATGTAAATGAGGTAAGGATACAACTGGCAGGATGGAGGAGAAAAATGATGACCAAGAAATATCCCACCACCCCAGCCTTTGTCTACTGATCCCAAGGTCAGTGGAAGATTTTCACCACTCCTTTTCTTAGCCTTCTGTTCTGATAGGATCTTACAGTATATTATGGATATATAGGCACTTCTAGCACACAGAGGGCATGGAAACAGAGATCTCCCAGGATTCACAAAACAGAAAATGCCATTCATCCAAGCTTCATAACATGGACTAGGTATATGTGAGCCCCATGATATTCACTTTTACTGCCATTAGCCCTATTCATCTATTCTCAGCCTTTGCACAGATTCCCTCTTTACCTATTTGAAAGTTTTTTTCTCTTTTACATTATCTTTCTTTTATGCAACTCTATTGGAAATTAGCTTCAGTTTAAAAGTAGCTTCTCCTTCTAAATATTAGTTATCTTGTATCTATCCTGCCTCTGAATTCTGTCCTACTTCTTGACTTCAGTATCTTCTAATTTCTCTATTCTTTTCATATTTTAAAGCCAAATTTTCTAATTCAATAATCTGATTGGCCAGCTACTAGTTCTGTGCCATGCCAAGTCGAAAGTGCTGCCTGGCCTGTGTAATTAGCTTTCTTTGGGTGAGATGTGCCAAGGTGGGTACAGGGTCACTTTGTATCAAATATGGCCCCCATGGGCTGCCTCAGACAGACAGAACTTTTGCTTGTTAGGAGATGCTGCCGCAGTGAATATTTTGATTGTCATGTCTAGTATATTAATGTCCTGTCTCCTCTCCCTTGTACTCACATCCTCATCATCGCTCTCCAGACTCCCTGGAGTCTCTCCCTTGAGCTCTCCACTGACCTTCTCTCCTTTCTTTCACATAGTCTAGTCAAGCTTCTGGAGTAAATCTCGCAATATTGTAAGGACCTGCCTATGACTGGATCCCCTTGGAATTTTTAACTCTCAGACTTGTCCACACTCAGCCTTTCACAATTTGTCAATTACAGTTCTGGTTTTCCTACCCAGCACTGGTTCCCACTTCGGTTTCCACTCTGAGCTTCTGCTCTGGTCAGCTGTGACTCCCTGTATTTGCCTGTTTCTTCAGTCTTGGAGGGAGTAGTTTGCCCTGTGTCTTCCCCTCTCTTATGGATCCAAGAAGAGTCACTGATTTTTTTCTGTCTGTTCAACTTTTTACTTGTGTTAGGATGGTAACTTTGAAGCTCCTCACATGAGGAACCAGAAACTGGAAGTCTGCTTCACACATTCTTGTAACAAATATTATTGTTTCACAGATGTGATGTATGATAAAAATAGATTGTGTTTTTATTCTTTAAATACTTTTTCTACCTTACATCTTATTTTCTTCCTAAATATTTAGCCACTTCTATTCAATATCCTTTGCCAGGTCATCTTCTTTTATTTACCTAAAAAGTTTGAAGTGCTGTGAAGTCATTAGGGTTGTTCACAAATATTTTAACTTACTTTTCTTCAGAACACATGATAAGATTCCACTTCCCACCCACTTGTAATTAGGTACAGGTAGGTGATTTGCTTTGGGTCATTGAAATGTAAGTGCAAGCAACATGTGTTACTTATAGGCAAAACTTTGAGCCTGTACATGCTTTATCACATTCTCTTTCTTTCTGCCATGGTAACCATCAAAGTTTCACATTAGTGGCATCTCTTTTATCAGGGTCCTAGAGTAAAGACAAGGTGGAAATAAATCTCAGCTAACCCATTCTAAGTGTGTAGAATGAGTGAGAAATAAGGGAGCTGTTTGTTACCTCACTATAACTAAACCCATCCTGACAGATACAGAGCAATGGGGTTAGTCATCATGTCCTCATTTTTGTTATTAACATTTACTCTTTTGGTATTATCATCTAGTCTTGTTCCATGGCTTTAAATACTATTTGTATATGTAGCTGTGACTTCTCCCTGAAATCTTATTTGAATATTCGCTGCCTCAACATTGCCACTCAAATCTGCCATGCCTAACAACTTTTTCTAATTTCTTTTAATTTCTAATTTCTCATCACCTGTGTTCTCCATCTGCAAATGGGGCACTACTTTTCACCTAGGCTTCCTCGCCAAAAAACTAGGGGTCGTTGTTGATGACTCTCTCACACACAAACTTCCATATCCATTTTATCATCAAATTCTGGTGGCTTGAATTCCAAAGTGTAACTGAATTAAACTAGTTCTCACCACTTCAACAGCCACCATCCTAGTCTAAGCCTTCAGTACCTCTTGGTGGGTTAGTAATAGTTTTCAACCCTATCTCCCCGCTTCCTCTCTCTCTACTCTATTCTCTATTGAGCACCCAGAGAGATATTTTAAAATGTGAGTGAGGTCATTCCCTTTTTAAAGACCTTCCCATCACAATTAATTTCAGTAATCTCTGACCCTGCCCACATCTTCAACTCAACTTCCTATATTATTTGTCTATCTTACTTTTTTCAAGTCACACTGGTTACTCTTCTTCTTGTTCCTCAAACATCAAATATGCTCTCACCTCAGGGTCTTTGCAATGGCTGTTCCCCCCACCTCTAATGCACATTTTTATACATTAGCAAAGCTCAGTTTTTTATTTCTTTCAGATTTCCTTTCAGAAAAACGTTCCCTTCTTATCCTATTGCAGATATGAAGATGTGCCACCAGATCCCATTTCAAGGAAGAACATGCTGCTCAGCTGTGGGGAGTACAATCAGCAGATAGCCTCTAGCCATCAGCTCCTTCAGGGTCTGCCTCCTTTGCAGAAAATGGCCCACTCGAGCTCATGACTTTCCTGTGGCAGTCCACATTCACTGGCTGAGTAAGGCAGAAATAAAAAGGCCTGATGATTTTCAGTCTACGAGGATCTTCTACTGGGCAATACTCACTCAAGAGTTCCACCAATGGGTTAGCTGAGGCCTTGTCTGCACTGTGTCACAATTTGACTCCTTTCTCTGCCCATTTCTAGTTCTTTCTCCTTTATTTCACAAGTGTTAATAACTAATAAACATCTTGAATCCCAAACTCTATTTCAGTATCTGCTTAGTATCTCATAGAACCTATTTTAAATCTATCCGAACTATATCTCCTATGACTCTGAATCTTCCTTGTCTGGTATTTCTTTTTTCATAGCACTTAAGGTTATGTTATGTATTTATTTGTTTGTTTATTTATTGCTCTCTGTGGTCAAGGACTCATCCCTGTTGTTCACTGCTGTATTCTAAGCACATGGAATATTGCCTGACACAAAAAGGGAACCCGTAATATGGGAGGACTAAAGGAATTAAGGCTTATGTGGGCTGGCCTAGGCACCTGATCTCCAGTTTTAACTTTCTCCTGTAGGAAAATACATTCTGAATTAATATACGCTGCTGAAATCCAATCAACTTGTAAGTTAGAGATGTTCAGTGTATACTTATTAAAACTGAACTATTTTGAGAATTCAAAACATTTTTATCTATTAGACACATTATATATTGTGAAAAAAGTGAGAGTTTTTTCCTTCCATTTTGTAAAGGATAAGTGCATCAGACCTTTGGCCATCGGTTCAACTTTGCATCATTAGTCATGATGGCTAGACTACTTACAAAGGCAATTATATTACGTGTGATGTGGATCTTGATGGAGAAAGATAAATTAACTGTAGGTTTATGCAACAGAACAGATAGAATTACATTTGGAAAAGAACTCCACCTTGAACAGCATCCAGACCAGTCAAATCACTATCAGCTTGGCCTCTTTTGTAACACACACTCAGTAGTTAATGCTGTTTTTATGTTTCCTAACTGCCTGCCCTAGGTGGATGTGATAGCACTGAGTCATCAGAGTCTCTTGCCTTTAAGTCACAATGGATTAATTTACATCACATTTGCATAACAAATCATCTCGTATGTATTTAGATGAATACTAAGGCTGGGCAACAATAGCACTCTCATCAATTATTCTTGCACTGATGGTGCAGAGTCTGGGGTGTTCAAGACACGTTATTAAAATCCTTCTTAAAACCTGGTATATAAAATAGTTCCATAAGCACCTATTTTTAAAAAACCTTAACACTGTGTACATTTTCTTATTTTTAAGATTGTAATTTATTGGGGGCATAGTGTTTCTCATAACTCAGTATTTCTCTTGTCACCCCATTCATTTTCATTTTTTCTTATTTTTTTCTTTTCCATTTTGTCAGCTTCCCTTTCCTTTTTCCACTTGTCTTCTTTTCTGTCACTTGGCTTCCTCTAACAGCTAGTTTCACTTTTCTCTGCAGTCTCTTTCTCTGTCTCTTACTTTATTTGTCCTTCCCGAATATGAATCATAGAGAGTAAAGAAAAGAGACAGATACCAATGAAAAGGAAGAGATTGGTAGTGGAGTAACCATGAAGGTCTTTATTCCATTAATTCATGGGATATTTCATGGGATATTTGTTTCTTTAATTTTATTTTACTGTGCTCTTTGAAAAAGTAACTACACAGCACATTTTTTGTGTGTGTTTTTGTGGAAAAAAAAATCTTCAAGCAAGATTACTGTCATTTTTTTCTGCTGTGAAAATTGTTTGAAGGGTGGCAGTATGTTACGCGAGAAAGGTCCAAGGAAGGAAGGAGTAGAAGAGAGGACAAGCTTACCCACACCTGTGCTGTCATATTTACTGTGAACAAAACAAGGAACAATTAAAAATATTGTATCACACCTCATTCCTAATATGAAAATAATCATTGGATTTAGAATCTTACCTTTCCAATTTTATTCTGCTGATAACTATCTGTATATCACTGAATTTTCTCTTCCCTAATATTATTAAAGTTAATAGAATCATAAATTAAAGATATTTATAAACTATCTACTACTATAATCACAATTTACAGATGAGGAAACTGAGACCAATATTTTAAATGTTTGGTACAAAGACCTAGAACATTGTCTCATTCATATCATTTTCATAATATATCATTTTCATAAAAATGCAATAGAATGGTTAAAGCATTGTTAATGAAACATTTCTGCCTGGGTTTGAATCCCAGTCCTGCCATCTACAAGCTGGATGACCTTGAATAGATAAATTCATCTCTCTATGGCTCATTTTCTTTATTTTAAGATTGAACTAGCATTTACCACATATGCTGATTGTGAAGACTGAATGAGACTTACACTTTTAAAGCAATTACTAGATTCCTGGCAAAGTAATTGCTATATAAGTGTTGCTATTATTATTATCCCTGAACCTGCTTCTGCTAATGCAACCCCTTCTAAGGCAATCAATCAAGGGAGAAAACTTGGAATTAGCCTACAATTCTCCTTCCATTTTACCCCCCACCCCACAAATACCATGTCCCATCACCCCCAAGACTGCTGTACTTCAGAACCATAAAATTCCTCACTTTGATTATCAAAAGCATCTTCACTGATCTTATTTCTGGTGTTTCATACAATTGAAAATAAAACAATTTTTAAAGGAAAATTTTTAGCATGCTTCTGCTTCAAAAAGAATAGTTAATATTACAGATAGCTAATTTATAGTATATATCATATGTTATATATAAATATTATAACTGCTTCAGAAAGAATAGTTAATATTATAGATAGCTAAGTTATATTATCATATATTATATATAAATAAATACTATAACTGCTTCAAAAAATAGGTAATATTATAGATAGATAATTTATATTATATATCATATATATTATATATACAATAGATATTATAACTAGCTAATGTTTATTGAGTAGCTACAATATGTCTCACACTACATAGCTCATAGCTCTCACAGCAAACCTGAAAGTTGAGTATTTTTACCCCAATACTAGTCATGAAAGGACTGAGGACAAGGAGGTTTAAGTAGTTGCATAAGGCTGTATAACTAGTGAGTATCAGGTAGATATGGAACTAGTGCAGTAACCAGACCTCATGAGGCACATGACAAACATACTGCTTCCTCACTGTCAAGATAAAAATCTAAGAGATCTGGCAGGCATAAAATGTCTTTCTGGTCTGGCTCCTTACCTATCTCTTCAGAATCATTTTTGCTGAGAGCATCCAGTTTTCCTATTACACTGATTTAGCTCTGTACTTTCAGCCTTGAATGAGGCATTCTTTCTTAAGACTCTGTGCCTTACTTAACAAATGCTACTCTCCTTGTCTGAGACTTTCTTTCTCAGCTTTGTCTGCTCAACTTCAGAAAGACTCCTCTGATGTGGAGAAAAGGTAACCCTAGTACACTGTTGGTGGAGTTGTAAATTGGTGTATGGAAAACAGTATGGAGGCTCCTCAAAAACCTAAAAATAGACCTACCGTATAATCCAGCAATTCCACTGATAGATATATATCTGAAGAAAATGAAAACACTAATTTGAAAACATACATGTATCCAATGTTCATAGCAGCACTACTTATAATACAATACCCAAGATATGAAAGAGACCCAAGTGTCCAAACACAGATGAATGAACAAAGAAGATGTGATGTTATATATATATACACATATATATGTGTGTGTGTGTGTGTGTATACACACACACACACACACACACACGCACACACACACACACACACGTAATGGAATACTACTCAGCCATAAAAAAGAATGAGATTCCATCATTTACGACAACATGGATGGACCTAGAGAGTATTACGTCTGGCGAAATAAGTCAGACAGAGAAAGACAAATACTCTACATTACCACTTATATGTAGAATCTAAAAATTAAAATAAATGAATGTATATAACAAAATAGATACAGACTCACAGACAGAGAATGGGAAGGGGTGAGACAGGGGTAGGGGATTAAGAGGTATAAACTACTATGTATAAAATAAATAATCAACAAGGATATATTGTAGAGCACAGGGAAATACAGCCATTATTTTATAATAACTTTAAATAAAGTATAATCTATAAAATATTGAATCACTATGTTGTACACCTGAAACTAATATAATATTGTAAATCAACTATACTTTAATTGAACAAATAAACAAACAAACAAATAAATAAAATGGAAAAAAGAGGCTCCTCTGACCTCCCCTTGCTTTATATCTGGGTTATGGGCAACACCTCCATGGTCTACATCAATAGACAAGTAGATAAAGATTGATAAATACATGGGTGAACAATAGATGAGTATACTAGAGTTAATTATTATGTTCAAAACATCTGTATCTTTTTAATTTTTTCTCATTATCCTGTCAAAGTCTGAGATTTCTTAGCATCTTTTATGCTTATTACAATTTATAAAATCTTCTAGTTTTTTTCTTTGAGTATGATAAAACTCTTAGATTGTTTGTGGCATAAATGTTTACAAACATTATAATTTACTTATTGATTTTTGTCTAATATAGCTCTTTAGTCAAATTCTACTTTTCTATTAATTTTTTTTATTTGTTGGTTTCATCTTTTGCAATCCCTTAATTTTTGACCTTTGCATGTTAAATTATTAACATTTAAAAATTCAATTTAGGAAGTTGCTTTTGGAGGAAATGAGCTCACTATAGGAATTATGAAAACTTCAGAAATGGGATTTCATTTTATTTTGATTTTACTATTTACTATATTTTCTAGTTTTTGTTTCCTCTTTGTTATTTTATTTTTGTGAAATTAACCTTAAAAAAATTCCTTTACCCCAATCCCTATTAATTTAAAAGTACTGCATCATTTCAATTTACTTAAGATTAGATTTTATCATAAGGTTATATGTAAATCAATATTTTCAATTAACATTTAAAAATTAAATAATAACTATGAAATCCCAACTAATCGCTTTATGCATCCATTCCATTCAACTTAAGAGGAAATACTTATCGTCACATGAAAACTTTGCCTAATGTTGACTATTACTTTCCTGAATGCTGAAAGTAGAAAATTGAGAAATTTGCTTCCATATATAGGAAAAGTAAATAAGACTTATGCTTCTAGCCAAGATGGAATTAAAAGAAGTAGGTTTAATCTCTCAGCTGAAACAATGAAAAAAGCAGAAATATATTTTAAACAATGGTTTAAAGACACTGGACCTCTGGAAATGAAAACAGTGATCTCTGAGAGGGAGTAAAAATGTTTGGCGAGCCCCTCTTGCCACTTATGCCTCAGTTTACTGCCTAGAGATAATTTTCAGACCAAAATGGAGAAACAAATAAATCAGTCAAGGCCAGACCATCTCCCTAAATTGAAGTGACAGAATTTGGTGTATGAGGTGGCCAAGATAGTTAGAATTTGCATGGCAGAGTACGGAAAATGAACAAAATGCACGGAGAGAATTTCAGAGATCTATAGACGATGTCAAGTCTATCAGCTGAGTACTGATAAACTCATTTGTGTGGGAAAATTAACCAGGGCTGGAAAAATAACCATTGAAAGAATTAGATGCAACCCCTAGAACATGTAAATCTTTTTTTTTTTTTTTTTACCATCAGCAACAGTGAAAATGTCATAATTCATGAAGTGTCATACAGCCTTTGAAGAACGGTTTTGCCTCAGTAATAGGGAAAAAGTAGCTCTTGTCAAAATGCTGCTCTTGGTCTATATAACAAGGTCAAAAAGGATTAAATGTTTCCAAGTTACTTAGCAGGATCTAAGCATAAAGCTTAAGTATATTTTTAGGAATACAAATATACACAAATCCAACAGGATAAAATTCATAATATCTGGCAACCAATCAAAAATTACCAGCCATGAAAAGAAGCAGGAAAATGCAACTCAACAGAAAGAGAAACATCAACAAATGAAAAGGATCTAGAAACTACAAAGATGATAAATTTAGTAGACAAGGATATTAGGACAGTTATTATGAATTAGTCTATATGTTTAAGAAGCTAGAGGAAAGAATGAACACTAAGTAGATATATTAAATGTATAAAAAAGACCCAAATCAAACTTCTGGAAATGAAAATTATAATGTCTGAGTTTAAAAAAAAAAACACTAGATGGAATTAAGGGCAAATTAGAGATTATAGAAGAAAAGATTTATGAACTTGAAGGTATAGCAATAGAAACTATCAAAAATGAAACACAAAGAAAATAATGAAGAAAATTGAATAGAGTATTAGCTGTGGAATAAGTTTATGTGGGCTAATATATATGTATAACTGAAATACCAAAAGAAGAAAGAAGAGAGAGGAAAGGACAGAACATTTTATAAATAGACCCCACGTAGAATAAACCTAAAGAAAACAATGAAGATTCATAGCATAATTGATTACAGTGAATTCACCGATAAGAAAAATTTTTAGGTGGCCAGAAATAAGATACTTCCTTAACAAAAGAACAACAAAATGATAGAAAATTTGTTGTCAGAAACAATGCAAGCTGAAAGACAGTGTTTCTTTAAAACACTGAAAGAAAAAGTCATCATAGAATTCTTGAGCCAGTAAAACCATGTTTCAAAAATAAAAATAACAATGTTTTTCCATTTAAACAAAAGTTGAAAGAATTTATACTCAGCAATCCTGCATTGCAAGAAAGATTAAAGGATGTTTTCAAGACAAAAGAAAAAATGATACCTGATAGAAATTTGGAACTATTAAAAAAATAGATATCCCCAGAACTTATAAACAATGAGTAAATCTAAAAATTTGTTTTCACTGTATAATACCTCTAAAAGATAACTGTTTTGGTTAGAGCAAAGATAGTAAATATGTATAAAGAGATCTCTACCATAATTAGGTGTCAGTTGTGTGAAACTTGGTAAAGACCGAGAGGAGCAAAATGGATGTATACTGATATGAGGTTTTTATATCATACATAAAATGTTATAATATTTGAAGCAAGGCTGTGATAATTAAATATGTACACTATGAACATTAAGGCAAACATTAAAAGTAAAAGCAAAGAGATGTAGTTAATAAACTAAATGATGGAGAAAAAAATGGAATCTTAAAATTTAATACTCAGCTAATACAAAAGAAGTCATACAAAGAGAAATACAGATGAGATAGCTCAAGTAGAAAGCAAACAAAAATATGGTGTAGTTAAATTCAACCATATCAATAATTACATAAATGTTAATGATCTACCAACCCACTTAAAAAGAAGAGATTGTCAGTGTGTAGTAAAGAATTTGCCTTGCCCAAAGAGAGGTCTTGCCTTTGCCTGTGGCTTCTGGTAGGTAATCTAAGTCATACCGGATGGGAATGTTTTTGCTTAGGGTGGGCCTGGCCACTCCTAGTAGTCTTAGTTTGGGGTTGGCCATGCCAGAAATGCCAACAATATGACTTAGAGTGGGGGCTTTGGGTCACCTGGGATCAATCAACCTGGAGATTGAGTTCAATCACATGGGCAATCGATTAATCAGCCATGCCTACATAATGAAGCCACAATAAAATCTCTGGATGCTGGAACTCTAGTAAGCCTCACTGGTTGGTTGCTGTGATGAATACATTGTCATACTAATGGAATTAAATATCCCCTTGAACTCTATATTGTTTCAAATAATGTTTGAGGTATTATATCTAACTCGATGTCACATATTCAGGGAAAAAAACAAAAACATGTTCAGTGATTATGAGCTGAAGGAAACAGAAGTAGGTACACTAGTAGTCTCAAATCATAGATATATAGTTTGAAAATCACTTCAATAACTATTATTTTGTATCTGAAAGTTAAAAAATTCTAGCACTTTTGTAATACCAAGTTCTGAAAATAAGCAGGAAAAATCTTTTAAACTGGTGCTAGATAGACCAAAAAATTTCATTATTATCAATCAAGATCACAGACCATGAAAAAGTATGAAGGCTATATGCTTATAAAAGAGAAACTGGAATTTCAAAAAAGCAGAGAAATAACATTACATTGTGTCCAAGTGAAAAGATAAGAATAAGTGAAGAGATCCCAAATTCATGTTATGTGAACAAATTGGTAGAAGAAAGGTTAAGATATTCACTCCATAAAGGAAAATAAAGGTGATTAAAGAGTGATTTCCAAATATTTGAACAAATGGCATGTGCAAGATAGAATATATTTGTTTGGAATTTCAGAGCCATAGGTTCCCATGAATGGAATTTATAAAAACAGCTGTTTTTCTTGACTTGCAAAGTATTAAGACTTCTCTACCTTCTTAAGATTCTGTACTGTGAGGGGCAATTAAAGAGTACCTCTGGTGTGGGATTGGGATAGGTGTGAGCAGTGGCATAGCCATTATTTAAAAACTCTGAACTGTGAATCAATAAATGTGAAGGATTCTAGCACATGAAGCTTGTTTCAAGTCTCTTAAGGCATCTTCACAGAGCTTAGCAACCAACTGCCTTCCATCTGTTCCACACAGAGAACACAACAATTTGGGCTTGAAGTGAAACTAAAGAGATTTATGTTAGATATGA
Organism: Neophocaena asiaeorientalis asiaeorientalis; assembly: GCF_003031525.2. Classification (NCBI taxonomy): domain Eukaryota; kingdom Metazoa; phylum Chordata; class Mammalia; order Artiodactyla; family Phocoenidae; genus Neophocaena; species Neophocaena asiaeorientalis. The sequence continues at coordinate 250,218 of NW_020174282.1, forward strand.
GAAGTTTCTGACAGTGATGTTTATTAGTGTATGGAATGTGTAACCAATGAAACTATAATCTCTTCATTGGAGGTCTGCACACACAGGTCATCCTCTCCTCTTTCTGGGATGGTTTAAATATTCTTGCAAGCATGGGATGGACATAATGACTTATTCCAAACAGAATTCTTTTAAAATGTACCAACACTTCATTTATCTAGATTCATTCAGGAATGAATTGCTGTATAAAGCAAATGTTCCAAGTAAATAGTTTATTTTCAATGCAATGTAAATACTTTCATTATAAATCCTTCCAAAGTTTATTTAATTTACAAACTATTTAAAATATATGATATTGACTTTATTTCAAATTTTATTTTAAACTTCTCTAATTAGACAAGATTACAATTTAGATCTTAACTATTTTAATGTTTTAAATATATTAATCCTCTCAAAGAATTTTAAACTTTATTTTTCCATACATTAAATCATCTGATGTTAAAATTTAGCCTCAAAAAATTTTTTTTTTCCTTCCTTCCTATTGAACTTCCCAGAGTCATGTCTAATGGTTGATGACTTGGCTGCATTTTGAAGTTTCTACCTCCATTTAATTTTAATCTGTTATTTGTTGGGAAATCTGAATATTTGGATATTTGAATTACCCCTAAAGTAAAAGTAAATAAGAATTGAATGAGGACCTGAGATTATTGTTAAAGAATAAAATGTAGGATTATTACCTGCTTAAGAAACTTTTCTTGCTTACTTTCTGAGTTTTTTATTAGGCATTTGGATATTCTTACGTAACTGCTGTTTGGATAAATGTTGATGTGTTAGTTATCAATTGTTATTTGACAAATTATCCCGAAACTTAGCCACTCAGAACAACTCACATTTATTATCTTAGCGTTTCTGTGGGTCAGGAATCTGGGCACAGCTTAATTGGGCCTTACGCTTCACAGTCTCTTACAAGGATGTAGTTAAGATCTGGAGCCTCATCTGAAGGCTCTAGTGAGGAAGAAACTACTTCCAAGCTTACTCATGTGTTGTTGACAGAGCTCAGTTCCTCCTGGCTGTTGGAAGGAGGGCCTCAGTTCTCTATGGGCTATTGTCCAGGGGTCACCCTCAGTTCCTTGCCATGTGGACCTCTCCAATATAGCAGCTGTTTCATCAAAGACGGGAAGAGAGAGAGCATCTACTAACAAACCAGAGGTCAGGGTCTTTTATAACCTAACCACAGAAGTGATAACCATCACGTTTGCCATATTCTGTTTACTAGAAGAAAATAACTAGATCCAGCCCATACTTGAGGAACAGAGATTATACAAGGGCATGAACAATAGGAGGAAGTGATCACTGGGAGCCATGTCAGAAGCTGCATACCATACTTGCTATACCTAATAGCTCAGTCAGGCAGGTATACAGATACATTTGTATGAATCTAAAGTGATAGTTTTGCATTCTACTAGTGCATTATCAGGTTTATTTATGTGATATAATGAGATATGTGAGATCCAATTTATCATAAGTCAAAAACATTTAAACTGAAAAAAACTAAACATCTAAACTCTTATTATTCAGTGAAAACAGCAATATTTTGAAGTTTAGGGGTATTAGAGTGTGTGTGCTTTGGATTACACCACTAGAACAAAGATTCAGTCTTCTGCAAAGCCAAGGATGCCAGTAGGCTTGTCCTGGAGACTGAGTTGCTTAAGAAGGATGAATAGAAGTTTTGAGAATGGAACATCAAGATGGTGAGCTCTGATGGGCATTATCCCAGATTAACAGACAGCAAATTTATTATTTTTTTTATTTTTATTTTTTTTTTGCGGTACGCGGGCCTCTCACTGTTGTGGCCTCTCCCGCTGCGGAGCACAGGCTCTGGACGCGCAGGCTCAGCGGCCACAGCTCACAGGCCCAGCCACTCTGTGGCATGTGGGATCTTCCTGGACCGGGGCACAAACCCATGTCCCCTGCATCGGCAGGTGGACTCTCAACCACTGCACCACCAGGGAAGCCCAGCAAATTTATTCTTAACTTTGATTCCCATTTCTTCACTAAGATATAAACTGCACATGCCACTTAAAGTACTCATCCTCTGAAAGAACAGAAAGTAAAAGTGAATTCATTCCTGGAAGTTTGGGTAACGTTACGGGATAAGATCCACTTCAGCTCTCAGAGCCATGATCATACTACCAGTGTAGGGTATGATTTAAAGTCTTTGCCTTGATTAGGTTTAAGATTTCTCTAAACCCAGGCCTACACTGACTCAGATTGGAAACGGATTGAAAAAAATAAGCTAAACCAGACCAGTACTCTCAGTGAGACCAGATGCCAACATCTGTAACCACATAGATAACATAAGCTTTTAGAACTCAAGTCCAATTCAGACTCAATATTTAGAAGATGTAAGTACAAGTTCAAGTGGAAAGAAACTATTTCACTTTAAAGGTGACAGATGTATTCAGAATAGAAAAACAGACCACAGGGTTTTGATCTTATATGAGTCATTTCTCTTACATTTCAGTTTCAATTTTAATTTCAGGGAAAAATATAACTGATTCTCAAAGGAGTTGGGAGGCAATTATGGCATAACTCACAGACATTATTTTTGTAGTATCCTCAGTAATTAAATGATGTAGCCAGTTAGTGGAAGAAAAGGAAAGGCAAAATGAGGTCTCTTCAGAATAAAACCATATCCCATTTATTTCATATTGTCACTGTGTCAATGATGCTAATGATCATGGATAAGTACTGTTGATAGCCTACTTTCCAAAACCAATGTCTCGGACATGTAATTAAATGCTGTCATAGGTGGTGCACATTTGAGAGTGTAATGCTAAAATATTAAATACTAGCCTACTTACAGGTATTTATTCATTTGATATTTTTTGTTTCCAATTATTACATGGAGGACGTGAAGGAGAGGTTGACACAACTGGTGAAAATAGAAATATATAACAATGCTGAAAGTGATATTCTAGCTCAGGTTTGACATTTCAGTATTTATTACAGGTATACCTCCTTTATTCACAGTGATATCTAGAGGCTTTCTGCGACTCCACCCACCTCTGTCTCCTCCCTTTACCTATACTGTCAGCCTTCTTAGAATAGTGACCAACAATCTAACTCACTGCATTCCAGCTTCTGTCTTCATCACCCGAATAGGAAAATTATCACTGAAGTCATGAGATACCTCCCTTTACCTACAACCAGGGGCTGTAGTTCTTCTTTTTTTTCCCCTATTTAATCACACTTATTTTCTTGGTAACAACTGGCCCTGCAGATTTCTCTCTACTCAGTTTTGAAAACAAACCTTACTCATTCCAACTGTCCTCTCAGACTCTACAGCCATACTTTGTTTATTACTTAATTACTTTGTTAGTTGGGCGAACTCCAGAGTGTAGCTTTTACTCTAGGTCTTCCCTTTCCATTTCACACTCTCTCTCTAGAAAATCTCATTCACTGTCAGAGAATAAACCCTCATCTTTATCACTCCAGTTTCTATGTCTTTGGCTCTCTCTACCTGAGCTCCAGACCAATATATTCATAGCTCACTGAGCAACTCCATCTAGAGGTCCCACAAATATAGCAGATTCAGCATGTCTAAAATTAAACTTCTTTTCTATTCAACTATACTTTTCTTGCAGATTTCCTATTTTGTATGAAATCTTTACCACTCAACCAAATGCCTTAACCATCCTTGGCTCTTTTCCTACTACTGTAACCACATGCAATCAACAAAGACTGCTTACTTCCCAAATGTCCTCTGTGTCTGTATCCCTGTTTAATCCCCTCTGGTATACCTTCAAACAAATGCTTCTCATTGCCTCTGATAGTATCAAAGTAACTTCCTAATTATCCATCCTTTTTTCCCAATATCTTCCCACTTCATATCTTTGTTTTCCTTTTTGCCAGAAAAATATTTTTAAATGTACACTTTATCCTGTCACATGCTGCACAAAAACATACCTTATTATCTATAGAATCAGTTCAAGGTCCATAGATTATATTAAGTTTTTCACATTCTGGTCCCAAGTATCTTTTCAGATTCATCTTCTAGCAATTTTCTTCAAGTATATCTTTCTGCATACAGTAAGTCCCCTACATACAAATGAGTTCTGTTCCGAGAGTGCATTCATAAACCCAATTTGTTTGAAAGTCCAACAAAGTTAGCCTAGGTACCCAACTAACAGAATTGGCTATATAGTACTGTACTCTAATAGGTTTATAATACTTTTCACACAAATAATACACAAAAAACAAGCAAACACAAAAAATGAAAACATTTTTAATCTCACAGTACAGTACCTTGAAAAGTACAGTGGTACAGGACAACAGCCGGCACACAGGGGCTGGCATCAAGTGAACAGGCAAGAAGAGTTACTGACTGGAGGAGGGAGAGGCGGTGGGAGATGGTGGAGCTGAAGTATCATCAGCACTAGGAGACAGAGGGCAAGCTGCAGTTTCACTCACACCTGACGTTGATGGAAAGCATGTTCGCATCTTTGAAAGTTCACAATTTTAAGGTTCGTATGTAGGGGACTTACTGTATTTCTCCTTTATTCCCTAAGTATATCATGCAGTGTGTGCCTTCATGCTTTTACTAATCTTCTTCCTTAAGAGACTTCTTCCATTCACCTACTTCTGCCAAACTCATACAACCCTCAAGTTCTATACAAAAATGCTCCCTCTTCCCCAGCTTGAAAGTTAATATTATTCATTACAATTCATTCCAAATGCGTGCACTTGGTACACACTTCTATCAAGTAATATGGATTCCATGATACAATTAATATTTGCTAATGGTTGTTCCCTCTACCAGACTGCGACCTGCTAGTGGACAGAGATCATTCCATGTCTGGAACATTACAATTGTGTAATAAGTATTTGTTGAATGAATAAATAAACGAGTGCTTTTATAAATAAAGAAGCACTGAATTTTGTAAGTGATGACTTCATTTTTCAGTGTTCCTCCTCCTTTTCTGTTATTAAAGGCAAAGCTACCCTATGTAATCTTACTGAGATCAATGTTAGTACCTTTGCATAAATTACCCTTTCTTGGTTCTAAATAATCTATGTTTTAATCATTATGTCTCTAAGGCTGAATTTGTAGCCTGTGTTGTATAAATGTGGGCAAAATAAAAAAAAATTTTCTTGGATTTTTTTTTTTTACATATTAAGCATCAGGACATGTGTGTTACCCCATAACTCAAAAATAGTTGCCTTAAATTTGTAGTGTAACTTCTCTACGGGCTTCCATAGGGGGAAGAACAAATTTGTTACATCAGCACCTTTTCTGAACTCTATAACCAAATATAAGCTTAAATATATGCTTAAATTAAGCTTAAATATATAAATATGATTAAATATAGCTAGATGCTTAGCTATTGTCTTCAGTGTGCCTCCAACATATTTTCTATGAGAATAAAGGGCTAAAATAGTCTTTAAGATTGAGTTATATATATATATAAAGGTGGAGGGTACCTATTCTTACTTTTGCATGTAAGAAGTGAACTTTCCTCTCCATAGAGGAAGAACTTTAAGAGTTGTTGTTTTCTTCTGCTAGAAATACCTGACTCCATATATCCCAGCAGATATGCATAATAAGCAAAACTATGTCAGCTTATTTTGTTGTATTGTGTCTTAACTCCTTAAAGGTTTTAATTGATGATGCAGAGAGAGGCTAAGGACTGGGTTTTTGCAGTAAGTACAAAGCAAACCATGATGAAAAGGCATGGTTATATTGAATAAAAACAGAGTAAGAGTCACTGTAGAATTTTTATATCTGGTCATTCAGGGTCTGTGTCAATGGCTCTTCTACTTCTCAAATGAGTTTCAGCCTTTCACATGAGATAAGCTATATGGAAAGAAATGCTTCCACTGTGCTACATACAGATGCTGAAAATTAAATTCTTTAGATTCTTGAAAGATCAAAGTCCCATCAAACTTCTAAGCCAAGAGATTCTTGTTATTGTTGATGAACCAAAAACTGGCAACTAATTAGCAAGTCATCTTTAATTTAGAAAAAAATACATTTTCAGAATTTGATGACTATTAAAATATAGCAAGTTAAAGCTTTATATGTGAGTGCATGTGTGCAGACTAATAGATTTTTAGAATTAGAAAGATGCACATTATGTGATGTAATATGATGGGTGTAGGGCTACCTAGCTGTTCATTTATTAGCCAATTCATTTATTCAGCATGTATCATTTGTTAATTCAAAATAGTTATTAAATGCTTGTGACAGTAGGGATAGACATGAAGAATTTTCAAGTGAACAAGATCAACTCTCTGCCCTTGTAGACTTTTCAGTCTAATAGAAGATTAAGACAAGTAAATAGAGTGAAAAAATCGAGTATGAAAAGGACTAAGATATGGAAGAGCTGTCTAATTTGAGACCGAGAGGATGGCAAGGAGCTGTATGCCAACAGAATTCCATGAATTTGAAATATTTCAGTTGATAGAAAGCATGGTGAAAAACTGCGAAAAGCTAAGTACAGCTACATCAAAACAGAACAGTAGGAGCTTTGTGAGGCTGTGATAAGAATTTTTAGTGACTTTTGTGAATTCAGTCCCAGATATTTTCTTTTTGATTACCAGGCAACACAATTGGACCACAGAAGAGGGCAACTTGCTGTCACTATTAGCAACCCTACTGAGTATGGGTCAGAAAATTTTTAAGGACAATTTTATCCCAGTAACTTTTGGCAGAGTGATAGAATAAGGAGTTTAGGTATGAGCCTGTGATAGAAACTAGAACACAGACACTTGCCTCTGACTAGCTGGTGCAAAATGAAGTTTAGAGAGTGAGTAGGTGTGTCACATAGGTTTTGAATCATCGTGTATTCGTTTCCAGTTTTAAGTATTTTTTGATTTCCTCTTTGATTTCTTCAACGACCATTGGTTGTTTAGTAGCATATTGTTTAGCCTCCATGTTTTTGTGTTTTATGCAGTTTTTTAAATTGTAATTGACTTCTAATCTCATAGCATTGTGGTCAGAAAAGATGCTTGATATAATTTCAATTTTCTTAAATTTACCAAGGCTTGCTTTGTGACCCATCATGTGATCTATCCTGGAGAATATTACATGTGCACTTGAAAACAATGTGTATTCTGCTGCTTTCAGATGGAACGCTCTATAAATATCAGTTAAGTCCATCTGCTCTAATGTGTCATTTAAAGCCTAGGTTTCACTATTGATTTTCTGTCTAGATGATCTGTCCATTGACGTAAGTGGTGTGTTAAAGTTCCCCATATGACAAATCCATAGCTAACATCATACTCAATGGTGAAAAGCTGAAAGAACTTCCTCTAAGGTCAGGAACAAGACTAGGACATCCACTCTCACTACTTTTATTCAACATACTTTTGGAAGTCCTAGCCACAGAAGTCAAAGAAGAAAAAGAAATAAAAGGAATTCAAACTGGAAAAGAAGAAATAAAACTGTTACTGTTTGCAGTTGACATGATACTATACATAGAAAATCTAAAAGACACTACCAGAAAACTACTAGAACTCATTAATGAATTTGGTAAAGTTGAAGGATACAAAATTAATACACAGAAATCTGCTGCATTTCTATACACTAACAGTGAAAGATCAGAAAGATAGATTAAGAAAACAATCCCATTCGCCATCACATCAGAAAGAATAAAGTACCTAGGAATTAGCCTACCTAAGTAGGCAAAAGACCTGTATGCTGAAAACTATAAGACGCTAATGAAAATAATCAAAGATGACACCAAGAAATGGAAAGATATACCATATTCTTGGATTGGAAGAATCAATATTGTCAAAATAAATATACTAGCCAAGGTAATCTGCAGCTTCAATGAAATCCTTTTCAAATTACCAATGGCATTTTTCTCAGAACTAGAAGAAAAAAAAATTTAATTTGTATGGAAACACAAGACCCCAAATAGCCAAAGCAATGCAGTAAGTCCCCTACACATGAATGAATTCCATTCCAAGAGCACATTCATAAGTCCATAAGTCCAATAAAGTTAGCCTAGGTATCCAACTAACAGAATCAGCTATATATACTGTACCCTAATAGTTTTATAATACTTTTCACACAAATAGTACATTAAAAACAAACACACACAAAAAACACTTTTAATCTCACAGTAAAGTACCTTTAAAAGTATAGTAGTACAGTACCACAGCTGGCATCCAGCAGCTGGCATCAAGTGAACAGGCAAGAAGAGTTACTGACTGGAGGAGGGAGAAGAGGTGGGAGATGCTAGAGCTGAAGGATCGTCAGCAATAGGAGATGGAAGGCAAGCTGCAATTTCACTCACACCTGATGTTGATGGCATAGGTTTTGGTTCCTTGCTGGATTCAATTCTATCTACCCTCTTAAAATAACAATCCAGTGATTTCTGGGTAGTAGCTCTTTTTTTCTCATCATAGATGAAACGGTAGCACTGGATTGCTTTCTGAAAGGCTGCGGCAACCTTCGTGTACCCTTCGACACTTGGGTCCTGTGCCTCAAAAACTAACAGTGCTTCCTCAAAGAAAATCCCCTTGTCATTTCCTGTGTCATGAACCTCTTTGGTTCTTCAGTTACTTCTTTTCCTCTTATTTCTCTTCACCCTTTCTCTGGGCCTCCAATTCCATCAGGTCTTCATTAGTAACACAAGTTTGCAACTTTGAAAGTTCGCAACTTGAAGGTTCGTATGTAGGGGACTTACTGTATTGAGAAAGAAAAACAGAGCTAGAGGAATCAGGTCCCTGATTTTAAACTATACTACAAAGCTACAGTCATCAAAACAGTATGGTAGGGGCTTCCCTGGTGGCGCAGTGGTTGAGAGTCCGCCTGCCGATGCAGGGGACATGGGTTCATGCCCTGGTCCGGGAGGATCCCACATGCCGCGGAGTGGCTGGGCCCGCGGGCCATGGCTGCTGAGCCTGCGCGTCCGGAGCCTGTGCTCCGCAGCGGGAGAGGCCGCAGCGGTGAGAGGCCCACCTACCACAAAAAACAAAAAAACAAAAAAAAACAGTATGGTACTGGCGCAAAAGCAGACATATAGATCAAGGAAACAGGATAGAAAGCCCCAAAATAAACCCACAGACCTATGGTCAATTAATCTATGACAAAGGAGCCAAGACTATACAATGGAGAAAGGACAGTCTCTTTAGTAGGTGGTGGTGGGAAAACTGGACAGCTACATGTAAAAGAATGAAATTAGAACATTTTCTAACACAATATACAAAAATAAACTCAAAATTAAAGACCTAAATGTAAAACTGGATACTGTAAAACTCCTAGAGGAAGGCATAGGCAGAGCATTTTTTGACATAAATCACAGTAATATCTTTTTGGATCCATCTCCTAGAGTAATGAAAACAACACAATAACAAAAATAAACAAATGGGACCTAATTAAACTTAAAAGTTTTTGCACAGCAAAGAAAACCATAAACAAAACAAAAAGACAACCTACAGATTGGGTGAAAATATTTGCAAATGATGCAACAGACAAGGGATTAATCTCCAAAATATACAAACAGCTCATGCAGCTCAATATCAAAAAAACCAACAACCCAATTAAAAAATAGACAGGAGATCTGAATAGACATTTCTCCAAAGAAGGCCTACAGATGGCCAATAGGCACATGAAAAGATGCTCAATATTGCTAATTATTAAAGAAATGCAAATCAAAACAACGAGTATCACCTCACACCAGTCAGAATGGCCATCATTAAAAAGTCCACAGGGCTTCCCTGGTGGCGCAGTGGTTGGGAGTCCGCCTGCCGATGCAGGGGACACGGGTTCGTGCCCCGGTCCGGGAAGATCCCACATGCCGCGGAGCGGCTGGGCCCGTGAGCCATGGCCACTGAGCCTGCGCGTCCGGAGCCTGTGCTCCGCAACAGGAGAGGCCACAACAATGAGAGGCCCATGTACCGCAAAATAAAAAAAAAAAAAGTCTACAAATAATAAATGCTGGAGAGGGGGTAGAGAAAAAGGAACCCTCCTATACTGTTGGTGGGAATGTAAATTGGTATAGCTACTATGGAAAGCAGTATGGAGGTTCCTTAAAAAACTAAAAATAGAGCTACCATATGATCCTGAAATACTACTACTGGGCATATATCCATAGGAAATTCTAATGCAAGAAAATTCATGTACCCCAATGTTCACTGCTGCACTACTAACAATACCCAAGACATGGAAGCAACCTAAATGTCCATCAACAGATGAATGGATAAAGAAGATTACACACACACACACACACACACACACACACACACACACACACACACAATGGAATATTACTCAGACATAAAAAAGAATGAAATAATGCCATTTGCAGCAACATGGATGGACCTAGAGCTTATCATACTAAGTGAAGTTAGCCAGACACAGAAAGACAAATATCATATGATATCATTTATATGTGGAGTCTAAAAAAAAATGATACAATTGAACTTATATACAAAACAGAAATAGACCCACAGACATAGAAAACAAACTTATGGTTACCAAGGGGAAAGTCAGGGGGTAGGGATAAATTAGGAGTTTGGGATTAACATATACACACTACTATATATAAAATAGATGACCAACAAGGACCTATTATATAGCACAGGGAACTATACTCAGTATTTTGTAATATCCTATAAGGGAAAAGAATAGGAAAAAGAATATATACACATACATATTCTTTTTCAGATTCATAAATATATGTATACATATCTGAATCACCTTGCTGTATACATAAAACTAACACAACATTGTAAATCTACTATACTTCAATAAAAAAAAAGGGGGGACTTCCCTGGTGGTGCAGTGGTTAAGAATCTGCCTGTCAATGCAGGGGACATGGATTCGATCCCTGGTCTGCAAAGATCCCACAAGCCGCAGAGCAACTAAGCTCGCGAGCTGCAAGTACCGAGCCTGCGTGCTGCCACTACTGAAGCCCACACTTCTAGAGCCCATGCTCTGCAACAAGAGAAGCCACCGCAATGAGAAGCCTGCGCACCACAACGAAGACTCGCCCCCGCTTGCTGCAACTGAAGAAAGGCCGCACGCAGCAACGAAGACCCAATGCAGCCAAAAATTTTAAAAAAATACAAAATGATTTGCTGCCCTCTCAGTATCCAATCCCCTTTTCCTCCCACTATCATATATATACCAATATTATTCAAGTGTCATCCATCCCCATCCAGTCTAGCGATGAGGAAGGCAACCTTTTTCCTCTAAACAAGAATGAACTCAAGGGGACTAATGATTACATCACCTTTCTACCAGTGATCAGTTCAGGAATGAGCTTGTGATCTAATTTTAGTCAATGTAATGTGAAAAGAAGATATTTGTTCTTCTGAGTAAACTCTCATAATTATTCCTTCTTTTGGTCTGAATGATTTTATGTCTAATTAGCTGCAACCAACATACTATAAGTCTATGGATGATGTTGTCACACTGTGAGTGAGGGGACGTAGTGTACAGTTGCACTGTTCAATACAACAGCCTATGAGGTTACCTAAATTTAAATTACTGAAAAATAAATAAAATTGAAAATTAATTTCCTAAATTACTGTAGTACTTTTTACATGCCCAACAGCCACATGTGGCTAGTGGCTACCATCATATTGTGCTAATACAGGACATTTCTGTGATTGCAGAAAGTTCCATTGGATAGTGTTGGTGTAGAGAATCATAAAGAAGCAGCACTGGAAACATTAGATTAAATCAACCCTGAAGCTTGCCCTACCTCTGGACTTCCAGATGTGTGAACCAATAAATACCGCTATTGTTTAAGCCAATTTGAGCTCAGCTTTCAATTCCTTCCAGCTGGAAGCATCGTAACTAATTAGAAAGTTAAGCTGTTTAAATATTAAAAATTAAGATGTTTTGTACACCAAATAAGAACTGCGATTCTCTCAAATGACAGCTCCTATCATTTTGTCTGACCTTTTAGTAAGCACTAAAGGTTTTGGTCAATGAATAAAGGAATGATTAAATAAATTGCGAAGTTCCTTCTATTTAATACTGTACGTTTTTCTCACAAAAACAGTGTTTGGCTTATTGTTTTACTGTGATTAAATTAACTTATTTGGATCATTTGAAATAAAATACATTTTCAAGTTTAGTGTTAATCAAAAGTCTTACTGAAACAACCAAGAAAGAATTCTTTGATTTTACAAGACAAAGGACAGCTTCTCTTCAAAGCTGTGTAGCCTCATATGGTTTAAAATCAGATGTAACTGTCAACCCTCTTGCACACCATCCCTCCCTATTTGTCATATTTAGGTGCTGGATGGGATTCATTAAAGGGCAATGTAACAATGGGGGCAATTATATTTTTATCATGAAGCAATCGCTACTCTCAGAAAAGCTCAGGCACCCATCTGGGCCTTTTGCCCTAGGGGGGCAGTTTTCTTTTGATAATCTCACCTACTGAACTGTCATGTCCCATTGCTCAATTAATTTAGCTCAGTAGATGGTTCAATAAAAATGTTCCCTCTGTTCAGGCAATTTGATGATTCTCTCTGCACTTTCAGACCAAACACAATAAAGTCGTGGGCATGAGTTCCTGCTGCTGCACACAAAAGCCCTGAGCCCCCTGGCTGCCACGTGTCCTATGGCTCTGGCTCTAATGCAGATGGAGAGAGAGTGTAGCTGATCTTTCTTCATCCATCCGAGAAACAACCAGGCGGCTTTTTCTACAGTCAGGACATGCAGGTTAAACAAACAATTAAAATGCCAGATTGAGATCTGAGACTCATATCTGACTCCAGCAACTCAAATATAAACGCTTATATTTTGAAACAAAGAAAGTAATCCTATCTGCTTTATATAATATCCAAAATATTCTTGTTTATTCTTCTGTTTATTCAAAGATGTCTCTGAATGCCAGCAATGGTAAAAAGCTACTGCTTTGAATGATCACTTTCCAAATTGTCCCTGAAAATTACGTTAAATGTGGTGAATGCTTAAAGTTTTAAAAAATTCAAAATGATACATAGAATAGAAAGTAAAATCCTCCCCTCCAACACATACATACACATCCCTCACTAGCACCTTAATCTCACCCTTTCCATTTAGGTAACCATTATTGAATAAAGTTCATTTATTTCTAGAAATGTTTCTGTATGTTCAAACACACATGTGCATGTACATACACACAGCATGTTTTGTGTCCATTTTACATAAAATGGAATCCTACTACATACGTTGTTCTGTGACTAGCTTTATTATATTTTTCAAAATATCTTAAAGATAATTCAATACTAGATACACAATGCTATTTCACTGATGCAAGAAATCTTTATAGTACTCCATACCATAAAATCACATAATTTCTTAACTTTTGTATTAATAATGACATATAGATTGTTTCCACTTTTTCCCAATATTACAAACAATACTGTGAAGAACATCCATGTGCATGTGTACATGCACATATGTGTGACTATTTTCTAGCCTCTGAAAGTCACTGGAGATTCTGCAGTCCAAAGAGATTGCCCATAATACATTTTGATAAAGACAGTTTGCAGTTCAAAACAGAGCTAGATGCTCATTCTCCCACACCCTAACAACTCTTCACATTATCAAATTCTAAGGTTTTTTTTTTTTTTTGGCAAGTCTGATGCTCAAGAAATAAATTTATATTTACTTGATTACTAGCGAGGTTAAGCATGTACTTATATATCTTTTGCAATTTAAAATTATTCTCCTAGGAATTGCCTGTTAATATATTTGCCCATTTTTTCTATTAGGTTGTTTAATTTTTTTATTGATTTATGAGATCTATGATGAAGTTATGAGATTTACGATGGATACCAAGTTTTACTTTATATCTGACAGCTATTTATCCCTGTTTTTCTTCAATTTCTCTTTTTCTCCCTCTCTCTCTCTCCTGCATATCCCATCTTTTGTCCTTATAATTATTTAAATTTTTTTGTAGGCATCTATTTCTGACTTTTATATTATAACTTCTGGATTCTTCATTTTGATTATTTTGGGATCTCACTATCCCAAAATACTTAGCTACTAGTCTACAGGTTCTTTTAGTAAATTCACGGCTTTAAAAATAAATCTATATCTTTAACTTAACTTTATACATTTAAATATATACATATAT